>NW_027361827.1:4510000-4855000 GCF_039654945.1 Dendrobates tinctorius | reverse complement strand
AACTACCTTGCCTGCCTCAAGATGTACACTGCCCAGCCATGACTCAGTTTGTCGCTTCAAGTACTCGGCCAGCACCTCGGCGGTGTGTCTGTCGCCCAAACACATCATCTGCAACACAGCCTGCTGACGCTTTCCACTAGCTGCTCGATAGGGGGACACATCGTGTGCAACAGTGGCAGCTGCAGATGGAGTGCTCGTACGACTGCGCTCTGTGGACGAGCTGTCGCTTCTGGAGGAGGAGGAGGAGGAGGAGGGTCGAACGCCTACAGCCAACTGTTTCCTATACCTTGGGCTAGGCAGCACTGTCCCACCACCGCTGTCCCCTGTGGACCCTGCATCCACCACATTAACCCAGTGCGCAGTGATGGACACGTAACGGCCCTGGCCATGCCGACTGGACCATGCATCAGTTGTGAGGTGCACCTTTCCGCTCACTGACTGCTTGAGTGCATGGACAATGCGGTCTTTCACATGATGGTGGAGGGCTGGGATGGCTTTGCGAGAGAAGAAGTGGCGACTGGGTAGGTCATAGCGTGGTACTGCATAGGCCATGAGTTCGCGGAAATCTGTGCTTTCCACCAACCGAAAGGGCATCATCTCAAACGAGATTAGTTTGGCAATGTGGGCGTTCAAACCCAGTGTACGCGGATGAGAGACTGAGTATTTTCTTGACCTACTCATAGTGTCTGGGAGGGTGAGCTGGACTTGAGAGCTGCATATGGTGGAAGTAGCGGTGGACAGGGCGGACTGAGAGAGGGTTGATGATGGTGATGGAGTTGGTGTTCTTTCTGATGGCCTAGAATCAGTCTTTCGTTGATATAACAGTGGGATTCCCTGACTGCTGTGGCCTTGCAACGACACCTCAACATTTGCTGCTGTGCTAACCGGTGGGCTTACAGTGGGGGAAACAATGTAGCGTTGCTGACTACCTTCGTTGTGATCAGTTGCACATGTGGCACTTGAGGTTTGGTGTTGTGTCCACGCTTGCAAGTGCATGCTGGTTAAATGTCTAAGCATGCAACTGGTATTCAAATTTTTCAGATTTTTCCCTCGGCTAAAGGTCTTTGCGCACTTCTTACAGATAACCTTGGCCTGATCATGAGGATTTTGTTCAAAAAAGTGCCACACTGCACTCTTCCTACTTTGGCAGACATTTTGCGGCCTAGCACGCTGTGATCTTTTGACCCTCTGGACAAGCTGTCCAGCAACTCTTTTGATGTTTGGAACCTGTCTTTGGAGTGCTCCGGGCCTGCCAGATAACAGCTGTTGCGATGTCGATGTCTGCTGTGGATGCTCCTCATCTGAGCTATTGGAAGCAGCACCCTCTTCCCCCAATGGATGCCAATCTGGGTCAACAACTGGGTCATCCATCACCTCCTCTTCTATGTCATGTGCACCTTTCTCTGTGTCACCATGTATGGTGGTATAGTGTGCGGGAAGGGGCACCTGAGTCTCATCAGGGTCAAAATCTGGCTCTGTACACTGCGAGGACAATGTAGTGCTCTGAGTGAATGTACCAGCAGAATCATCCATCAGCGGCTGTGCATCAGTGCACTCCATGTCAGATTCATCTTGGCATGGGTAATTCACCATTTGACTTGATAATCCAAGCATGGTATGTGAAAACAGCTCCATGGAGTAATCAGTAGTATGGCCTGCGTCATCCTTCAATCTTGGTTGGGGTGAAGGACACAAGGAAAGGTGTGGTTCATGAACATGAGCCTCCAATGACGACTCAGTGCTTTTACTTTTTACAACTGAAGAAGAGGAGGCGATAGAGCTGGAGGCTGAGTCAGCAATGTAAGACAAAACTTTTTCCTGATGCTCTGCCTTTAAAAGCGGTTTGCCAACTCCTAGAAAACTAAGCGTTCGAGTCCTTATGTAGCCAGACGATGACGCAGGGTCAGCACCTCCTGCATTCGGTCCTATTTTGCTCTTGCCACTACCATCAGATCCACCACCAACACCATCATTACCAGCTGCCAACCCCCGCCCAATTCCACGGCCTCTTCCACCAGCCTTCCTCATTTTTGGTAGAAATGTAGACAAAATCCAACAAACTATATAGTAATGTAAAACAAGGTACAAGGTGTCTATAGGACAGGGGAGTTTTAGAATTTCTGCACACACTTGTGGACAGTGGACACTTGTGGATTGTGTGCGGCCCACTGATATCTGAGCGCTATGTGACATGCTCGATGGCACAGCTGCCTGTGACCAAAGTGACGAGAGGATAATGGAGATTTTGAATCTCTGCGTACACTTTTGGACACTGGACACTTGTGGATTGTGTGCGGCCCACTGATATCTGAGCGCTATGTGACACGCTCGATGGCACAGCTGCCTGTGACCAAAGTGACGAGAGGATAATGGAGATTTTGAATCTCTGCGTACACTTTTGGACACTGGACACTTGTGGATTGTGTGCGGCCCACTGATATCTGAGCGCTATGTGACACGTTCGATGGCACAGCTGCCTGTGACCAAAGTGACGAGAGGATAATGGAGATTTTGAATCTCTGCGTACACTTTTGGACACTGGACACTTGTGGATTGTGTGCGGCCCACTGATATCTGAGCGCTATGTGACACGCTCGATGGCACAGCTGCCTGTGACCAAAGTGACGAGAGGATAATGGAGATTTTGAATCTCTGCGTAAACTTTTGGACAGTGGACACTTGTGGATTGTGTGCGGCCCACTGATATCTGAGCGCTATGTGACACGCTCGATGGCACAGCTGCCTGTGACCAAAGTGACGAGAGGATAATGGAGATTTTGAATCTCTGCGTACACTTGTGGACAGTGGACACTTGTGGATTGTGTGCGGCCCACTGATATCTGAGCGCTATATGACACGCTCGATGGCACAGCTGCCTGTGAGCAAAGTGACGAGAGGATAATGGAGATTTTGAATCTCTGCGTACACTTGTGGACAGTGGACACTTGTGGATTGTGTGCGGCCCACTGATATCTGAGCGCTATGTGACACGCTCGATGGCACAGCTGCCTGTGACCAAAGTGACGAGAGGATAATGGAGATTTTGAATCTCTGCGTACACTTGTGGACAGTGGACACTTGTGGATTGTGTGCGGCCCACTGATATCTGAGCGCTATGTGACACGCTCGATGGCACAGCTGCCTGTGACCAAAGTGACGAGAGGATAATGGAGATTTTGAATCTCTGCGTACACTTTTGGACACTGGACACTTGTGGATTGTGTGCGGCCCACTGATATCTGAGCGCTATGTGACACGCTCGATGGCACAGCTGCCTGTGACCAAAGTGACGAGAGGATAAGGGAGATTGGATTGCTTTTAAAAAAGCAGTTTGCGGAGCAGTGGGTAAACAGCAATGCCAGCGTGTCAGGAAGCCTTAAAAGGCAGCCCAACAACCAACACCACTGATACACCACAATATAGCCTCCCCTTGCACTGCACACACAGTGACTTGTGTGTTGTGCAGGCCAAATCGCTAGCAGCAGAAGCAGTTTTTTTGTCTTCTTCCCTGCCTAACGCTCTCCCTACAGAATCAGCAGCAACCTCTCCCTATACTAAGATCGGCAGAAGTAAGATGGCGGTCGGCGTGCACGCCCTTTTATACCCCCTGTGACGCCCACCAAAGCAAGCCAATCACTTGCATGCCCTTCTGAAAGATGGTGGTGACCCGTGCCTATGTCATCACGTTGCCCACAGTGTCCGTGGATCCTGATTGGCTGAAAAAGAGCGCAAAACAAACTTTTGAAACGCGACTTTGGCGCGTAAGTCGCCGACCTCGTGGCCGACCTCATCCTAGGGTCGGGTTTCGTTTCATGAAACCCGACTTTGCCAAAAATTTTTTCGACCCGTTTCGCTCAACTCTAGTATTTTCTATGTACAGTAAATTATTTGCATTTTCTTCTCAATTTTACAAGCTTTAATATACTAGTTAATTTATTGCAAATGCCATATTTTTAGGCCCCCTACACATCATGGTTTTTGTGTCTATATGCAGTTTGTTTTTAAAGGACCACAAAAACGGACACACACCCATTGCTTTCAATGGTGATGTGCACATGTCAGGTTTTACACACTGACCGCCTGTCTGTGTGAAAAACCTGTATATATGTCAGTTTTTCACACGCACCATGGACAAAATGCGTTCTGCACACGTGCACACTGATGACACCTGGATGACTGGGAAAAAGCAGTACAACTTGTGCTGTTCCAAGGCACTGGCTGCTGAAGATAACTCTGATCATTGTCACCTGGTCTCCCTCTGATCAGCACGACCGGCCAATAATGATCAGAGTTGCATTCAGCACTCGCTGTGTGCAATATGTGTAAAATAAATAATTAATTTTAAAAAATGGCTTGGGCTCCCTTGTATTTTTGATAACCAGCAGAGGGAAGGCCCAAGGCTGGGGGATAATATTGCCTATCTGGGAAAGGGAACACTATCCCAAAAGGTTCCTAGGCTATTAATAACAGATCACAACTGTTTGATTAGCATTTACTGGTTAGTTTACTGGAACCCCAGAAAAAATAATGACATCGGGTCCCCTTATAAATTCTAACCTGCAAAAGCTAAACAGACAGCTGTGGGTTGATATTAATTACCTGTGAAGGGACCATGGATATTGCCCACCCCCAATAGGCAACCAACATCAGTCCTCAGCTGCCCCAGAAATGGCATATCTATAAGATGTGTCAAATCTAGAGCATAGCCTTACTCTTCCCCACTTACCAAGGTGCAGTGGCAAGTGGGATAATAGGGTTGGGGTTGATGTCAGCTTTGTATTGTCAGCTGACATCAAGCCCAGGGTTTAGTAATGAAGAAGCGTCTGTAAGACGCCTCCATTCCTAAACTTATAGTAAGTTTTGAAATAGACACACAACAAGAATAAAATCCTATATTTGAAATAAATACTCCCGGACTCTTTTTCCCATTTAGTACTGTAAAAATGAAAATAATAATAAAAAAAATTCCTCCGATAAGAAGATAATCCATTTGTCCCATGACGTAATCCTTCTCTGCTATATCTTGAAGTTTTGATAATTAAATGGTGGCATGATGTGACCTTTCACCCTGATGTCCAGGAGACACTGAATTGAGCTTCTGGACCTGTTTCACTGATGAGCAGTAGCGTCATCACTGACAGCTTTTCCCATGCTCATTTCACTATGAGCCAGCCGATGAACTGGAGTAATCTTCATGATGTCACTGCTAGCACCGTAAGAAAATTATGGGAAAACTTAGTAATTTGCTTAGAGGTTAATGTGGGTGACAGCAATTAAACTGTACTGAGCGTGAAACTAACTCTGGTTGTAGCATGAAACTCAGAAGAATCTGAGGAAATGACAGACACCTTCCTGAAACTGAGCCAAAAGTAGTGTCAGAAATCTCCTAACAAACTTGAGACTAGAGATGAGCGACTTTCCCTTTTTTAGGATCGAGTCGCGTTTCATGAAACCCGACTTTCTCAAAAGTCGAGTCGAACGAAATTGGTCAACTATCGTGAAAAGTCGAAGGTCCAACTGAAACATGAAACCCAATGCAAGTCAATGGGGAAGCAAAGTTGGCAGGGAGTGGAGGACAGTAAACACACCTACATGCCGGACCGCTTTTTTAAAGTGTGTGAAAACTCTATCTCTCACCCCGGACGCTGCACATGTCATCGCATTGCCCACAGTGTACGTCCTTGCTCAGTGACTGAAAAAAGTCACGTGCAAGCATTCTGGGAAATCTGACTTTGGCGCTCGTTTTGCCGACCGGATAGCCGAGTTCACGCTGTGGTCGGGTTTCTGTCAGCAAAACCCGATTTTGCCATAAGTCGGCCACTTATGAATCCGGCTGACCTGTTTCACTCAACTCTACTTGAGACTACTCTGCTTAAAACTTATTCAACTGGCCTCTAAATGAATAGGCCTTAAAATGACTAAGGTGATGCCACATAGATGTAACACACGGACACACGGACAGCAAATGGATACACAAATGTCACATGGACGTCACATACGTACATATGGATGACACACGGACACAGACCACACATCTCACCAGTACTGGTTTTACCTGTACAGGAAACACCAGGACGTGTGAAGGAGGCCTAGCACTGTACTAAACAGCCAGCTATTATTCAGAGCTATCCCTTCTACCTTTAACAGTAACAGTTTTTACAGGAGAAAGCTAAATGGCAACATTTAATAGGTTTTTCTTTATGTTGCAGCAAAACTAAATGCTCTGATTAATATTGTACAATGGCCCCATTCTACCTTGCACTTTAGAGATACAAAATATGGGTGAATATTTTCTTTAATACATTTATTAACTTTATGTAGCAATGTTGTGGAATTTATCACTTAACTTTTATACATTTGGTATAATTTAATTTAGTAATTTGAACTTTATCTTTACATAATACAAGAGCTCGACTTAAGTGAATGTCTTTTGCTATCCACAGAAAAGTATATTCTGTATTTTCTAAGCCCATTATACCGCTATTCTATAAAGATGATTTTAACTTGTCCCTGCTGATTCTTTGATTAATATATATACCTTTCCAAGGAGCATGTCAAAAGTTGAATAAACTTCTTTTCTTGCTAGAAATAAAATTAGAGAGCGGGATGTCATGCGTTATCTTTTTTTTCTTTTAACTTTATTTTATGTGTTATATAACAGGCACTGCAAACTGACAGAAGGAGTGGAACCCATCTTACTCCTCTCGTCTTGATTCTTGAATATCAGAAAAGAGAATTTCATTACCATCCTTTCGAGACTTCAACACCTTTTATCATCTTAAAAATAAATCATGAAAGTCAATGTTGCAAGAGAAACTTTGTAGGTCACTTCTCACTGTTAGGTGGTGCTTAGCTATTGCTTTATATGTGAATAAAAGAAGCAAACAAAAGTTTCTTTCCGATAGTAGTAGCTAGAAGCTTCATGTAAAAGAACTATTTCAAAGGAGATGTTAATAATTAAAAGAAAGACTTAAAATGTTTAACTATTATCATTCTCTGTATATTAGTACACATGGAATCATTCTTACAATGACAAAGATATCCTGATACAGAAAGATATACCAGAGTGGAAGAGTATAATTCGACATACAACAGTGCAAACTGTAATGTCTTTATTGTGTTAAATTAACTTTCTGTGCTGTGTTTCATTTAGTGTTATGATAAGAATAACAACATCTGTGTTCTTATAGTTCATCAAGATTACTATTATATATCCTGAGGAAATGGATGAGGCGCTCATGAAAATGAAAGAGATGAAATAACTTCCATTTATGTTGAATCGCCACCATTTTTTCCTACCAAGCTCTTATTCCAAATCGTGGTCCAACAAAGATGAGATATATGGAGAGGCTGTTTAAGGAGAAATATTAGATGACAGTGTATTATCCCAGTGCCCGATGTACTTCCGCTGAGTAAAACAATTGTCATGTGACAATAGATTTGTTCCAGTGTGTCTGAACTCCTTTGGGCACTGTTAGTTAGGAGATGTAATACATTGTATGTGCGCACACTGAGGATTAATAAATGTACATTGTACAAGTAATTTATACTTTGTTGCCATATACTGGTCATTTTAGGTATATGAAAGTTAGGTCTCCTCACATCAAGCTGCCATACAAATGGCTTTGAGGAGCCTCCCTGCTCACTGCACACACTTCCAGTGAGCTGGTACAAACCAGTCTAATCCAGTCTAGTCCTGTATAGTCAAGGAATCTCCACTGCTCCCTGAATCCATTCCGCTCTACGCTGAGTGAACATTATTCTCCAAATAATCACATCTACAAAGGAGTGAAACCTCCTACAGTTAAGAGAATTAAGGCTGAGTAAGTGCCATTCTGCCTATTGGTTTTCCTATGTGCTTCCAGCTGGAAAACAGTTCAATTTTGTTTGCCACGTCATGAACTTTGTCTGAGCTACCCCCTGCAATAGAGAATGGTAGGGACAAAACAGGGAGTTCATTCTTACTACTAGTGTGATGGCACATGGAGCCAACCCATGAAGGTCCCACCATCAGTGTAGCATTACTTGGATTGTGCATATTTCTTCCAATAGCAAGTAAAAAGAATTGTATTCCAATCGCCCTTAGAGGTCCTTAACTTGCTTTTTTCTTAAGGAGAAGACACCTTCTTTCATTAGTGAAAAGAAGGAAAGAAACATGCCAAAAGTCAGGGATCACAGTGTAAATAACAATATTTATTGAAGTGTTCCAAAAGCCAAAAAAGCAATAAAACAATTAAAAACAGACTTGAGATGTACACCCAGAGCAGAGAATTTAGCCCAACAGATAATATTGCATCAAAATTTAATTAAAATGCACATCTGAAATATTGATTATACTGATAACACTGCAATCTCTGGCCTTCAAATAAGAATTTAATACTTTGGCACCCAGCATGGAAATCCACACTCTGTAAATGTGTAAATTGCCACTATAAAAATATGTACAAGATGTCAAAGGCAAAGGGGAATATTGTCAAGTAAAACCCTAAAATCTCTAATTACTTGCATAAAGAAAGAAGTAGATCACAAATGTAGTGTAAGTAGGACAAGAGCAAGATGTATCTCCACAGAAATATTAATCAGCAATAACAGATAAGGCAAAACAAAAATATTCAAAGTTGCTGTATAGAGTCAAAGAGTATGGGAAAAGGAAGGTCTGGTAATGAATAAAACTTAGACCTGGGGCTCAAAAAAGATTATAGTAGTAGTTTGCTGTAATGAAACAATTAAGAGTAATAACTTATAACTTACCTGCAGCGCAACAGTTATAGTGCCACAAGTGAAGCACATGGTGGGATGCATATAAACCAGAACCAGAGTAGAGGTACATATCTCTAGAGGGATACTTGGAAGCCCAACATGTGTTGCCACTCAGGTGGCTTCTTCAGGGGCAAGTATGATGGCTTAGTCATATTCATCAAGATATATATAGAGGTATGTTATTATCATGATCCATAACAGCTGAGATTCTTGCACGCACCGTGGACGATCAGTGGTACGTTACGGGACATCTCCCCAGTATCAGAGGTGAGAGGGCCCGCAGTCACGCGCTGCTCGCAATCTAGTTGAGCATGTGTTGTCCATCGGTACAGTGGCCTAGTCTTCTGGCGCTGCGGAGAGTGCGTCAACCTTCTCCTGCTGCACACGCTGTCTTCCTAACAAAAAAGCCTAAACCTTATCTAACACTAGTATTTTTTATATTTTTTTTATATATTATATTTATATTTTTAATATATATATTTTTTTACTTTTGAAAATCTGTAAGCCTAACACTAACAAGCCTAACCCTAATAAGCCTCATCCTAACCCTAATAAGCATAATCCATTAAGGGGTTAATAAAAAACATTGATATAAAATATGAAATGCATTTTGACTGAGAATCACAGATTTTATCAGGTACAAACAGTAAATCAAAATGCATAAACAAAATAAAGCATCTTATATTCAAAAGTAGAAAAGTAAAAATCCACAAATGTACCATAAAAACATTGATCTGCTCTTAAACCTAAATAAATATAATCCTTTTGATTAAAACAAAGCTAAAGATATAAAGAAAACATATTGCATGCCTGATGATGTGTGGACCAAGGGTGGAATTGAACATCTGTGTTTTAATGAGAAAAATATCATATGGAATAGAAATACATAGCACTGGAGCATAGTGGAATGTATCAGAATTACAGATGGTATGTGTCCATTACTTATGTTTAGAAAAATTCAGTGTTAACTTGTGATGGTGAGTTTTGCCAGGAAAAATCCTTGGTTGCCTTGCAAAACTGTAGAACCATGGAAGCTGATGAGAGGCATAGAGCATGTTAGTCTGTCAATGCCCAAATATGTGAAGTGACAGCTGTATAAATCAAAAATTGTAATAGATGCAATGTGGGGGAAAATTGTGACGAGTAGATGGACATCTAGGGAATTAGAGAACCGATAGGCCAGGAATGACTGCATCTGGGATTGCTGAGTGACATTAAACTGCAGAAACTGAGGTCGAGCCAAGGGATGCTATATACACAGTGGCTGTCTACAGAGAAAGGTGAATGACTGCGTCTAATGTTGCCTAAAAAAACTGAGAACTGGCAGTGGCTGGAGATCGATGGGTGAAATACTGTATTTGTCTGGGGGTGAAGGAAAGTGTTCTGAACTTAACATGATTGTGGAATAAAAATTCTTTACATGTATATTACGAGTATACATAAAAGGAAAATTAACCAAGCTATAAAAATATAAATAAAAGTGTAAAAGTAAATGATAATACTAAATTGCTAGAGATATTAGAACTTATGTTGAATTTATAAACTTTGCAAACAATCTGTCATCCCTCACCTATTGGGCTGTAGGCTCTACTTAATGGCATCCTGATTTATTTTTCAGATGTGTCAAGGACCAGGAGCAAACACAAGGCATTAATTTGGCTCTTGCATTTCAATAATAATGCAGAAAACCTCCCATTTCAACAGTTGATACAGGGCACAATCGCCTTTATGAGCTTAGGCCACTCATTTTTGTACTAAATTACATTATCCAGCAATCTTATACTCCTGGCGTGAACATGAGTGTGTTCAAATCAAGTCAAATCCTATCATCCAACAACGCTAAACCAAAACAAGGTAAATTGGGGTAGATTTTCAGGGATAAATTACTAGAATGAAGTCTCTCGATCAGGCACTTACGGTATCTCCAAAAATCTAGTACACATCACTTCTGATATTTTAGGCATCAAGGCCTAACTTTAACCCTTACAGTAAATAAACCCCATGTGAAGATCTTTAGAAATTACAAAAAGTTTAAAAAAATTTAATATATGCACATAAGTATTTTTATTGCTAGTATTATTTTTTTGTAATACTTTTTTGAATTTCTATTAAATAAATATGTATATATTTTTATCTATGTTCCGTATAAAAAGATTTTAGTTGTGCTTTTGTAATTTAGTTTAATTTCTATGTGTTTCATATGTTTTTTCATGATATACAATACAAAATAATATTGTGGTACCGTGTTAGCATGAAAAATAGATGTAAATACTTATGTTCCCCCCCAAAAATTGTGAAAAGTATTCAAGCAGTGATACCTTTATTGGCTAACCAGAGAAATTATATTTGCAACCAAGCTTTCAGGGCTCAAAAGGCCCTTTCATCGGGCTAGATTACAAGTGAATTACTGAGAAGAGAGGGCAACATTTAAATAGAAATTACAACATGACATGAGGTGATACAGGCCAAGGAAATCAAATTAAGGTTTTTGTTACACATGTAAATGAGGTGGCAGTGTTCTATAAGAGATCTGAAGACCTTCTTGTGGAGGTGTGAACTGTGTCCATGTAATGAGTCATGAATCCAGGTGTCAAATTCAGTCCTATTGTTAGAGATTGAAACATATTTATAAATTTATAGCCCTGAAAGCTTGCTTGCAAATATAATTTCTCTGGTTAGCCAATAAAGGTATCACTGCTTGAATACTTTTCTCAATTTTTTGGGGGGACATAAGTATTTACATATATGTTTTTTCAAGATTCATTCAATGTATCAGAAGGCTGTGGCTGAACTTTGACTTTTCATGTGCTTTTTGGCGCTTCTTTTTGAAATGTCTGTGTATATAATTGATGATCTGTTACGGATTTCCAGTTGGGTTATGTCCTGAGGAAGAATTTAGATAACTTTGAAATGCCTTGACTCTACAACAATTCAATAAAAATATTTTCCTGCATTCTTTCACCATGTGAATTCATCCATCCATGTGAACTTGCCAGTAGCGCAAAGAAAACTTCTTTGAATCCACATAGCATTTTTATCCGGTCTGATGACCCATGGTTTGCAACAGCTGGTGTATGCCTAAAGATTGTTGCAATTACAACCCCTCCAGGTGAGCGAGTATCCTTTATTCCCGCCCGTTTTAACCAGTAAAGCTTTATATGTGCTTTTTTGCTTTCCAGTCTCCCCTCAAGATGTTTAAAAGTATACTTTTAAGCATTCAATTTAAGATGTAATTTTCTAAAGGTTTATTTTTTATTTTAGTGACATCTTCATGATCAAACACCAAAGATCCTCAGCAAAGTCCATAAGGTGCTGGAAAATCGTCTTTGGATACAGTCCTCCATAGACTAAAACGGTCACCTTTTGTTTTAGGACATGCTAAGTGTTCAGCAACAAAAAAAAACAAGCACATACTTGATATTCATGGAGGAAAAGGAAAGAAAAATGAGGTCATCCTGACCAATTACCAATGTTTTGTGCAACATATGATTGCTTATAATCACACATTTTGTAAAGGGCAAGCAAAAATTTTATCTAGAAAACTTTAATTTTATACATTTATGCTATTTTCTACAAAGTAAAGCCAGGAGAAGGAGTAAATTCTGGAGTATGACTATGTATTTTAAAGCTGGTGTCTGGCTATGCATATTATTTGCAGTAGGTCATAACAGCCAAATGCTTTCTACTAGGCACCAAAGATGCTTGTCACTAAGGGATTGAATAATTCTGAGATTCCAGAAGTCATTAAGTCATTAACCCCTTCCCGATGTGTGATGCACTGGCAACCTCAAAAACCAAGCCTTCGTATTGCTATATCAATGGAGAAAAAAGTTATGGTTCTTGGAAGAAAGAGAGGAAAAAAGAGAAGTGCAAAAAGCAAAAAATAACCTTATCAAGAAGAAGTTAAAAGTGGCATTTTATGTTAAAGAGGTTATCCAATGCCCTAACTCCAATGGAGTTTTGTCATAAACGCTTAAAGGGAATCTGTCATCAACCTTTTTCAGCTGCGGCCACCGGCATCAGAGGAATATGTACAGCATTCTGTAATACTCTAGATAAGCCCCCGATGTTACCTGAAAGATTACCCAGGGGCGGTCAGGGTCCGGTTCGGGTCCGGAGGGAGTCGCCATCCAGTTCGGCGCATCCCATCTTGCAGCGATGACGTCCTCTTCATACCTGGCTGTCTCGTCGCGATCGCCCTGTTGAGGGCAGAGCAGAGTCCTGCAGTGCGCAGGCACAGGACCTCTTCCTGCGGTAATCTGCGGTAATCTGCTCACCAGGTATCAACATATATAAGCCCTTGAGCCTCAATTGGATAACATTCCACTGCCAGACCGTTTTATCGATATGCATCACTCCTGATGAACCCGCAGCAGGGGGAAACACGTTGAGAGTGTGCGGACTATATCTGAGGAATCACGTTATCATGGACTTTTGCTTCTCAGGATGCAGGAGTATATGGTCACAGATAAGTACTAGTTAATCTGTCACTAATGGGCTTATATATGTTGATACCAGGTGAATCTAATTAATGGTATGTAATATATTTAACCCCTTAACGACCGCCGATAAGCCTTTTAATGGCGGTAATCAAGGGTACTTAAACCACAGCACAGTGAATTCACGGCGCTGTGGAGTAAGTAAGTAGCGCCCCCCAGTGTTGGATTTTCTCCAGGGTCTCGGCTGCAAGGGGTAGCCGAGACCCCAGATAACATAAATCGGGTCGTTTTTTACCGACCCCGCTTTTGCGATCTCCGTTATTAACCCTATAACGGCGATCGCAAAAAAAAGCCGCGATTTTGCATTTAAATTCTCTTTCCTCTGATGTGATCGCACATCAGAGGAGAGAGAAATAGGGTCCCCGTTCCCCCCCAGAACCTCTCCGTGCTCCAGGGTCCCCCCCGGTGGTCCTGCGTCCCGTTGGCATCCTCCGGTGGGCACCACCATCTTGGATCCGGAGAAAATGGCGGGCGCATACGCAGTGCGCCCGCCGTGAATCTGCAGGCTCCGGCTGGCAGATTCCATTCATTTATTTTGATCACTATGATAAACTATCATAGTGATCAAAATAAAAAAATAGTAAATAACCCCCCCGTTTATCACCCTCTTAGTTAGGCAAACATAATGAAAAAAAAAGATAATATTTTTTTTTAATTTTTCCATTAGGGTTAGGGCTAGGGCTAGGGTTAGGGCTAGGGTTAGGGCTAGGGTTGGGCTAGGGCTAGGGTTAGGGTTAGGGCTAGGGCTAGAGCTAGGGTTATGGCTAGGGTTAGGGTTAGTGCCAGGGTTAGAATTAGGGTTAGGGCGAATTAGCATTAGGGTTAGATTTAGGATTAGGGATTAGGGTTGGGATTAGGGTTAGGGTTGGGATTAGGGTTAAGGATGTGTTGGGGTTGGTTAGGGTTGGAGCAATAATTGAGGGGTTTCCACTATTTACCAACCTTGGGGGTCTAAAAATTGGGGGCTAAAAATCACTTTTGTGGAAATAAAAAAGACTTTATTTTCACGGCTCTGCGTTATAAACTTCTGTGAAGCACTTGGGGATTCAAAGTGCTCACCACACATCTAAATAAGCTCCTTGGAGGGGTCTAGTTTTCAAAATGGGGTCACTTGTGGGGGGGTTTCTACTGCTTAGGTACATCAGGGGCTCTGCAAACGTACATGACGCCGGCAGACCATACAATCAAAGTCTACATTCCAAAATGGCACTCCTTCCCTTCTGAGCTCTCCCATGCGCCCAAACAGTGGTCCCCCCACATATGGGGTATCAGCGTACTCAGGACAAATTTCACAACAACTTTTGTGGTCCAATTTCTCCTGTTGCCCTTAGGAAATTAAAAAATAGAGGGCTAAAATATCATTTTTGAGGAAAAAAATGATTTTTTATTTTCACGGGTCTGCGTTATAAACTTCTGTGAAGCACTTTGGGGTTCAAAGTGCTCACCACACATCTAGATAAGCTCCTTGGGGGGCCTAGTTTCGAAAATGGGGTCACTTGTTGGGGATTTCTGCTGTTTAGGTACATCAGGGTCTCTGCAAACGCAACATGACACCCGCAGACCATTCCATCAAACTCTCCATTCCAAAATGGCACTCCTTCCCTTCCGAGCTCTCTCATGCACCCAAACAGTGGTCTCCCCCACATATGGGGTATCAGCGTACTCAGGATAAATTGCACAACAACTTTTGTGGTCCAATTTCTCCTGTTACCCTTAGGAAAATAAAAAATAGAGGGCTAAAAAATCATTTTTGAGGAAAAAAAAATTTGTAATTTTCACGGCTCTACGTTTATAAACTTCTGTGAAGCACTTGGGGGTTCAAAGTGCTCACCACATATCTAGATAAGCTCCTTTGAGGGTCTAGTTTCCAAGATGGGATCACTTTTGGGGGGTTTAAACTGTTTAGTCACACCAGGGGCTCTGCAAAGGCAACGTAACGCCCGCAGACCATTCCATCAAAGTCTGCATTCCAAAATGGCACTCCTTCCCTTCCAAACTCTCCCATGCACCCAAACAGTGGTTCCCCCCACATATGGGGTATCAGCGTACTCAGGACAAATTGCACAAAATCTTTTGGGGTCCAATTTCTCCTGTTAGCCTTGTGAAAATAAAAATAGTGGGCTAAAAAAATCATTTTTGAGGAAAAAAAAATATTTTTAATTTTCACGGCTCTACGTTATAAACTTCTGTGAAGCACTTGAAGGTTCAAAGTGCTCACCACACATCTAGATACGTTCTTTAAGGGGTCTAGTTTCCAAAATGGGGTCACTTGTTGGGGTGTTTTCACTGTTTAGGAACATCAGGGGCTCTCCAAACGCAACATGGCATCCGATCTCAATTCCAGCCAATTCTGTGTTGAAAAAGTCAAACGGGCTTCTTCCCTTGCGAGCTCTGCCGTGCGCTGAAAAAGTGGTTTACACCCACATATGGGGTATCAGCGTATTCACGAGACATTGCACAACAAATTTTGTGTTCATTTTCTCTTTTAACACTTGTGAAAATAAAAAAGATGGTTCTGAAGTAAATTTTTTGCAAAAAAAGTTAAATGTTAATTTTTTCCTTCCACATTGCTTTAGTTCCTGTGAAGCAAGTAAAGGGTTAATAAACTTCTTGAATGTGGTTTTGAGCACCTTGAGGTGTCTAGTTTTTAGAACAGTGTCATTATTGGGTATTTTCTGTCATGTACACCCCTCAAAATGACTTAAAATATGATGTGGTCCCTAAAAAAAATGTTTTTGTAAATTTTGTTGTAAAAATGAGAAATCGCTGATCAAATTTCAACCCTTATAACTTCCTAACAAAAAAAATTTGCTTCCAAAATTGTGCTGATGTAAAGGAGACATGTGGGAAATGTTATTTATTAAGAAATTTGTGTGACACATCTCTCTGATTTAAGGGCATTAAAATTTAAAGTTTTAAAATTGCAAAATTTTCAAAATTTTCGCCATATTTCCGCTTTTTTCATAAATAAACACAAGACTTATCAAATAAATTTTACCACTAACATGAAGTACAATATGTCACGAAAAAACAGTCTCAGAATCAGCAGGATCCGTTAATGCTTTCCTGAGTTATAACCTCATAAAGTGACAGTGGTCAGAATTGTAAAAATTGGCCTGGTCACCTTCCTCTAGTGCTAGGGTCGTGACCGACCCGTTTTAGGTTTTAAATGCATACAAATTCTACATACATTTGTTTATTGCATCAAGACTTTTTGACTTTTTCAGGAACTTATTTTTAAACAAAATACAATAAAATAAAACTATTTTACTAAATTGTAAAATGCTCTTATTAAAATTATGTGAAGATGGCTTTAAGGTGCAATGATACACTGCGCTGCTGTAGGTATAATTCAAGGAAATTTATTGGTGCCTACGCGTTTCCTGAGCTGTCCCAGCTCACTTCATCAGGGCATCAAGTGAGCTGGGACAGCTCAGGAAACGCGTAGGCACCAATAAATTTCCTTGAATTATACCTACAGCAGCGCAGTGTATCATTGCACCTTAAAGCCATCTTCACTTACAAGTCCTTGGACCCAGTGCAGACTGCAGCAGCTGTTTCATGCGTTTGTAGGTGTTGTGACCGAAGTTTCACAACCCTATCAGGTGATTCTCTCCTTGCCTCACCATTACAATTGTGTTTTAAAGGTTTTACACAGTGGATGCGCCCTGTTTTGTTTCTCTTATTAAAATTATAACATTTGTGTTGTTGGGGTCAATTTCGACCCAGGTCTAATATAAGAGTAAAAAAACAATAATAAGTCCCAAAACTGAACTCATAAACACAATATAAACCAACAGCCCACAGCCAGCTCTACCTCCAACAACTTGAGTTAGGGACATGTCCAGGCATGTATGGCCAAATCAGCTTAGAGATGGTACTTTGTAGAGTATACATCTCCAGTTTACACATGCAACAATGAGGAGAAGATTTGATGTAAGCCAAATTCTGGATTATATCTTAGATGACAATGAATCAGAGAACACACAGCAGCAAACTGATACAGACGAACAGGTTTCTGAGGAGGACGATGATGTGGAGTATCAACCGGAAGACACAGACAGTTCTGATCAGTCTGATGAGGAGGTCACTGGTGCTGAAGCTGCTCCCGCTGAAAGATTCAAATCCAAAAGTGCCAAGATCAGTTGGAGCTCAGTACCTCCAGATGTACATGGCAGGGCAGATGCTGCAAATGTCATAAAAATGACCCCTGGGATCACAAGGTTTACTGTGACAAGAGAAAGTGACATCAAGACATGTTTTGATCTGTTTATGCCATTGTCAATAAAAAAAGTCATTATTGCTATGACAAACCTTGAAGGAAAAAAAGTCCACGGCAACATGTGGAATGACCTTCATGATGATGTCTTGGATGCCTACATTGGTGTTCTTCTCCTTGCTGGAGTGTACAAATCCTGCAATGAGGCCACTGATAGTCTCTGGGATGCATCGACAGGCAGGAATATTTTACGGGCAACAATGTCACTTCAAAAGTTTCAAATGATATCAAGAGTCCTCAGATTTGACAACAGAGACACCAGAACAAAATCTGACAAACTTGCTCCCATCAGTTATGTTTGGGAGAAATGGGTGCAGCTCCTTCCACTGATGTTCAACCCAGGGCCAGAGGTGACAGTAGACGAACGTTTTCTCCCTTTCCGCGGAAAATGCCCCTTCCGGCAATACATGCCAAGTAAGCCAGGCAAATACGGCATAAAAATCTGGGCAGCCTGTGATGCAAAAACTAGCTATGCATGGAATCTACAGATTTACACAGGCAAGTCTGCAAGCGGCATCCCTGGAAAAAAAAACAAGGAAAACGTGTAGTCCTCGATATGACTACTGGACTGCAGGGTCACAACATTACTTGTGACAATTTTTTACCAGCTATGACCTTGGACAAGAACTTCTCAGGAGGAAAATCACCATGGTGGGCACAGTGAAAAAAAACAAACCTGAGCTGCCCGCTGAATTGTTGCAGATGAAGGACAGGGCTCCACTTTCCTCAAAGTTTGTTTTTACAGACACCACCACTGCTGTTTCATACTGCCCCAAAAAATGACGAAATGTGGTACTGATGTCCACACTTCACAAAGATGCAGCTGTGTCATTAGGAAGTGCCAAAAAGCCTAGAATCATCCTGGACTATAACAAAAACAAAGGAGGAGTGGACAACCTGGACAAGCTGATTGCCACCTACACTTGCCAGCGAATGACTAGGAGATGGCCAATGGTTGTATTTTACAACATCCTTGATGTTTCAGCATGCAATTCTTTTGTGTTGTGGACCCACATTCACCAAGGATGGAATTCAAAGAAAAAAAACAAGCGGAGGATGTTTCTTGAGGAACTAGGAAGATCCCTTGTCAAGGCGCACATTGACCAAAGGGAACGAGTGCCCCGAGACCCAGCCGCTGCAGCCTTGGTCCGACAACTCCAGAGCTCAACAAGTGCTTTGTCCACACCCACAGCAACACAAAGAGCATCATCATCAGCATCCTCCTCAACCAGGCCTGCCTCAACATCAACCACAACAGCCACAACTCCAGTGAGACCACCTGATTCTAAAAGAAAGAGGTGTCAGGTCTGCCCTAGCAATGAGGACAGAAAGACAAACACATCGTGCTTCGCCTGCAAAAAATACCTCTGCAAAGAACACACAAAAAGTGTCACTTTTTGACACACATGCATGTAAATACTAATGCATCTAAAAACTAGTACTTGATTTCTGTTGATTTGATTTGCTTGATTGATTGTTGTTTGTTTGTTTGACCTAGAAAAGCTACTTTTTATTATTATTGCTATTAATGTTAATATAATTTTCATCTTTTATTTGTATTAAAGTTCTATACAAAAAAATCTGTTTTTTGCCTGTTTCATAAAGTAGTTAGATATGGGTCAAAATTGACCCGTAACGCCATAGATGTTACTAGAGTTAATAATATAAAATATATATATGTATATTTTTTTTACATTTAAGAAATGTGTTCTAAAACCCTTCAGTAATAGTCAGGTAATATAACAAACTTTTTTAAGCTTATATTATTCTCTTGAGGTTCATTTGACAATATTTTTATACTGAAAATGAAGGGTATGCTCTCAAATGAAAGGCCCAGGGGGCCACAGCAAAAATATTAAAATCAACCCTTCCATGGATGAGAAACCCTAACAAGGTAACTAAGAGGTAAGAAACAAATTGGATCATAAATAACTGTTTTTAGGGTATCCTAGGGGTGATTTAAGACACGGGTCAAAACCGACCCGTTAACATAAGAAAGAGTAACAGAAAGCTAACACTAGAGGAAGGTTAAGCTGCAAACTGGCTCTGTTGCTAAGGGGTTAAATATCCAAAGTGGCTGTGGCCCCCCTGATATATTACATTGTGTATAAATATCCATTGACGTGTGAATCTAGCAGTTTAAATGATGCTTATTGATTGATATGATATCTTTGTTAATTTGATACCAGGGAAGCCTATTTTTTGTTTTTTACTTGCTATTTCATTGTAATCCTATAATTCATCTGGAAGACTGGCAGGTTTGATCTGGGTAACTGTTGTGACAAAAAATATATTCCAATACATAACGTAGTGGCTTTGGGAGGGCATAATTTGCTACATTTTCATATTTAGTATCTTTGGCTCTATTCATATTGTATGTGAGTGGGGTGTATTTATTTAGACTGTCTGGACTTTCCACTTTTTCTTACATCTATATTTTATTGTATAAATCCATCCTATTGCACTCATGAAGATATTCTAAACAAGTGGATACAGGCCACCTGGCCCTCTGTTTTAAATATTACGTCTTATAGTATGATATAGGAGATTAGGGACAGCCGTCGCACGAGAGAGGGCGCCATTCTCGCATTTCTTAGGGTGCCAACCTCCGCACCTAGGTAGGTATTCAGACAGTCAATTTTATTATATAGGGCCAGATCACTCTTTTCTACACACCGGCTGAGTGAAATTGTTATCAGGTGGTAGCACTAAGTATCAATTTTTAACATATTTCCTTTTGTCCCTTTCCTTTTTTTCATTTTTGGTGAGGTATCTCTGGGCCAATGATTTTTTTACAGTATTTTTTAACTGCTTGGATTTAGATTTTTCTGACCAGTTGATTGTACTGGCAGATTTGGCTGGTTAGATTTGTTTCATCTGTAATATATCGACTGCAGAGACCTGTGTGTCGTAAGCAGTGCCTTCCCGCCTCCCACCAATACCGTAATAACGAAAAACACCAACAAACTAGGATGGGTTGAACAGGTCGGTTACAGTTTATTAATAAGCAGAGAGAGGCAAGTACAATTCGCAACGGTCTCATAGCTGGAAGTCCCGTCACTGACAGCTGGGCAAGGAAGCTGATGAGAGGTTGCAAACCTTGCCCCCCTCTACACTACCGCCACGGAGGATCATGTGTATGACCTACACAGGACTCCGACACCCACACAACATCATTAAGGCCTGTTCAACGCCACCCTGCAAATTACATAAAAATACATCTAAGTAGCCCGATATCTGTGAGATGAACTCCATCTGGTCTCAGGAAGAATGAGATGTCTTTTTCCAGATTGTGGTGGTGAACTACGATGCCGTAGTTCTCTTTGACGTATTTGGCCATCTTCGAGTTCATCTTTCTCCTTGATTTGTCCATGGCTTTAGGGTCTTTAGCTCCATGCCATACCGCTCTTGGTATTATGTCTGACCACACCACCACCATATCTGGTATAAAACAAACAAACCGCTCTATGTCTGTTGACAATATCGTGTTGAGCTCGGCACCTGTTTTCTTGCACAAGTCGTTACTAGAGTTGAGCAAAACGGGTCGGTCACATTCAAAAGTCGCTGACTTTCGCTAAAGTCGGGTTTCGCCGAGCGAAACCCGACCAAAGCGTTAGGTCGGCCATGCGGTCGTCGACCTGAGCGCCAAAATCACGTTTCCCATAATGCTTTTAGGCACGTTTTTCTCTGCCAATGAGCAAGGACGCACACTGTGGGCAACGCGATGACATGGGCAGCGGCCACCATCATCTTAGAGAAGGGAATTTCAGTGATTGGCTTGCTTTGTGTGGCGTCACAGAGGCTATAAAAGCCATGACCGCCGACCGCCATTTTACTTCTACCGATCTTAGCACAGGGAGAGGTTGCTGGCTACTGCTGCTTCTCAATAGGGAGGGTGTTAGACAGGAAAGAAAACAGATAGGCAGGGAATAAAAAATAATCTGTGCTTCTGCTGATAGCAATTGTGCTGTACAGTTAGTGTGCAGTGACAGGGGAGGATTTTTTGGTGTGCAGCAGCGCTGGTTACTAGGCTGCCTTATTAGGCTACCTGATAGCTGCATTGCTGTGCATGGTGCTGTGCAGACTGCTTTTTACACAGCCCTCCTACTTTCATTCTTTTTTTCTGAACAGTTACCGAACGTTCATTTTTTCCCACACCGTATTGGGGCTGTACGCTCCTCACACACTAGCGTGTACTGGCTGGTATCACGGACAAATACATGCTATCTGTGCGTGACTCCTCAAAAAAATAGACAAAAGATTTACATTTTTCCATACATACACCATATAGAGCTGTCCGCTTCTGATACAGTACCGTATATATGCTGTTTGTATCATGGTCAAATCCATAGTGAGACAGCGTCTGTGTGTGACTCCGTTAAAAAAATAGAAGAAGATTTACATTTTTCCATACATACACCGTATAGATCTGTCTGCTTCTGATACAGTACCGCATATCTGCTGTTTGGATTACGGTCAAATACATAGTGATACATCGTCTGTGTGTGACTCCGTAAAAAAATAGAAGGAGATTTACATTTTTCCATACATACACCATATAGAGCTGTCCGCTTCTGATAAAGTACCTAATATCTGCTTTTTGGATTATGGTCAAATACACACTGAGACAGCATCTGTGTGTGACTCCAGAAATAAATAGACATAGATTTACATTTTTCCATACATACACCATATAGAGCTGCCCGCTTCTGATAAAGTACCTAATATCTGCTGTTTGGATTATGATCAAATCCATACTGAGACAGCATCTGTGTGTGACTCCGTAAAAAAATAGATGGAGATTTACATTTTTCCATACATACACTGTATAGAGCTGTCCGCTTCTGATACAGTACCATATATCTGCTGTTTGGATTAGGGTCAAATACACACTGAGACAGCGTCTGTGTGACTCCAGAAATAAATATACATAGATTTACATTTTTCCATACATACACCGTATAGAGCTGTCTGCTTCTGATATAGTACCGTATATCTGCTGTTTGGATTACGGTCAAATCCATACTGAGACAGCGTGTGTGTGTGAGACCGGAAAAAAATAGATGGAAATTTACATTTTTCCTTACATACACTGTATAGAGCTGTCCGCTTCTGATACAGTACCATATATCTGCTGTTTGGATTACAGTCAAATACATACTAGACAGCATCTGTGTGTGACTCCGGAAATAAATATACATAGATTTACATTTTTCCATACACCTTATATAGCTGTCCGCTTCTGATACAGTACTGTATATCTGCTGGTTGGATTACGGTCAAATACGAACTGGGAGAGCATCTGTGACTAAGGAAATATGTAAGTAGATTTAAATTTTTCACTACACCTTATACAGCTGTACGATCCTCATATAGTACCATATATCTGCTAGTTGGATTATGGTCAAATACATAGTGGGAGAGCGTCTGTGACTAAGGAAATATATACAGAGATTTAAAATTTTCACTACACCTTATACAGCTGTATGCTTCTCATATAGCACCATATATCTACTGGTATTTTTGTTACATTTTCCTAAACATGAGGATGTATTGTGGAAGAGGCCGCAGATGTGGGCGGGGGGGAGCTGGTACTGATGGTGGTGGTGGTACATCTGCTGGTTATGCCAAATGCACAATAGCAGCTAAGAAAGGAAATGTTGAGCCAGCGTCATCGTCTGGCTCAAGAAGGCCTGTAAGGTTCCCTTTTTTTTGAGTAGGTAAACCGCTTTTAAAGCCGGAACATCAGGAACAGGTTTTGGCTTACATTTCCGAAACAGCCTCCAGCTCTATCTCATCCTCTTCTGAAGTTTCAAAAACTGCAAGCACTGAGTCGTCAGTGCAGGCTTCTGGTCATGAACAACACCTTTCCTTGTGTCCTTCACCCACACCAAAAGTGAAGGATGTGGCAGGCCACACTTCAGATTACTCCATGGAGCTCTTTTTACATACCATGCAATGGTTATCAAGTCAAATCCTGAATTCCCCAGTCCAAGATGACTCTGACATGGAGTGCACTGATGCACAGTCACTGCTAGATAATTCTGCTGGTACATTGACCCAGAGCACTACATTGCCCTCGCAGCCTACTGAGCCATAATCTGACCCTGATGAAGCTCATGTGCCCCTTCCCGCATACCATACCACCTTACACGGTGACACAGAGGAAGGTGCAGATGAAATTGAAGAGGAGGTGATGGATGACCCAGTTGTTGATCCTGATTGGCATCCATTGGGGGAAGAGGGTGCCACTGGCAATAGGTCAGAAGAGGAGAAGGATCCACAGCAGGCATCGTCATCGCAGCAGTGGTTATCTGGCAGGCCCGTAGATGTCCAAAAATGTGGTAAAAAAACAAAAAGAGTTGCAGGACAGCTTGGCCAGACGATCAAATTAGCACAGCGTGCAAGCCCTGAAAATTTATACCATAGTAGGAAGAGTGTAGTGTGGCACGTTTTTGACCAAAATCCTATTGATGAGGCAAAGGTTAACTGTAAGAAGTGCGGAAGGACCTTTAGCTAAGGGAAAAATCTCCGAAATTTGAATACCAGTTGCATGCTTAGACATTTAACCACCATGCACTTGCAAAACCTCAGGTAGCACATGTGCACCTGCTCCGACTGAAGGTAGCCAACAACGCTCCATCGCTTCCCCCACTGTAAGGCCACCGGTAAGCACACCAGCAGCAAGAAATGTTGAGGTGTCGTCGCAAGGCCAAAGCAGTCAGGGAAGAACAATGTTTTTGCAACGAAAGACTGAATCTAGGCCATCACCACCACCACTGTCACCATCACCAACCCCTTCCAGTCCGTCAGGTCCACCGCTAGTTCCCCCATATGCAGCTCTCAATTCCAGCTCACCCTACCAGGTGGCAGGCCTGGAGCACTCCAAAAACAGGTTCCAAAAATCAAAAGAGTTGCTGGACAGCTTATCCAGATGGTCAAAAGATCACAGCGTGCTAGGCCGCAAAATGTCTGCCAAAGTAGGAAGAGTGCAGTGTGGCACTTTTTTGAACAAAATCCTCATGATCAGGCCAAGGTTATCTGTAAGAAGTGCGCAAAGACCTTTAGCCGAGGGAAAAATCTGAAAAATTTGAATACCAGTTGCATGCTTAGACATTTAACCAGCATGCACTTGCAAGCGTGGACACAACACCAAACCTCATGTGCAACTGATCACAACGAAGGTAGTCAGCAATGCTACATTGTTTCCCCCACTGTAAGCCCACCGGTTAGCACAGCAGCAAATGTTGAGGTGTCGTTGCAAGGCCACAGCAGTCAGGGAATCCCACTGTTATATCAACGAAAGACTGATTCTAGGCCATCAGAAAGAACACCAACTCCATCACCATCATCAACCCTCTCTCAGTCTGCCCTGTCCACTGCTACTTCCACCATATGCAGCTCTCAAGTCCAGCTCACCCTCCCAGACACTATGAGTAGGTCAAGAAAGTACTCAGTCTCTCATCCGCGTACACTGGGTTTGAATGCCCACATTGCCAAACTAATCTCGTTTGAGATGATGCCCTTTCGGTTGGTGGAAAGCGCAGCTTTCCGCGAACTCATGGCCTATGCAGTACCACGCTATGACCTACCCAGTCGCCACTTCTTCTCTCGCAAAGCCATCCCAGCCCTCCACCATCATGTGAAAGATCGCATTGTCCATGCACTCAAGCAGTCAGTGAGCGGAAAGGTGCACCTCACAACTGATGCATGGTCCAGTCGGCATGGCCAGGGCCGTTACTTGTCCATCACTGCGCACTGGGTTAATGTGGTGGATGCAGGGTCCACAGGGGACAGCGGTGGTGGGACAGTGCTGCCTAGCCCACGGTATAGGAAACAGTTGGCTGTAGGCGTTCGACCCTCCTCCTCCTCCAGAAGCGAAAGCTCATCCACAGAGCGCAGTTGTACGAGCACTCCATCTGCAGCTGCCACTGTTGCACACGAGGTGTCCCCCTATCGAGCAGCTAGTGGAAAGCGTCAGCAGGCTGTGTTGCAGATGATGTGTTTGGGCGACAGGCACACCGCCGAGGTGCTGGCCGAGTACTTGAAGCGACAAACTGAGTCATGGCTGGGCAGTGTACATCTTGAGGCAGGCAAGGTAGTTAGTGATAACGGCCGTAATTTTGTGGCAGCCATAGCCCTTTCAAAACTCAGCCACATACCTTGCTTGGCTCACACCTTGAACCTGGTGGTGCAGTGCTTCCTCAAAAATTATCCGGAGTTAACAGCCCTGCTCCAGAAAGTGCGAAGACTGTGCGCGCACATCCGCCGGTCGCCTGTACACTCCGTTCATATGCAGAAGCTGCAGCGATTGCTCCACCTTCCCAACCACCGCCTCATTATCGACATTGCAACAAGGTGGAACTCCACCCTGCACATGGTGGAGCGGCTGTGCGAGCAGAGGCAGGCCATAATGCATTTGTGGGAGGATACACGGCCAGGCACTTTGAGAGCAGACATGGAGTTGACAGGTGTGCAGTGGTCGAAGCTGAAAGACCTCTGTAAAGTCCTTCAGTGTTTTGAGGAATGCACACGGCTGGTAAGCGCAGACGACGCCATCCTAAGCATGAGCATCCCACTTATGCGTCTGCTCATGCAAACTTTGACGCACCTTAAGGAGCAGGCTTCTGTAGCCAATGTTGATGAGGAGGAAGAGGAGGAGGGAATCCTTGATGACATTCAGCCATTGTCTGCTCAGGGACCTCTCCTGGACGAGGTGGAGGAAGAAGAGGAGGAGGAGGAGGAGGATGATGGGGATGATTACTTAGGGGAGGAGGATGCATCTCGTGGGGCAAGTGAAAATGTTGGCGTGGCAAGGTCTGGTACAGGGTTTGTGTGTGACTGGAGGGATGTGGATTTTCCAGAAAGTGCTCCTCCACCCAGCACTCGCAGTGCATCATTGACACCGGGAACATTGGCCCACATGTCAGATTATGCCTTGCAGATCCTAAAAAGGGACCCCCGCATTGCCAAAATGATTAACGATGACGACTACTGGTTGGCCAGCATCCTGGATCCACGCTATAAAGGCAAATTACAAAACATCATGCCACAGGAGAACCTTGACCTAATATTGGCTAATAAACAAGCAACTCTGGTAAATCGGTTGCTTGAGGCATTCCCAGCACACAGCAGCGGTGATGGTTCTCACACGAGCCGTACGGGCCGGGGTTAGCTTGGCAGAGGTGTTCGTGGTGCACACAGCAGAAGTGGCGTTGGAGACAGGGGTTTCATGACAATGTTGTGGACTGATTTTTCAAGTACCGCTCACACAACTGGTAATACTGCATCGATGGAAAGTGACAGGAGACAGCAGTTGTCAACTATGGTTACAAACTACTTTTCCTCCCATATCGATGTTCTACCACACAGGTCATTCCCCTTTGACTATTGGGCCGCTAAACTGGACACCTGGCCTGAATTGGCACAATATGCCTTACAGGAGCTCGCTTGCCCAGCTGCAAGTGTGCTATCGGAAAGAGTCTTCAGTGCAGCTGGATCAATCCTGACAGAAAAAAGGACCCGTCTGTCAACCCAAAATGTGGATAATCTAACCTTCATTAAAATGAACCACGCATGGGTTTCCAAGGATTTTGTCCCACCTTCCCCTGATGACACATAGGGTGACAGAAAAATGGCTTGCTTTGGTCCACCTCTTCCTGGGACTTGACCTATTTCACCTTTTGCATCAGCTGAATGTCCAACATCAACATATGCCAATTTCTAAAACTCCCTAACTGTGCTGCCTCCCCCCCTCCATGGCCGGGGTCACCACCTAGCGCACGACACCGTGCGAGTGCCATTGCCCTGGACAGGTGGGTAGGCCGACTCTTGGGCGCGGGCACTGGCACAGGGTCCCTCATAGTGCAATCAAGTGTCTCTGACGGTGGTGGTGCACACCCGCCGTCAGACACACCGCCATACTATGAGGGGCCCAGTGCCAGAACCGACGCCCACGAGTGGGCCCCCCTTGATGGGCAGGGCCCCAGCATTTGCAATCTTTACCTCTCCCTGCTCCTCCGCTGTGTAGTCTGGGCCGTCAAATCCATACTGTGCCTGACACCGTCTGAGCCTGCCTCCTGATGTATAGACATATATTTTGAATGTGTACGCTATCCATACATGTTATCCGGGGATACGGTACCCTTTCTAACCTTTTTGCAATCACGTGCAATCCATACTGGGCCTAGCACCGTCTGTGCCTGCCTCCTGATGTATAGACATATATTTTGAAAGTGTACGCTATCCATACATGTTATCCGGGGATACGGTACCCTTTCTAACCTTTGTGCAATCACGTGCAATCCATACTATGCCTAACACCGTCTGAGCCTGCCTCCTGATGTATAGACATATATTTTGAATGTGTACGCTATCCATACATGATATCCGGGGATACGGTACCCTTTCTAACCTTTGTGCAATCACGTGCAATCCATACTGGGCCTAACACCGTCTGAGCCTGCCTCCTGATGTATAGACATATATTTTGAATGTGTGCGCTATCCATACATGTTATCCAGGGATACGGTACCCTTTCTAACCTTTGTGCAATCACGTGCAATCCATACTGGGCCTAGCACCGTCTGTGCCTGCCTCCTGATGTATAGACATATATTTTGAATGTGTACGCTATCCATACATGTTATCCGGGGATACCGTACCCTTTCTAACCTTTGTGCAATAACGTGCAATCCATACTGGGCCTAGCACCGTCTGTGCCTGCCTCCTGATGTATAGACATATATTTTGAATGTGTACGCTATCCATACATGTTATCCGGGGATACGGTACCCTTTCTAACCTTTGTGCAATCACGTGCAATCCATACTGGGCCTAGCACCGTCTGTGCCTGCCTCCTGATGTATAGAAGTATATTTTGAATGTGTACGCTATCCATACATGTTATCCGGGGATACGGTACCCTTTCTAACCTTTGTGCAATCACGTGCAATCCATACTATGCCTAACACCGTCTGAGCCTGCCTTCTGATGTATAGACATATATTTTGAATGTGTACGCTATCCATACATGTTATCCGGGGATACGGTACCCTTTCTAACCTTTGTGCAATCACGTGCAATCCATACTGGGCCTAGCACCGTCTGAGCCTGCCTCCTGATGTATAGACATATATTTTGAATGTGTACGCTATCCATACATGTTATCCGGGGATACGGTACCCTTTCTAACCTTTGTGCAATCATGTGCAATCCTTACTATGCCTAACACCGTCTGAGCCTGCCTCCTGATGTATAGAATATATTTTGAATGTGTACGCTATCCATACATGTTATCCGGGGATACGGTACCCTTTCTCACCTTTGTGCAATCACGTGTAATCCATACTGGGCGTGAGAACGGCTGGCGAGCTGTTAAGCAAGCTACAGCACCTGTGGTTTGCACACGTAAGTTTTTCATTTTTTCAGGAATGACGGTTAGGCCTAATTCCGGAACTGCGGTTGACCTGCACTTACTGGGAAATCATCGTTCGCGGGTAATAATTGTAGTCACAGATCCCCATCACTAACGTTGTTCTGCGGGTTATCTGCACCTGTAAGCGACAAACGCTGGCCTTTTCAGTGTAGCGCACATGCAGCCACGGACATGTAAGGGCATGACACACCAGTTATTGGCCAATCTCATGTGCCAGAGCCTCACGTGTCCCTCTAGTAAGCCGGACTCGGACCGCGGGGCATGACGGAGTCTCGTTCGTTAACGGAATTAAGCTTGCAATGTGTGCATCTTTTCTGTAGCTGGCATGGTTGAGGTTTCCCATGTGGAGTCGAATTTAACCGTAGGCTCCACTCCTGGTGGTGCCCTTCTAGACATTCCTTTAAGGTTCAGCTTTGCAACCATACTGCCCACGTAAAACAAACACTTTGCCTTCATGAACGCTGTTTGGAGGGTCATGACTCGTGGGAATAACGCCGCCCAATCAGTTAACCTGCTAGAGAGATCCTTCATTGCTCCCAAGCATGACATCACACTCCCTAGAGGAAGGTAATGCCACTGTGGCGACCGTACTCCTGGGGGCGACACAAGTGCACTGATGCCCAGCCACTGCTCGATGATTCTGCTGGTACATTGACCCAGACCACTACATTCCCCTCGCACGCTACCCGGCCTGAATCTGACCCTGATGAAACTCAAGTTGCCCTTCCCATATACAGTTCCATCTTACACGGTGACAAAGAGGAAGTTGCAGATGAAAGTGCAGGTTCGGCCCACCCGCCATCAGACACACCACCGTACTATCAGGGGCCCTGTGCCAGTGCCGTCGCCAACGAGTGGGCCCCCCCCTGCTTGCTCAGGATCACAGCACTTGCAAGGTTGAAATACTGTGCAGTGAGATGGAAGATGGGGACGACGAGGAGTCCAGACTAGTACAGGGATTCCCTAACGAGGAGACTTATTTGATTGTTTTCAATGTTGGGACAGCAATTTTTGGGGAGCACTATACTCTGGAGAATGATAGATGGGGCCCACCATACACTGGAACATTCCAAAGGTGGACATCAGACACTGGAGCAGCATTTACAGGGCCAATTATACACTGGAGCATTAGAAATGGGGCCCATTATGTTTGGAGCATTATTTGGGCCCATAAGACAGTGGAGCTTCATCCATGGGGACCAACATATACTGTAGCATTATGTGGAGTGCATCATATACTGTTTCAAACATTATATGGGACCAATGATTCTGTATGGAGAAATAGATGGGCCTCGTCATGAGATGTAAAAAGTGAAGTGTTTTTCATTGTACTATACCGCTATTTATCTGCCGTATCGGAGCATCATGAGTTGTGGTATGTGTTAAAGGGGCGCTCTTTCGCCCAGGGCACATGAAAATCTGGAGCCAGCCCTACCCCCCCACAACTTTAGCGAAATAACCCCCATTTTTCAGTGCGTAACTAGTATTATGAAGTAAATTAAGGTTGACAAGCTTAAGTAATAAGAATTGATGCTTTTGGCATTCAAATGGGCACTGTAGGTGTGTTTCCTGTCATCCTCTCACTGCCGACTTTTATTCCCCATTGACTTACATTGGGTTTCGTGTTTCGGGACGACCCCGACTTTTCCCTATAATCGGCCGATCTTGCTCGACCCGACTTTTGGAAAAGTCGGGTTTCACGAAACGAAACTCGACTCTAAAAAAACAAAAGTCGCTCAACTCTAGTATAGAGCTGTCCGCTTCTGATACAGTACCATATATCTGCTGTTTGGATTAGGGTCAAATACACACTGAGACAGCGTCTGTGTGACTCCAGAAATAAATATACATAGATTTACATTTTTCCATACATACACCGTATAGAGCTGTCTGCTTCTGATATAGTACCGTATATCTGCTGTTTGGATTACGGTCAAATCCATACTGAGACGGTGTGTGCGTGAGACCGGAAAAAAATAGATGGAAATTTACATTTTTCCTTACATACACTGTATAGAGCTGTCCGCTTCTGATACAGTACCATATATCTGCTGTTTGGATTACAGTCAAATACATACTGAGACAGCGTCTGTGTGTGACTCCGGAAATAAATATACATAGATTTACATTTTTCCATACACCTTATAGAGCTGTCAGCTTCTGATACAGTACTGTATATCTGCTGGTTGGATTACGGTCAAATACGAACTGGGAGAGCATCTGTGACTAAGGAAATATGTAAGTAGATTTAAATTTTTCACTACACCTTATTCAGCTGTACGATCCTCATATAGTACCATATATCTGCTGGTTGGATTATGGTCAAATACATAGTGGGAGTGCGTCTGTGACTAAGGAAATATATACGGAGATTTAAAATTTTCACTACACCTTATACAGCTGTATGCTTCTCATATAGCACCATATATCTACTGGTATTTTTGTTACATTTTCCTAAACATGAGGATGTATGGTGGAAGAGGCCGCAGACGTGGGCGGGGGGGAGCTGGTACTGATGGTGGTGGTGGTACATCTGCTGGTTATGCCAAATGCACAATAGCAGCTAAGAAAGGAGATGTTGAGCCAGCGTCATCGTCTGGCTCAAGAAGGCCTGTAAGGTTCCCTTTTTTTTGAGTAGGTAAACCGCTTTTAAAGCCGGAGCATCAGGAACAGGTTTTGGCTTACATTTCCGAAACAGCCTCCAGCTCTATCTCATCCTCTTCTGAAGTTTCAAAAACTGCAAGCACTGAGTCGTCAGTGCAGGCTTCTGGTCATGAACAACACCTTTCCTTGTGTCCTTCACCCACACCAAAAGTGAAGGATGTGGCAGGCCACACTTCAGATTACTCCATGGAGCTCTTTTTACATACCATGCAATGGTTATCAAGTCAAATCCTGAATTCCCCAGTCCAAGATGACTCTGACATGGAGTGCACTGATGCACAGCCACTGCTAGATGATTCTGCTGGTACATTGACCCAGAGCACTACATTGCCCTCGCAGCCTACTGAGCCATAATCTAACCCTGATGAAGCTCATGTGCCCCTTCCCGCATACTATACCACCTTACACGGTGACACAGAGGAAGGTGCAGATGAAATTGAAGAGGAGGTGATGGATGACCCAGTTGTTGATCCGGATTGGCATCCATTGGGGGAAGAGGGTGCCACTGGCAATAGGTCAGAAGAGGAGAAGGATCCGCAGCAGGCATCATCATCGCAGCAGTGGTTATCTGGCAGGCCCGTAGATGTCCAAAAACGTGGTAAAAAAACAAAAAGAGTTGCAGGACAGCTTGGCCAGACGATCAAATTAGCACAGCGTGCAAGCCCTGAAAATTTATACCATAGTAGGAAGAGTGTAGTGTGGCACGTTTTTGACCAAAATCCTATTGATGAGGCAAAGGTTATCTGTAAGAAGTGCGGAAGGACCTTTAGCTAAGGGAAAAATCACCGAAATTTGAATACCAGTTGCATGCTTAGACATTTAACCACCATGCACTTGCAAAACCTCAGGTAGCACATGTGCACCTGCTCCGACTGAAGGTAGCCAACAACGCTCCATCGCTTCCCCCACTGTAAGGCCACCGGTAAGCACACCAGCATCAAGAAATGTTGAGGTGTCGTCGCAAGGCCAAAGCAGTCAGGGAAGAACAATGTTTTTGCAACGAAAGACTGAATCTAGGCCATCACCACCACCACTGTCACCATCACCAACCCCCTTCCAGTCCGTCAGGTCCACCGCTAGTTCCCCCATATGCAGCTCTCAATTCCAGCTCACCCTACCAGACACTCTGAGTAAGACAAGAAAGTACTCATCCTCTCATCCACATACATTGGCTTTGAATGCCTACATTGCCAAACTGATCTCATTAGAGATGATGCCCTTCCATTTGGTTGAAAGCGAAGCGTTCAGAGAGCTCATGGCCTACGCTGTTCCACGCTACGACCTACCCAGTCGGCACTTCTTTTCTAGAAAAGCCATCCCTGCCATCCACCTGCATGTGAAAGACCGCATTGTCCATGCACTCAAACAATCAGTGAGTGGAAAGGTGCACCTCACAACAGATGCATGGGCCTGTAGGCATGACCAGGGCCGTTACGTGTCCATCACTGCGCACTGGGTTAATGTGGTGTATGCAGGGTCCACAGGGGACAGCGACAGTGGGACATTGGTGCCTAGCCCACGGTATAGGAAACAGTTGGCTGTAGGCATTCGACCCTTCTACTCCTCCTCCAGAAGCAAAAGCTCGTCGACAGAGCGCAGTCGCACGAGCACTCCATCCGCAGCTGCCAGTGTTGCACACGAGGTGTCCCACTATCGAACAGCTAGTGGTAAGCATCAGCAGGCTATTTTAAAGATGATGTCTTTGGGTGACAAGAGACACACCGCGGAGGTACTGGCCGACTACTTACAGCGAGAAACTGAGTCATGGCTGGGCAGTCTAGATCTTGAGCCAGGCAAGGTAGTCAGTGATAATGGCCGTAATTTTGTGGTTCGCCTTGAACCTGGTGGTGCAGTGCTTCCTAAATAATTATCTGGAGTTAACAGCCTTGCTCCATAAGGTGCGAAGACTGTGCTCGCACATCCGTCGCTCGCCCGTAGACTCCAGTCGTATGCAGAGGCTGCAGCGATCGCTCCACCTCCCCAAACACCGCCTAATCATAGACATTGCAACAAGGTGGAACTCCACCATGCACATGGTTGAGAGGCTGTGCAAATAGAGGCAGGCTGTAATGCATTTGTGGGAGGATACACAGGCAGGCAGTTTGAAGGCAGACATGGAGTTGTCGGGAGTGCAGTGGTCAAAGCTGAAAGACCTCTGTAAAGTCCTTCAGTGTTTTGAGGAATGCACAGGGCTGGTAAGCGCAGAAGACGCCATTATAAGCATGAGCATACCACTTATGCGTCTGCTCATGCAAACTTTGATGCACATTAAGGATCAGGCGTCTGCAGCAGTGGAGGAAGAGGAGGAGGAGGAGGGAAGCCTTGATGACAGTCAGCCATTGTCTGCTCAGGGAACTGTCCTGGACGAGGTAGAGGAAGAGGAGGAGGAGGATGAGGATGAGGGGGATGATTATTTTGGGGAGGAGGATGCTTCTCAGGGGGCAAGAGAAAATGTTGGCTTGCCAAGGTCAGGTACAGGGTTTGTGCGTGACTGGAGGGATGTGGATTTGGCAGAAAGTGCTCCTCCACCCACCACTGTCAGTGCATCATTGACACTTGGAACATTGGCCCACATATGTGATTATCTCTTGCGCTTCCTAAAAAGGGACCCCCGCATTGTCAAAATTATGAAGGATGACGAATACTGGTTGGCCAGCATCCTCGATCCACGCTATAAAGGCAAATTACAGAACATCATGCCACAGGAGAACCTAGACCTAATATTGGCGAACAAACAAGCAACTCTGGTAAACCGTTTGTTAGAGGCATTCCCAGCACACAGCAGCGGTGCAGGTTCTACCACGAGCCGTACTGGGCCAAATGGAAGAGGTGTGCGTGGTGCACACTGTCAAGCTGGCGTTGGAGACAGGGGTTTCATGACAAGGTTGTGGACTGATTTCTCGAGGACCGCTCACACGACTGTTAATACTGAATCGATTGCAACAGACAGCAGACAGCAGTTGTCAACTATGGTTCAAAATTACTTCTCCTCCTCTATCGATGTTCTCCCTCACAGTTCATTCCCCTTTGACTACTGGGCCTGAATTGGCACAATATGCCTTACAGGAGCTCACCTGCCCTGCTGGTAGTGTGCTATCAGAAAGAGTCTTCAGTGCTGCTGGATCAATCCAAACAGAAAGAAGGAGCCGGCTGTCAACCCAAAATGTTGGTTACCTCACCTTCATTAAAATGAACCATGCCTGGGTTTCAAAGGATTTTGTACCACCTTCCCCTGATGACACATAGGTTGCCAGCAAAATGTCTTGCTTTGTCCTCCTCTTCCTCGGACTTCTGCAATTCCTCCATTTGCAGCTTCTGAACGTCCAGCCTGCACCTCAACATATGCCAGTTTCTCCATCTCCCTAACTGGTCTGTACCCCCCAGGGCAGGCGTCAGCACCTGGCGGACCCTGGCAAGTGCCAGGGCCCTGAGCAGGTGGGGGGCCCACTCGTGGGCGACGGCAGTGGCTTAGTGCCCCTCACAGTACGCAAAAGTCTCTGACGGTGGGGGGGCCCACTCACCATCACAGACACCGTCGTACTAGGAGGGGCCCTGAGCCACTGCCGTCACCCATGTGTGGGCCCCCCCGCTTGCTTAGGGCACCAGCACTTGCAATTCTTACCTCTCCTTGCTCCACTGCTGTGACCCCATCCGCATTTCCTGATAGTGACATTCAGATCAGAGAGCGCGATGACATCATATCTGTACGCCCTCTGCCTGAACAGTCCAAGTGCAGAGAGCTGGAAGATGGGGACGCTGAGGAGTCTAGAGTAGAGCAGTGCCCAGCGATGAGAGGTATTTCATTTTTTTATTGTTTGGAGCAATATATGGGGAGCATTATACACTGGAGAATTATATATGGGGCCCATCATACACTTGAGCATCATAGATAGGGCCCATTATACACTGGAGCATCATATGGGGCCCATTACATATGGAGCATTATATGGGCCCATCATACGCTGGAGCATTATAAATGGGGCCCATCATACACTGGAGCATCATCCATGGGGCCCATCATACACCTGCGCATTATAAATGAGGCCCATTATATATGAAGCATTATACACTGTTTGCATATTTATTTTTTTTGTATCAGGTAATTTTTTATTAAACATTTTCAAAAACAGGCAGTCATATACAGGATATTTTCCAAATAGTGTATTACATAAACAGAATAGAACCCCACAAAAATCCCTCCCAACTCACCCCCCACCCTCACCCGAAAAAACACCTCTCATCTCTCCCGATGCATTTGGTCTCTCACAGCTACAATTTTTGGGTTATGGCCTCCTCAACGCTCTCATCCATGTTAATCTAGGAGTCGCCAACCCGGGTATGTCCAACCAAGGTGCCCACATATCTTCCCATTTCTTAGTTATTCTCTTTTGATACACATATTTTTCCATATCTATATTATTATTAACTGCATCGGTAACTTTCGTGATTGTGGGTACAGAAGATCCCTTCCAGTGAGCCACCACTCTTTTATGAGCTTGATATAATATTCGTGAGACTGCCAGCTGATGCTCCTCCGAAAGCAGCAAAGTCTCCAATCGCCCCAGAAGAGCCATTTTGGGGTCTAGTACCATTTGACATATCCGCATTGGGCGTTCCACATTTCCAACAATCTGCCTCTCTAGCATAGCCCTTTTTCAACAGCCATACAGGGGTTCGATAAAGTCGATGAAGCAAATAAAGATGCGACACTCTCTGCGTCTCGCTAACCGAGACTTTTGTGACTTCTTGCAATGCATCCTCCCATTCATCATCTGTTAAATCACCTACATCAACTTGCCACTTATTTTTCAGTGTCTCCAAACTTGCCACTCTTTTTTCCAACATGGTTGCATATATCATGGATATAATACCTCTTGATCCTCCTCCCATCACTACTCTATTCAACAGCGGAGTTTTAGCTGGATTACCTAGTGGAGCGAGTCGCTGCTGTGCTTCACAAGTACCGTAAGTCTCAGCTGGAGACATTGAAAAAATCTTTCATTAGGGATGGAAAATGTCTGTTTGAGATCCTCAAAAGATCAAAACTCCCCTTCAGAATAAAGCTGTGATACTAGTTTAAGCCCTCTCGTCTCCCATAGCTCAAAACCCTCTAATTTATTTAGCTCTGTACATGCCAAGTTTCTCCAGATCAGCGAATGCGCCGTGACTCCCTGTATACCCAATATTTCTTTGGCCGTGTTCCATACCTTATCCATGCACTTCATTATTGGACTATTGATAGCTTGACCCTGACGGAACCGCCCTGAGTCTAGCGCCTGCACCAGTATGTCTTTTCCCACTATGCATGTAAGCATACATCCCGAGGAACTTCGCATGAAGGAATCTTCCTCCCCCCATCCTCTGAAATGCTGCAACTATGCTGCAAGATAATACAGAAACGGGTCAGGAACCGCTAATACGCCCAGTTCTTTAGATGTACGCAAAACCTCCAACCGAATTCTAGGAACACTCCTCTTCCAGATAAGCTCTCTAAATATTCTGTTTATCTGATAAAAGATTCGACCAGGAATCCAAATGGGCGCATTGTGGAGGGCATGCAAAGCTTGTGGCATGAGAACCATTTTTACCAGGTTTGCCCTTCCCACCATACTCAGTGGTAACTTGCACCAGTCCTTTATTTTTTTATGACATTTTGCAAGTAGCAGGAAATCTTGCATATTATACCCAATATGAATTCCCAAGTATTTAAACTCTTTGACTACATTTAATCATCCGGCCAATTCCAAGGAGTTCTCAGGAGCATCTCCCACCAGCATAATTGAAGATTTCTCCCAGTTAAAACATCAACCAGAGATCACTGCGAAGAATCCAAAGACTTCCATTGCCACCCTCAGAGAAGACGGCCACTCTCCCAAAAACAAGAGCATGTCATCAGCATACAATGCTATTTTTTCTTGCAAAGACTCGTACCCAAACCCCTTAATTTCAGGTGTCACCCGAATTACTACTGCCAAGGGCTCAATTGCCAGAGCAAATAGTAGGGGAGACAGGGGCACCCCTGTCTGGTCCCTTTGTATAAGTTAATTGTATTTGAGATCTCCCCATTAATTCTAATTTTGGCCTCTGGACTCAAATACAGCAGCTCTATCCAGGCAATAAAATTTTTACGGGAACCCATCTTGGCTAATAAAGCCCACAGATATGACCATTCAACGCTGTCAAATGCTTTAGCAGCATCCAAAGATGCAATAGCCCTAGGTCCTTTCCCTTTGATGGGATCTTTAAATTTAGATACAACCGCCGGATATTAATTGCAGTTGATTTCTCTGGCATAAAACCAGTTTGATCTGGATGAATAATACTGCAGCTGCATCGACAGAATCTTTTCAAAAATCTTGACATCAACGTTTAAAAGGGAGATAGGCCTGTATGACTCTGGAAGACAAGGATCCTTTTCAGCCTTGGGGATCACCACTATGATTGCTTCATTCAAGGACCGTGGCAAGTGCCCATCTCCCCTAGCCGCCTCAAACACCTTCAACAACTGTGGAAGCATTATATTTCAGTACTGCTTATACACATCCATAGGCAGCCCATCAGACCCCGGTGTCTTATTCCCCGCCATAGAATCTAGAGCCTCCGCTAATTCCTCCAGACTAATTGGTGCCTCCAGCCCAACAGCTTCCGATTCTGACAGAGTAGGCAGACCAGCAGTCCCCAAAAAGCCACTGAGCAACTCGTCAGAGAACCCGCCCTGCGAATTATATAATGTCTCAAAAAACTCACTAAAAGTTGCTAGAATTGCCCCAGAAGATCTTTGTAGTTCCCCATTTTTGTTTTTTATCTCCGATACCATTGCAGGGCCAGATTGAGTCTTGATCAGGGTAGCTAGTAGATGTCCAGTTCCCTCCCCCTCCCCAAAATAGACCTACCTCCGGAAGTATCGTTTATCTTCAGCTTTTGAAAGCTTATGTTGGACTGATCATTTTTCCGCATCTTTTCATGTGTTAAAATGTATATCCGACGGAGTTTTCAAATATTGCAATTCTGCAGAGATAGCTTCCTTCTGTAAAAGTTTCTCATATTTTCTAGACTTAGTTCTAACTCAAATCATTTCCAAGATCAACATTCCTCTCAGATAAGCTTTACACGCATCCCATATTATTTCCATGGGGGCTGTACCCTCATTAATAGCAAAAAATTATTTTAACAAGTCAGAGATCCTAGCATCTGCTTGAATAATAGGTAACCAGAATGCGTTAAACGACCATGGTGCCAGTTCCCCTCTCCCGCCATTTTCCCAATTAAATGTCGCCATAACAGGGGAGTGATCTGACAAGGTCCTAGGTTGATACTTGTTTGCATAAATATTACTAGGCAAGTTGTATTTGAGAGGATTCTTTTTATTATTGAACAACAACTATGTTCTCATTCAACCGAAAAGACTCATAAATATCAAAGCTTACTATTTTTGGAAGTTGGAGTGGGTTTTTTTTAGATTTGGCTATCTTAGGAGGATATCTGTTTGTGCAGGTAACTATTACTGTGCAGAATTATTAGGCAACTTAATAAAAACAAAATATAGACCCATCTCACTTGTTTATTTTCACCAGGTAAACCAACAACAGAAAATGTAGAAATAAACATTTCTGACATTCAAAACCAAAAAAAAGGACCAACATAGCCTCCTTTCTTTATGATGACACTCAAAAGCCTTCCATCCATACATTCTGTCAGTTGCTTGATCTGTTTACGATCAACATTGCGTGCAGCAGCCACCACAGCCACCCTGACACTGTTCCCAGAGGTGTAATGTTTTGACTCCCTGTAGATCTCACATTTTATGAGGGACCACAGGTTCTCTATGGGGTTCAGATCAGGTGAACAAGGGAGCCATGTCATTATTTTTTCTTCTTTTAGACCTTTACTGGGCAGCCACGCTGTGGAGTATTTGGATGCATGTGATGGAGCATTGGCCTGCATGAAAATCATGTTTTTCTTGAAAGATACCGACTTCTTCCTGTACCACTGGTTGAAGAAGGTGTATTCCAGAAACTGGCAGTAGGTCTGGGAGTTGAGCTTCACTCCATCCTCAACACGAAAAGGTCCCACAAGTTCATCTTTGATGATACCAGCCCATACCAGTACCCCACGTCCACCTTTCTGGCGTATTAGTCAGAGTGGAGCTCTCTGGCCTTTACTGATCCAGCCTCGGGCCCATCCATCTGGCCCATCAAGAGACACTCTCATTTCATCAGTCCATAAAACCTTACAAAAAACTGTCTTAACAAATTTCTTGGCCCAGTCTTGATGTTTTTTCTTATGTTTCTTGTTCAAAGGTGGTCGTTTTCCAGCCTTCCTTACCTTGGCCATGTCCCTGAGTATGGCACACCTTGTGCTTTTTGATACTCCAGTAAGGTTGCAGCTCTGAAATATGGCAAAACTGGTGGCAAATGGCATCTTGGCAGCTTCACGCTTGATTTTCCTCAATTCATGGACATGACATGGACATTTTGAGCATTTATTTTTAAACACGCTTCTTGCGACCCTGTTGGCTATTTGCCATGAAACGATTGGTTGTTCAGTGATCACGCTTCAAAAGTTTGGCAATTTCAAGACTGCTGCATCCCTCTGCAAGACATCTCACAATTTTTGACTTTTCAGAGTCCGTCAAATCTCTCTTCTGACCCATTTTGCCAAAGGAAAGGAAGTTACCTAACAATTAAACACACCTTATATAGGGTCTTGATGTCATTAGACCACACCCCTCCTCATTACAGAGATACAAATCACCTGATTTACCTAATTGCCAGTTGGCTTTCAAGCCTATACAGATTGGAGTAGGACAACATGTATGAAAAGGATGATGTGATCAAAATTAATCATTTCCCTTATAATTCTGCACACAGTGTATAGGCCCATCATACACTGGAGAATCATTCATGGGGCCCATCATATACTGAACCATCATATGGGGCACATCATATACTAGAGCATCATATGGGGCCCATTATATATGGAGCATAATATAGGCCCATCATACAATTGAGCATCATCCATGGGGCCCATCATATACTGAGTATCATATAGGGCCCATCATATACTAGAGCATCATATGGGGCCCATTATATATGGAGCATAATATAGGCCCATCATACAATGGAGCAACATCCATCGCGCCCATCATATACTGGAGCATCACATGGGGTTCATTATTTATGGGGCATCATATAGGGTATGGAGCATTATATGGAGCACATATGGAGCCCATTCTGTATGGAGCAATATATGGGGCCCATCATATACTGTATGGAGCTTTAAATGCGACTCATTATACTGTATGGAGCAATATGTGGGGCTCATTCTACTCTATGGGGACCGCCCTATTATTATAAAGTAAATTAAGGTTGACAAGCTTAAGTAATAAGAATTGATGCCGTTGGCATTGAAATGGACACTGTAGGTGTGTTTACTGCCCTGCACTCCCTGACAACTTTGCTTCCCCATTGACTTGCATTGGGTTTCGTGTTTCAGTCGGACCTCCGACTTTTCCCGATAGTCGGCCAATTTCGTTCGACTCGACTTTTGAGAAAGTCGGGTTTCAAGAAACCTGACTCGACCCTAAAAAAGGCAAAGTCGCTCATCTCTCATTGTTACCACCAGCATGTAACACCAATATCAGCGGCCGTTTGGCCATTTTAGCAATTTTTACCACCTCTTGGAAGATCTGACGCCACTGTAGCCCTCTGATGCCTTTCCAATTGACCTCTAGTAGTGGGAAGTAAAAATATTTTCCACCAGGACGTATTTCGGTTCTTTTGCATGCCCAATAAATAAACGAAAATCCCAATACCCATGACCTCCTGTAAGAGACAAGATGTATTAGAGCAAGTCTGGCCTTATGTATCTTGCAAAGCATGCAGATTTCCAATGGCCCAAACTCTGTACTTCAACTTCTGCTCCGATACTGAAAGAATGCGTTCCGTATTCTTTTGGGTTTACGCCGACAGCTTGTAGATATTGCTTAAAAATTGAGTGAAATTGATATTTAGTAAGAGATGACCCGTCGGTGTGTGAGAGAAAAAATCTACTTTCCTGTCTTATAACTGTATAGTGTCTGACTATTTTAACAGGGCATATGGGACTATCTAAAGCCTTGATCAGAACCCACGACCCTCTCCCGGTGGGGTCACATTTGGATTTCCGCACTCTAATGAGCAAGGTGTCACTACATATTACGAGATCCTCGTTAATTAACCCGCCTACTGATACTGTTTTTGAACGCGGCACTAGTTCATTAATTCGTAGCACCCCGAAGAATGCAATTGCAAACACTGTAGATATTAGAGTTGACCAATATTGTGACCTGCATACCGTTTTAGAGATTGTGATAATATCGTGTAACAGACTTAAAGAAATGGGGCGACGACAATCCTGACTAGGATGGAGCCTTTTCCAGCCTTTTACAGATTTCTTGATGAAAAAATATTTAGTTACGTCTGCCCATCCCATTAGCTGAAAGAAAAAGGCTATTCCAGATAAATGCCATTGCGCTAATGTACCTGACGCACCTCTACGATTGAGCTGATTCAGGAGTTCTACCACCACGTTGCATCTCGCCCGATCACACGTATTGACTGGCCTTCCTTTAATTAGCAAGCACCACTCTTCCCATGCCTTACCATAAACCTGCCAGGTAGCTGGTGTCACTGAGGAGCGGATAAGGGGCATCAGTGATTGGCCACCATGTCCCAAAGGGAGGGAGGACACAGTTGGCCCGTTGGTTCTGCGCTGGGGAGGAAGACTTTGAAGGCCTGTTAATTGGAAGACAACAAAGAGTTAACCATCTTATCATCCACAGTAGATGTAACTCTGGTGTGGCACCAGATGTTGTGTCTAAGGCATAATAGTGCAAGGCAGCGCAACAGTGCAAGAACCAGTGGCAATGAAGAGGACATACTGTTCAAGCATTTAGCGGTACCCAGTTTTTTGGTTAAAAATCTGATGTTTGTATTTTTTAATTTTTCACCCCAAAGTTCAACTGATGTTATCATAGCAAACACCTCCAATAAAACAGGGTTGCGGCCCCAGGTGGATGAGATCCATAGGTCCGGTCAGCTGTTTTTGCACCATTGGTCCTTGTAGATTGCGACAAAGCCATTTGTGAGATCCTCACCCACCACTAGACCTAGGGCATTACTTAGCATCTCCTAAGACATGACACATGTATATATGCCCATTGTAGGATTCCAAGAATGTTTTCCAGACCGACAAATCCGCTTTCAGTGAGCAATTAAGTCTGATTCTGTGGCTCGGCTGGGCGATGCCCTTTTGTTGCTAATGATAATCTCTGCGAAAAAGCTCTGCCAACTGGCATTATGCCACAAGCAAAGTTGAGTAAACCTAGTAAGGACTGCATTTGTTGAAGGGTGACTTTCTTTTCATTGAGGAAACTTTTAACCATTTGCAGTGTTTTTTGTAATTTATCTGCCGGTAAACGAAAAATCATTTCATTGGTATCAATTTCAATGCCGAGGAAAGGGAGCACATTACACGGACCGATCGTTTTTTCCGCCAATAGTGGAACACTGAAACGCCGAGAAATAAACTTAAACTTTTGAAGAAGGAAGGAACAAAGTTTAAAGTCCCTAGGCCCAACGAACAAAAAATTATCGAGGTAGTCGATTATTGAATTGCTGCTTGTTTCATGATGCACTACCCAGTCTAAGAAGGTACTGAAAAGCTTGAAATAGTGACAGGAAATGGAACCGCCCATTGGTAGGCACATGTCGAAATAAAAAAGCTGTCCCACCTTACAACCCAACAAATGGAAGCATTCAGGGTGCACGGGTAAAAGACAGAAAGCTGATTCTATGTTGGATTTTGCTAGCAGAGTGCCTGGCCCCGTCGCTTGCACAAGTTCAACTGCTCTGTCAAACGAAGCGTAGGTTACCGACAAGTCTTCTGGGGGTATTGCGTCGTTGACCGAATCGCCTTTTGGGTAGGAAAGGTGATGTATTAGCCGACATTTACCGGGTTCTTTTTTGGGCACAATACCTAAAGGCGAGATTCTGAAATTTTTGAAAGGCAATGATTTAAATGGGCCCGCCATCCTACCAAATTCGATCTCTTTTATGATTTTTTTATGTAAAATCTCTGGGAATTCTCGAGCTGATTTTAGATTTTTTGCTGATGTCGGTGTTTGCTTAAATTTGAAGGGGATAAAAAAGCCATATTTAAAACCGCTGTATAATTGCTGGGCAGCTACTTTATTGGGATAAAAGCTTAGCCATGGGCCCATGGCGGCTGCGCTCACTGGGGTTTTGCCTAGTAGCAACTCCGTTTGAATGGCGGGTACACCTGGATGCGGGTGTCCATCTCCATAGGCTGAGCAGTCGTGTCTATATCTACATGCCACCTGGAAGCGGCAGTTTCCATCATTATTTAACAGGCAGGCCCCTGGTGTCCGTTGGACCACTGAGTTCTGGCCTGCGGCTGCTGACAAACTAGTGGCCGTTGATGAAAAGGGAGGATGTTTTTGTGTAAGCATTAGTCATAGCCATACATCTGTGGCTTTTACTCCCCATCCTAGATCTGGTTGCAGGGCTAGCCTCCTGCGGAAATTCTCGTCATAACGCCTCCATGCGAAACCAGATTTATATGAGTTGTATATTAAATGCTGGTATATAAATATATATAAATAAATCCTGGTATATAATAAATAACTCAGAGCAGCATTCTGGGTGTTTCTGGCCCATAATAAATCCTAGGACTGCGAAAGCCTGCAGCCAGTTGTTCATTGTATGTGCTATTTTACCTCTATTTATATCATATGACCATTCGCCAGTCCTCCTTTCCATATCCACTGACTGTTGGTCTGCTGATAACAATGACCAAATGTCTACATAGTCATTATTCCAGATTTTTTCTTTTGTCTCTAGGTCTATGTGTGTACCTAGTGGGCTAATTCTGCAGAAAAAAGCATCTTTGTGTAGACTAGCTGATTGAGGTATATTCCTGGTGACGGTTTGACCTCCAGGCTGATTTAAGTGGTCATCTAGCACCTTGATGGCAGATGCCAGTTCGCTCTCCTCTGCATTGTGTGCTTTGTTAAGATGGCTGGTTATACAAAACTCACCGCTGTCTGTCCCCGATCGAGTGTCTCCTGGTGATGGAGGTACCCCGGCTCCCACAGTGGGAGAATTATGCTGCTACATGTGTTGTGCTGCTAGTGCTATTTTTGCATTGAACATCATATTTGTTCATATTTTATGATAATCAATAAAGGTTATTTTTTAAGTGAACAAGATTTCCTGTGGATCCTGCTGGAACTCACCTGTTTTCTGATTATCCCCACAGTGGCGATGTCCTGTTCATGGCAGGTGGCTTGTGATGGCTCAGAGATCCCCTGACCAGTCGAATGTGGTGGGAAAGAACTGGGTCGATGTGATGGTTCTCCTTGGCTTGTGGACAATGATGGAGCACGTGGCAGCCGATGGCTGTCATGTGCCCGAGGCAGATATGTTGCCTATGATAGCGGCCCTCGGGCTCCTTCCCAAAACAATGATCTGGCTGGAGGCCACAAGTGGTCTTGAGGTAACCCTCCAGCTGGCAGTCTGGGATGGAGATCTCATGCACCCTCTTCTGAATGCCCAAGAACGCCTGCTGCGACCCTCGGATGCATCGGACCGTCCGGATGTGGAGGGTGAGCGCCATCTTGAGGAGCATGACCTGTGGTGGCTCCTGTTGGAGCTGCACCTTTGCCTGTAATGGGAACAGTGACAGACAGTGGGACAGTGAGAATGGCGATGGAAATCCTCCGAGGAGGGGGTTGAAGATCTGCGGCGTATGGAACTACGACCGCGATGGTTAGCGGTTATATGCTGGTTTGGTGTATGCCGGTTGGTAGGTTCTGGAATCAGTGGAACGGGGTTATTCAAAAGCTTCTAGGGATCAGCCGGGGAGGAAGAGGAAGACCCCGGCTCTAGCACCTGAACTTAACCCCTGAGGGTGTGGCCGGACGCCCCTTCCTCTCTCTTCCCATTGGTCAGTTGGGCGTCCTAATTATAGCATCACCTGAGGGGAGTAGTGGGAGGGGGGGCACTGAACAGAGCTCATTTCTATATTAAATCCATGGCAGTCAGATGCATGTTTCTAATACAGTACCATGCTTGCCATTTTCTCTTTCCATCAAGGTAATAGCCCAGCTTTTGCTAGGCTTAATAATAGGGGGTATCTGTACAATTTTTATTGTTGTTTAATGAACTTAATAAAAGTTATATTTTAATAGGTTTTTTTTTCAGTAAATCGATTATAGCTAACCCTTGTTTACATATGAGTTTGTAAGTAAATTTCTCGCATGGAATAGCCTTCATTTCTAAGAACAAGAATAGACTGTATAGTTCCACATGAAAGTTCTTTTTTTCTGGCCAATTAGAGAGTTTAATGGAACCAACAAATGTAATGCTCCGGATCTTCAACTAGCTCAAAGTAAGGTCAGGTTTATAATTTCTCTAATCAGCCAAACTGTTTTCAGCTGTGCTAACATACTTGAACAATGGTTTTCAAAGGGTATTCTAACCATCCATCAGCCTTCTTACACAGTTATCAAACACAACGTACCTTAAGAGTGATGGTTGTTGGAAATGGGCCTCTATACACCTATGAAGATATTGCATTACCCTAAATTTTTGAATGGTAGTGTACACACCAGCTAATCACGGTAATGCCACAACCAACACGGCTGTGGCTTTGCAGTGTGTGGCAGACAATCCCTACATGTTGATTGGCACTCAAAAGAGTGCCAAAAATGCAGGGGGGGGACCCGAGCTCCCGCCTAGCATCGAGCACTTCCGAGCATGCTCACTTATCACTAATCAAAACCTAGTATGTATCCCAAATTTTTATCAATAAACCAGTCAGCTCATCACACAAAAAACAGCACCTCACATTGCTCCATAGACAGAAAAATAAAACATGATGGGTCTTAGAAAATGGAATCACAACATTTTTTTTTTTTACAAACTGCATAACTTTTTTACAAGCTTGGTTTTACCATGATCGCATTGACTTTAAAAAATTATAATTCTAATTAATTTCTCACACAATGAATATAATAAAAACAGAACCCCAAAAACAATTGTAGAATTGAATTTTCTTCATAAATTTCTTCCTACTTGGATTTTTGTCCCCATTTTTCAAAGCTACAACTCATCCCACAAAAAAAAGCCCCCATATTGCTGTAATACATTCTAAATGTTGTACATACAAACACCAGCACTGCGTACATCACTGCATAGTCTACTATAGAAATCTGCACAACATATATGCTATTTATGGTGCTTTGTGTTGTGGTTCACACCATTCTACTGCTTATCTGGACCAGGAGAATGTATATTTTCACATTTTTTACACTCTTGCTTTTAACAGTTTTCAGTCGACTGCTGGAAAACAAGACTTACAAATGCAAATCAAGTGTCAAGATTTATTTTAAAAATGCATGAACTCTGTATAGTGTTAAGCAAGTGAGAAAGTAAAAAGTAGGTGAATGAGTCATATGGTATAAGGGAAGGAGAAGAAAACGCCATGATTTATAAAAGCCACAGCTTGGAACATTCTGTGTATTAAATCCAAGAATTTATGTGCTAGAAAAGCTAGACATCTACATATCTCCAGTGCAGTTACGCACAGCAGGTCTGGATACTGTAGACTTAGAGATTTATCTATGCAAAGAGAAGAAAAAAGAATAGTTTCCTCAGTTGTGTCTTCTGAAAGGCACGACTATTTCTTACGTTTATGAAACTTTTTTTGGCAGCTTGCTCATGTAGGCATGGGACATAAATTTAGAAACCGGCTTTGACTTTTTCAAAACTTGTGGAAAAAAAAGACTCTGAAAAATTCTCGAAATATAAGCATTTTAAAGAAAATTTAAGCAAAGGGGTTAAAAATGGTTCTTAACTTGCATTGGGTACTTGGATATGAGTCACACAAGTCAATATCACTTTAACTTGTCTTATAATTTAATAATATGAAGCTGACTCATATCACAAATCTTACTCTTTGAATAATCAATCATAGGTAGAAGTTGGCAGAAATTACAGTGTATAACAAAGCGCTTGATGGTGTGTGGTATATTCAGTTAATTGATTATACAAAGACTAATTACTCAATTGCGCTGTTATTCTATAAAAAGTTCATATTGGTACAATGACAAAGGGCAGTATTTCCCATCATTCATTGAAATGCGCAATATTTTTTTATTACTGTAAAATTGCACTCATAGTAATGCTAACTAAAGATAAGGGAATCTGTTCAAGGCAATTGAATTTGCCTTAAATATTGCAAAAAAAATGTATTCTCCTGAATCAGATTTGTTTGTGATTTAATTCTTATTTGGCTGTGTTGTCATCCTCAATCAGCGCCTGAGGCCTAGTGAGCATTTCGGTGAATTGAATTTCATTGCCATGACGCTTGTCTTGATGTCAGATCATGCAAGACACTTACTAGGCCTAAGGTGATATACATCATGAATTAAGATCACGACATTCATCATGACGTCACAACACAGGTCATTATGCTTCTAGACCTCTCAGCTGAAGAGGACTCTTAGAATAATGGTGATGGGATGCAACGGTGGAACATCTGAGTGGCAATTAAGCATGATTTCATTTACCATACCTCCAACTTTTGCAGAAGATAAACAGAAGCACATCATGTGGCACGCACCGCAGCCAAATATTGACTGTGCCCTTAGGCACAACCCAAGACATAGGTACAAAAAGAATTATTTCAGCTCACCCCACCTGTTTTCCATAAGGTGCATTCAGTCCGAGCACGAACTCGTCTCCACCAAACGTAGAAAATATCCAAAAAAGTCCAGCTCCAGGAATAAAATTAGTAAAGATTTATTGCAAATTCAGTAAAAGACATACCAATTTACAATTCATTTCTAAAAATACCTGTAAATTTTTACATGCTTTTTTTAAGCTCCACATAGAATACTCTAGAAAAAAAGTACCAAAAAATGCACAGCTCAATAGCATCTTTTGATACACAGTGGGCAGAGTTTTCATGAAAGCACAGCTGCTTTGTATGGATAGTAAGGCTATGTGCACACTGGGTATTTTTGTGGCTTTTTTTCTGCACAGAATTAGCAAAAAAACTCTAGGGAGTCCTAGATGAGAATCATGAAGTACTGTGCACATGATAAATAATTTTCCTTTCAGGATTTGTACTTTTAAATCCACAACATATCAATTCTTTGTGCGTTTTTGCCACTTTTTTCACCTATTGACTTCAATTGAGTCAGTCAAATACGCAGCAAAAATCCAGGTATAAAAATGTTTGTGGATTTGCTGAGTTTTTGCTTGTATTTTTATATTGCTTTTTTTCATATCGGGTGTCTCCCATTCTGTTATTTGTGACATACACTGGCCCAGCATTTCTGATAGGTGCTGATAAGATGGTTACCGTCGATCACAACCCTGCGGGTTCACGCTGTCAGATGTCAGTGTGACCCAGCAGATGTGACCGCGGTAAAAAGCTTACTGCAGGTCACAGACGTCGGCTGTTGAGAGACTATTACTACATCACTGATAACAATGAATATCTCAAGATTTGTCCATATATAACAACAACTGGCACTTCATAACACAATAACCAACAAGATCAGGCTAAAATTAGATTACCCAAAGAATAGATCCTGAAAATAATACTAAAATCATATTTTTATTATACATACTGTTAAAAGCAAACAGAATATAAATAAAAATTAGCAGAATTCCCAGGGGGGATTTAATACGCTATCAAAATGTCCAAGATGGAAGTATACACTTAGGTAGGAAGGAAGGATCATCCCCGCACTGCCGCGAGAAGAATTCCAAAAATTGCAGAGATTTCAATGTGGTTTATTCTATGCGTTTCAGGGTTCAGGTGACCCCTTCATCAGGACATACCACAAATATTGGTACAATATTTGTGGTATTTCCTGATGAAGGGGTCACCGAACCCTGAAAAGCCTAGATTAAACCACGCTGAAATCTCTACAATTTTTGGAATTCTTCTTGCGGCAGCGCGGGGATGATCCTTCCTTCCTACCTAAAGGCCCCATCACACTTAGCGATGCACCAGCGATCCTGACCACGATATGACCCGGTCAGGATCGCTGGTGCATCGCTAAGTGGTCGCTAGTGAGCTGCCAAACAGGCAGATCTCACTAGCGATGTAGCGACGCAGCAACGGTCATTACTTACCTGTCAGACGCGGCGATGAAGACGTCCTCCCGCCCGCGTCCACGCGTGGCTCGTCGGCACCAGCAGGAAGCCCAGCAGGAAGCAGCCGATGAGAAACGGCCTAGGACGTTCTCGCGCGATCAGCGATAACCAGCTGGGGAGCCAGTCGGAGGTAAGTATCACACATAGCGATATCGCTAGCAATATCGCTGCTGCGTCACAAAATCGGTGACGCTTTAGCGATATCTCTAGCGATATTGCTTAGTGTGACGGGGCCTTAAGTGTATGCTTCAACCAGGTCCTGCACTGACCTGTGGATCTGCAGCAGCCACCATTAATATATGTCTTTCCTTCACTCTCTCCAGGTGAGTAGTTCTCTTGGTGGGCAACTCTGTGTAACGTTTGATAAGACCCTATTTGCGCTTTTGTGTCTCCCCCTTTTCTCTGACAAGATGACACTATTAAATAAACAGCATTACATATAATATATAAAAAGTTGTCAGCTCATCACCCAATTAATATTAAATATTCAATATAACATATATTTGATGAAATCAATAAATAAATGGTGAAGTCCCTTGATATTAAAATCATAAACACCAAGTGGAACCACTGAATAGCAGCAACATAAACAATCTACACCGCTGATCTTAAACTAGACTACATAATATAGCAGGCATAGTTTAGATCTAGTAAACAAAAGGTAAATTATTACCTAGCCAGAGAGCACAATGTGGAGACTGGATGGCATGACCCCCTCACTCCAATGCATTTTTCGCTGTTGCTTCTTCGGCTAATCTATTTTAAGCCCGATCTTGTTGGTTATCACTGAAAACAGCAGGAGCAGGTGGCGGCTGAAGGGCAAAGTCATCAGCCAGCGCCTGTGCTCAAAGTAGAAAAAAAAGTTAAAATGAAGAAATAAATATTGACCTAAAAGTAAAAAACATAGTATGTACTCGCCTTATACCTGAAGCCCTTTGTCTCCTGTAAGAAATAAAAAAAAACATATACTCACCTTCATGCCTAATCCTGATGTCACCTGGAATAAATAAAAAATAATAGATCACCATATCCCTCACCTATTTGCCATAATCCATAATGTCCCACAATTATTCCAATCACTTGTAGAGCAGTCACATCAGGAGCATGTAATTGCTCCTGAAGTTTGTGGGCTGAGCTGCACTGAGAAGGTTCACTGGAGTTCTTCAGCTGATGAGCCCCGGTGATCTCACTTATAGCACTGCTGCCTGAGAAAGTTCTCATGCAGCAGAGGTGCCGTAAGTGAGATCACTGGTGCTCATCAGCTGAAGAACTCTGGTGAACTTTCTCACCGCAGCTCATCATTACACACTGACACAGGAGTGATTACCTCATGTGTCAGTGTGAGCCTGCTATCCTTGAGAGCATCAGTGACTGCTCTTAGAGTCAAAAGGATCATCTAGAGACATTATGGATTATTAACTTCTCTGTGCAAAGGTGAAGAATATTGTTGTTTATTATTTTAATTCTGTTACAGGGGACCTTAGCTTAAGTGGATTGGGTGTTGTTTAATTTAGATTCAATAAGGGAGTCTGTGTCATTGTTTTAATTAAATGACTTTATTCTCTGTGTGTGTGTTTTTTATAATATATATATGTATACTAGCTGAAGAGCCTGGCATTGCCTGGGCATAGTAACCAACTGTGGTTAGTTATAACAAATTATAATGATTATATTGCACATAAAAACCATGCATCTAATCCTATCCTGTGTGATACTGACTGCTGAGCCATGTATCTAATCCTATTCTGTGTGATACTGTCTGCTGAGCTGTGTATCTAATACTATTCTGTGTGATACTGACTGCTGAGCCATGTATCTAATAATATCCTGTGTGATACTGACTGCTGAGCCATGTATCTAATCCTATCCTGTGTGATACTGTCTGCTGAGCCATGTGTCTAATCCTTTCCTGTGTGATACTGACTGCTGAGCTGTGTATCTAATCCTATCCTGTGTGATACTGTCTGCTGAGCTGTGTATCTAATCCTATCCTGTGTGATACTGCCTGCTGAGCCATGTATCTAATCCTATCCTGTGTGATACTGACTGCTGAGCCGTGTATCTAATCCTATCCTGTGTGATACTGGGCTCCCCCTGCAGTCTGTGTCAGAGGGTGGTCTGTGTTGGCACGGTTATAAATTGTGTTATTTCCAGCTTTACAGAAGGACGATAACACCATAGAAATGATAAGAATAATAGGCCTCAGTTACCACAACTGTCTACTAAGAAAACTGTTGCTGATAGCAACCAGTCACAGCTCATTTTTCATCTTTTAAACAGCTCTGGGACAGCGTGGTGAGTTTTGAGTGGTGACTTTTATGTTTTGACTTTTTTGTGGCAAGGTTGGTGTATGTATGGTGAAATGTGTGCAGAGGGTGGTATATGTGTTGAAGCACGTGGTAGTGTGTGGCGCATTTTGTGTGTGTGTTCATATCCCCGTGTGTGGTGAGTTTCCCATGTCAGGGCCCCACCTTAGCAACTGTACAGTATATACTCCTTGGCGCCATCACTCTCATTCTTTAAGACCCCCTTGTTCACATCTGGCAGCTGTCAATTTGCCTCCATCACTTTTCCTTTCACTTTTTCCCCATTATGTAGATAGGGGCAAAATTGTTTGGTGAATTGGAACGCCTGTGGTTAAAATTTCACCTCACAACATAGTCTATGATGCTATTGGGGTCCAGACGTGTGACTGTGCAAAATTTTGTGGCTGTAGCTACGACGGTGCAGATGCCAATACATACATACATCTTTTCCCCATTATGTAGAAAGAGGCAAAATTGTTGGTAAATTGGAATGCGCGGGGTTAAAATTTTGCCTCACGAGATAGCATATGACGCTCTCGGAGTCCAGACGTGTGACTGTGCAAAATTTTGTGGCTGTAGCTACGATGGTGAAGATGCCAATACATACACTTTTTCCCCATTATGTAGATAGAGGCAAAATTGTTTGGTGAATTGGAACGCGTGGGGTTAAAATTTCGCCTCACAACATAGCCTATGATGCGCTCGGGGTCTGTGACTGTGCAAAATTTTGTGGCTGTAGCTATGACTGTGTGAATGCCAATACCGGACATACATACATACATTCATACCCACATTGAGCTTTATATATTAGATGTATATATACAGTCATGGCCAAAAGTTTTGAGAATGACACAAATATTAATTTTTACAAAGTCTACTGCTTCATTTTTTTCTAATGGCAATTTGCATATACTCCAGAATGTTATAAAGAGTGATCAGCTTAACAGCAATTACTTGCAAAGTCAATATTTGCCTAGAAAATTAACTTTATCCCCCAAAACACATTTCAACATCATTGCAGCCCTGCCTTAAAAGGACCAGCTAACATCGTTTCAGTGATTGCTCCATTAACACAGGTGTGGGTGTTGATGAGGACAGGGCTGGAGATCAATCTGTCATGATTAAGTAAGAATGACACAACTGGACACTTTAAAAGGAGGCTGGTGCTTGGCATCATTGTTTCTCTTCTGTTAACCATGGTTATCTCTAAAGAAACACGTGCAGTCATCATTGCACTGCACAAAAATGGCCTAACAGGGAAGAGTATCGCAGCTAGAAATATTGCACCTCAGTCAACAATCTATCGCATCATCAAGAACTTCAAGGAGAGAGGTTCCCTTGTTGCCAAAAAGGCTCCAGGGCGCCCAAGAAAGAACAGCAAGCGCCAGGACCGTCTCTTAAAAGTGTTTCAGCTGTGTGATCGGGCTACCAGCAGTGCAGAGCTTGCTCAGGAATGGCAGCAGGCAGGTGTGAGTGCATCTGCACGCACTGTGAGGCGGAGACTCTTGGAGCAAGTCCTGGTCTCAAGGAGGGCAGCAAAGAAGCCACTTCTCTCCAGAAAAAACATCATGGACAGACTGATATTCTGCAAGAGGTACAGGGAGTGGACTGCTGAGGACTGGGGTAAAGTCATTTTCTCAGATGAATCCCCTTTTTGATTGTTTGGGACATCTGGCAAACGGCTTATTCGGAGAAGACCAGGTGAGCGCTACCACCAGTCTTGTCTCATGCCAGCTGTCAAGCATCCTGAAACCATTCATGTGTGGGGTGGCTTCTCAGCCCAGGGAATGGGCTCTCTCAGTCTTGCCTAAAAACACAGCCATGAATAAAGAATGGTACCAGAATGTCCTCCAAGAGCAACTTCTCCCAACCGTCCAAGAGCAGTTTGGCGATCAACAATGCCTTTTTCAACATGATGGAGCACCTTGCCATAAAGCAAAAGTAATAACTAAATGGCTCAGGGAACAAAACATAGAGATTTTGGGACCATGGCCTGGAAACTCCCCAGATCTTAATGCCATTGAGAACTTGTGGTCAATCATCAAGAGACGGGTGGACAAACAAAAACCTTCAAATTCAGACAAAATAAAAGCACTGATTTTGCAAGAATGGACTGCTATCAGTCAGGATTTGATCCAGAAGTTGATTGAGAGCATGCCAGGGAGAATTGCTGAGGTCCTGAAGAAGAAGGGTCAACACTGCAAATATTGACTTGCTGCATTAACTCATTCTAACTGTCAATATAACCTTTTGTTACTCATAATATGATTGCAATTATATTTCTGTATGTGATAAAAACATCTGACAAACACACATAAAAACCAGAGGGCAGCAGATCATGTGAAAATATAATATTTGTGTCATTCTCTAAACTTTTGGCCATGACTGTACAGTATATATATATATATATATATATATATATATATATATTATAATATCACCAAGGAGTTAGTGATGAGGGCATCTTATAGATGCCTCTCCATTACTAACCTCTGGCCTTGATGTCACCTGAGGTTACAAAGGGGACATCAACCCTCCCAGCTATTACCTCACTTGCCACCACACCAGGGCAAAGGGGAAGAGTGAAGCTAAATGCCATAATTGGCACATCTTATGCATGTGGCATTTCTCGGGCGGCTGAGAGCTGAGTTTTTTAGTCTGGAAGGAGGCCGATAGCTACAGCTTTATGCCTAGCCTTTGATGTTTAATAAATATAGTGGGACCCTATGTCATTTATTTGAATGGGGGCCCCATTTTAATAACCAGGAAAACCTAAATATACAGCGGTGAGCTGATATTAATAGCCTGGGAAGCACCATGGGTATTACGCTCTACCCAGGCTATAAACATCTGCCCCCAGCTGTTCACTTTCCGATCTGCTGGATAATAAAATCAGGGGATACTACTCCATTTGTTTAGAAAATAATTTGTTTAGTAACAAAATACATGTTAAGTAAGCTACTCAAGAGCTGTACTAATTATATACGTGACTGACATTTTTATATCTATCTATTCTATGTGTGTAAAATCGAATGACACTCGCAAAATCCCTATGCCGTCCGTTTTCTTTCTCGCACCCATTGACTTGCATTGGTGAATCTTGTCCGAGATGCAAGGACAATCGCAGCATGCTGCTATTTTTTCACAGTTCGAATTTAGCTAAGAAAAAAATTGCAGAGGAGCAGGAAATCATAGGTTAACATTGGTCAGACTGCAATCTGATTTTTTATCGGATTGCTCTCTTCTGTTTTTGTCACAGATGGATAATATGAGCCCTAATAACCCAACGCTCCTCACTGCCACTAGGTATCGTGGTGTGCGCCAAGTTCTGCAAGTTGTTGTTTGGGTACAGCCCATGTAGGCTCGTAACATAGCAACATAGTTATTAAGGTTGAAGGGAGACTTTAAGCCCATCTAGTTCAACCCATATCCTATCCTAACTTGCCCTAACATGTTGATCCAGAGGAAGGCAAAAAAGCCCCATGTGGCAAAAAGTAAGCTTCACATTGGGGAAAAAAATGCCTTCCCGACTCCACATACGGCAATCAGACTAGCTTCCTGGATCAACGCAATATTAAGGAAACTAGTGTTTATACCCTGTAATATTATACTTTCCAAGAAAGGCATCCAGTCCCTTCTTAAATTTTAGTAGGGAATCACTCATTACAACATCATATGGCAGAGCGTTCCATAGTCTCACTGCTCTTACAGTAAAGAATCTGCGTCTGTGAGTATGCTTAAACCTTCTTTCCTCCAGACGTAGAGGATGCCCCCTTGTCCCCGTCACAGGTCTAAGAGTAAAAAGATCATTAGAAAGCTCTTGGTATTGTCCCCGCATATATTTATACATTGTAATAAGATCACCCCTAAGCCTTCGATTCTCCAAACTAAATAACCCCAAGTGTAATAACCTGTCTTGGTATTGCAGACCCCCTAGTTCCCTAATAACCTTGGTCGCTCTTCTCTGCACCCGCTCCAGTTCAGCTATGTCTTTCTTATACACCGGAGACCAGAACTGTGCACAGTATTCTAAGTGTGGTCGCACTAGTGACTTATATAGAGGTAAAATTATGTTCTCCTCATGAGCATCTGTGCCTCTTTTAATGCATCCCATTATTTTATTTGCCTTTGCAGCAGCTGCCTGACACTGGCCGCTAAATGTGAGTTTGTTGTCCACCTATACACCCAGGTCTTTTTCAGTGACTGTTTTGCCCAGTGTTTTACAATTAAGCACATAATTATACATCTTGTTCGTTCTACCCAAGTGTATGACCTTACATTTATCCCCATTAAAGCTCATTTGCCATTTATCAGCCCAAGCTTCTAGTTTACATAAATCCTCCTGTAATATAAAATTGTCCTCCTCTGTATTGATTACCCTGCCGAGTTTAGTGTCATCTGCAAATATTGAAATTCTACTCTCTATGCCCCCTACAAGGTCATTAATAAATATGTTAAAAAGAAGCGGTCCCAAAACTGACCCCTGTGGTACCCCACTGCTAACCGTGACCCAGTCCAAGTGTGCTCCATTAATAACCACCCTTTGTTTCCTATCCCTGAGCCAGCTCTTAACCCACCTACACATATTTTCCCCTATCCCCATTATTCTCATTTTATGTATCAACCTTTTGTGTGGCACCGTATCAAAAGCTTTTGAAAAGTCCATGTACACCACGTCCACTGCATTCCCTTGGTCCAGTCCGGAACTTACCTCTTCATAAAAGCTTATCAGATTAGTCTGACAGGAACGGTCCATTGTAAACCCATGTTGATATTGGGTCATAAGGTTATTCTTCTCCAGATACTCCAGTATAGTATCTCTTAGAAAACCCTCCAGGATTTTACCCACAGTTGAGGTTAAACTTACTGGCCTATAATTTCCAAGTTCAGTTTTTGTCCCCTTTTTGAATATTGGCACCACATTTGCTATACGCCAGTCCTGTGGTACAGACCCTGTTATTATGGAATCTTTAAAGATTAAAAATAATGGTCTATCTATGACTGTGCTTAATTCCTGCAGTACTTGGGGGTGTATCCCATCCGGGCCCGGGGATTTGTCAATTTTAGTGATTTTTAGACGCCGCCATACTTCCTGCTGGGTTAAGCAGGTGACATTTAATGGAGAATTTTTATCCCTGATCATGTTATCCGTCATGGGATTTTCTTGTGCAAATACTGTTGAAAAAAAGTCATTTAGCATATTGGCTTTTTCCGCATCCTCATCCACTATTTCACCCAGAGTATTTTTAAGGGGGCCAACACTATCATTCTTTCGTTTCTTACTTTCATGTAGTTAAAGAATATTTGGGGATTATTTTTACTTTCTCTGGCAATGAGAATCTCTGTCTCAATCTTTGCTGTTTTGATTTGCTTTTTACAAAATTTATTTAATTTTCTGTATTTAGTTAATGCCGCATCACTACCTACTTGCTTTAATTCTCTAAATGCTTTATTTTTATCTCTTATTGTGCCCCTTATAGCTCTATTTAGCCATAATGGTTTCCTCCTATTTCTAGCATGTTTATTCCCATACGTAATATATTGTGCACAGGTCCTATTCAGGATGCTAATAAACGTCTCCCATTTTCTTTGTGTATTTTTATGTCTCAGGATATCGTCCCAGTTAATTGCACCAAGATCATCTCTCATCCATTGGAAATTTGCCTTCCTGAAGTTGTGTCCTTGTAACCCCTCTACTACACATCTTATCTTACCCTGGTGACAGTGTGGAATATTGCTTTAACCCTTGGATTACCGTCAGACCTGGGGTGCGTATATTGGGTTAATTTAAATGATTAAAGTGTGTGTTTTGTTTTAAATAAAGTGTTTTATTATCTGTATGTGTTAACTCTTTACTCACAAGTTTAGTAATGAGGGTGTCTGGCTGACACCTCTTCATTACTAAACCTAGGGCTTGGTGTCAGCGACAAATGCTGACACCAACCCCTAATTCCATTACCCTGATGCAACTGCACCAGGGCATAGAGAAGAACCTGGGCTAAGTTCCAGAATTAGTGCTTCAAATATGAAGTGCCATTTCGGGGGCAGCTGAGACTGGTATTTTTAGCCTGGGACCGGACAAATGAGCATGGAAAAGATGTTGAACAAGGAAATTAAACCACATAACTTTTTTCAAATATTTTTATTTAGCTCCAAAAAATATTCATTGCTGTGCAAAAATGCATAAAAAACGCATGCAAAAAGTGCACCAAAAACGCACGTTTTTTCAGTTGCGTTTTTGCTGTCAACAAATTCCTAGAGATGGAGAGATGGAACTTTGCAGACATTCCTGCAAGCAGATACTCAATATACACACATAGCTTTAACATTTTTGTGTAAAAAAGGAGCAGTCATACATTTTTATCACATTTTTAAGGATTTAATGGAGAAAGAAAATCAGTCATGCCCTGATCACCATCTATAATAATAAATGCCCTAACCAGCTTCCGGTTGTAACAACTTCCGTCCAGTTGTAACCGGTGACGTCACCACACACACACGCACATGTTAACCCTCAACACACCACACCGCCTCAACACACACTCCTCTCACCTTTCACCTCCACTCATGTCCACTCACTCTTTCACTCCACATACGTTCCTTTCTCTCACTCCGTTTCTCATACTCACACCGTCATCGTTGCTGCCCCGACATCTTCCTCCGCCGCCGCGATCCAGGATCCAGACGTTCTCCAGGCCGCCGACATGTTCTTGCGGGACGCCATCTTGGATGTCGTGAAGTCCCGCGAGATTCAAGATGGCGTCGCCGCAACAATATGTCGCTGGCGTGGACGACATCGGGATCCAAAAAGATGGCGTCGGCGAAATCTCGCGAGATTACGCCGACGCCATTTTGGCGTCATCCAAGATGGCGTCCCGCAAGAATATGTCACTGGCGTGGGCGACATCGGGATCCAAAATGGCGTTGGCGTAATCTCGCGAGATTTCGCCGACGCCATCTTTTTGGATCCCGATGTCGTCCACGCCAGCGACATGTTGTTGCGGCGACGCTATCTTGAATATCGCGGGATTTCACGAAATCCAAGATGGCGTCCCGCAAGAACATGTCGGCGGCCTGGAGAACGTCTGGATCCTGGATCACGGCGGCGGAGGAAGATGTCGGGGCAGCGACGATGACGGTGTGAGTATGAGAAACGGAGTGAGAGAAAGGAACGTACAGTATGTGGAGTGAAAGAGTGAGTGGACATGAGTGGAGGTGAAAGGTGAGAGGAGTGTGTGTTGAGGCGGTGTGGTGTGTTGAGGGTTAACATGGCAAGAGGTGTTAATGACGTCGGCGAAATCTCGCGAGATTTCGCCGACGACATCTTGCATTCGTGAAATTGCGTCATTTACCTCACGCCGACTTGCTGTGCGGACGCTTGGCATTGCCTGTACCACCATAACTACTGCTGCCTTGGTCCTATGCCTGTTTACTGCCGGTGTCTAATTACAGGGCCAATTTGCCTGTACCGCCATAACTACTGCTGCCTTGCTCCTCTGCCGGTGTCTAATTACTGGACCAATTTGCCTGTACCGCCATAACTATTGCTGCCTTGCTCCTCTGCCGGTGTCTAATTACAGGACCAATTTGCCTATACCGCCATAACTACTGCTGCCTTGCTCCTCTGCCGGTGTGTAATTACAGGGCCAATTTGCCTCTACCGCCATAACTACTGCTGCATTGCTCCTCTGCTGGTGTCTAATTACAAGGCCAATTTGCCTCTATCGCCATAACTACTGCTGCATTGCTCCTCTGCCGGTGTCTAATTACAAGGCCAATTTGCCTCTACCGCCATAACTACTGCTGCCTTGCTCCTCTGCCGGTGTCTAATTACAGGGCTAATTTGCCTCTACCGCCATAACTACTGCTACCTTGCTCCTCTGCCGGTGTCTAATTACAGGGCTAATTTGCCTCTACCGCCATAACTACTGCTGCCTTGCTCCTCTGCCGGTGTGTAATTACAGGGCCAATTTGCCTCTACCGCCATAACTACTGCTGCCTTGCTCCTCTGCCGGTGTCTAATTACAGGGCCAATTTGCCTCTACCGCCATAAGTACTGCTGCCTTGCACCTCTGACTGTTCACTGCCTGTGTCTAATTACAGGGCCAATTTGCCTCTACCGCCATAACTACTGCTGCCTTGCTCCTCTGCCGGTGTCTAATTACAGGGCCAATTTGCCAATACCGCCATAATTACTGCTGCCTTGCTCCTCTGCCGGTGTCTAATTACAGGGCCAATTTGCCTCTACCGCCATAACTACTGCTGCCTTGCTCCTCTGCCGGTGTCTAATTACAGGGCCAATTTGCCTCTACCGCCATAACTACTGCTGCCTTGCTCCTCTGCCGGTGTCTAACTACAGGGCCAATTTGCCACTACCACTTCATAACTACTGCTGGGCAATTACAGGGTCAATTAGTATCTGTTTACTCTACAATACTCCAGGACGCCTTCTTCACTGCCAGATAACTGCCAAATAGACTCCTTTACCTGTGCCAACATGAGTCATAACAAAAAGTATGCCAATGCCAGTGAAAGGAAAGCAGCTTTAGCACTACGACAAAAACAATGCCGTGCTAATGAGACTCCTGAGGAAAAACACCATCGCCTTGAGAAGATTAAGGCTTATAAACGCCGTCGCCTCACACACGAATCCCCTAACTCTAAATCCATAAGATTGGCTGAAGAAGCCTCTGCACGCCGTCACCGCCGACAACAGACGGCCTCTTCCTCATCATTATTATTAGACTCACAACAGGATGCTTCCACATCAGCATGTGGAACAATTTACTGCTACACTTCATCCCATATGCCGTTCACTGACATAACTAATCAGCAATCTGTTTCTGCCCTATCAAAACCACCATTCAATACCGATGCACAGTATGCCAATGCCAGTGAAAGGAAAGCAGCTTTAGCACTACGACAAAAACAACGCCGTGCTAATGAGACTCCTGAGGAAAAACAGCATAGACTTGACAAGATTAAGGCTTATAAACGCCGTCGTCTCACACACGAATCCCCTAACTCTAAATCTATTACATTGGCTGAAGAAGCCTCTACACGCCATCACCGCCAACAACAGACGGCTTCTTCCTCATCATCTATAATAATAAATGCCCTAAGCAGCTTCCGGTTGTAACAATTTCCGTCCAGTTGTAACCGGTGACGTCACCACACACACGCACATGTTAACCCTCAACACACCACACCGCCTCAACACACACTCCTCTCACCTTTCACCTCCACTCACGTCCACTCACTCTTTCACTCCACATACGTTCCTTTCTCTCACTCCGTTTTTCATACTCACACCGTCATCGTCGCTGCCCCGACATCTTCCTCCGCCGCCGCGATCCTGGATCCAGACGTTCTCCAGGCCGCCGACATGTTCTTGCGGCGACGCCATCTTGGATTTCGTGAAATCCCGCGAGATTCAAGATGGCGTCGCCGCAAGAACATGTCGCTGGCGTGGACGACTCGGGATCCAAAATGATGGCGTCGGCGAAATCTCGCGAGATTACGCCGACGCCATTTTGGATCACGATGTCGTCCACGCCGGCGACATGTTCTTGTGGCGACGCCATTTTGGATCGGCGAAACCCCGCGATAGTCAAGATGGCGTCGCCGCAAGAACATGTCGCTGGTGAGGACGACGTCGGGATCCAAAATGGCGTCGGCGAAAACTCGCGAGATTTCGCCGACGCCATTTTGGATCCCGAAGTCGTCCACGCCAGCGACATGTTCTTCCGGCGACGCTATCTTGACTATTGCGGGATTTCACGATACTCAAGATGGCGTCGCCGCAAGAACATGTCGCCGGCGTGGACAACGTCTGGATCCAGGATGGCGCCGGCGGAAGAAGATGTCGGGGATCGTGGAGCAGCGGCGATGACGGCGTGAGTATGAGAGACGGAGTGAGAGAAGGGGTCGTATGTGGAGTGAAAGAGTGAGTGGAGATGGTGAAAGGTGAGAGGAGTGTGTGTTGAGGAGTGTGTGTGTTGAGGGTTAACATGGCAAGAGGTGTGATGCTATCGCATCCTCCCGATGCGATAGCATCGGGCCATAATCTAGTAGTTAATAATTTAATAACTGTGTTGTGCAGTAGTTACGATTGCAGGGACACCAAATATGCCTGTTATTTGCCGATTTGTGATGCTTATTATTTTTTTTAAAGTGTATTGAAAATGACATTATTTAAATTGCTTCTCATCATTTTTTCATAACTTTGCAGGAAGAAAAAGATAATTATTTTACTTTCTCACTAAAATACTGGGACATAGTGTGAGGAGACTGCAGGCACGTAGGATGCAGTAACGGACTGTACACAGACCAAGGGTGAAAGGGGTTTATTATACAGTAGAAACTCCACGCAGGGAGAAAACGGAGGGATAATATTCCCTAATACAGCAAAAGGCTAATGGGGATAACTTAAGGAACAGGGACAAGTAAAGCCGACACTACAATAAAATATAACTTATCACTCAGGCGCCAGTCACAGTTGAACTTCGGTGTGTGACTGGTGCTGCCTAGATTGTGTCGCAGTCGGGGTCTCTCACAATCCTGAGGTAAATGATGTAGTATCTTTTGACGCTGGCGGTGTCCTCCCGTGGTCCTGACAATGGCGACGAATCCTCGGGATCTTGATGCGGATACGAGGTGATGAAGAGGGATACATCCTTAACCTCAGCGGTGAGTGTCCCAACACTACGGAAATTTGCAGCACTGCCCAAACACAGTTTACAATGGGCAGCCGAATCAACACATGACTAAGTCCCGTTCACAGACCTTGTCTCTCACGGTCAGTACTGTCAGCAGGGGTCGCTGTGGCAGCTTTGTCATCTGTATTAGCGGTCTCAGCGAGGGCAGTGATGTTGGCTGGGACAGCAGTGTCTGAGCGGTACTCAGTCGACGGTCTCCTGTCAAAGCATTCAGCCATCACAGGCTCTGCTCTGCCCAGATGCCTCTCAGCTAATTTTACCTCACAGGCCTCCTGTGTGACCAAAGTTCCCTCCCAAACTGTCTGGTGACTCGCGCGCTGCAGCTCTGTCTGCTTAGCCATGCCCCCTTTTCTCAAACACAGAGTACGGTCTGGAGTCTCAAGCTTTTTACCCCGCAATGTAGGTGACAGCCCCGATGGATCTGGACCCTTCACGGAGGAGACATGCCTAGTTATTTCCTTCCCCTTACAATAGAATTACATTGCTATGTGCATATGTATATCTATGTACCAGTATAATCTGCCTGTGGGATTAAAACCTAAAGTGTAGTTTCAACTATGGAAGAACCCTCCCAGTGATGTCAGTGCAATCTGTGGCTTGTTGGTTTAGCTGCAGCCTGCACTGATACAGGTTGTGAGTTTCATTTCCAGTGGAGAATACATTTCAAAAAGAAAAAATCACTCCTTTGTAATTGGTTTTGTTTTTCATTATATTTTAGCAATTTTAATTAGTAACCACTGTCCTAGGTATAAAAATCAGTATTATCGATGCAAAATCAGATATGTGAAGAAATGCAGATTATAAATGAACTATTAAACTAAATTATACACATATACAGTGGATAGAAAAAAATTACACACTCCTGTTGAAATGTCAAGCTTTTGTCATGTAAAAAAATCAAACTAGGAAGAATCATTTCGGAACTTTTACCATCAAAAATGCTACCTATAATCTGTACAATTCAATTAAAAAATAAACTGAAATATTTAAGGGTGGAAAAAAGGAAAAAACAAAACTAAAATAATGTGGCTGCACACCTTTAAACTAATACTTTGATGAAGTACCTATTAGGTGTCAGGTTCCTGCAACTGCACAGCAGGGATCCAGAGCCTCACATCCTGTGGTCTCCCATTCTCCATCGACCACAGAGGAACTTGCTCAGCAACCCCGTCGTTCCTGCTGCTCTGCTCAGTGCAGCTCTGTGGGTCTGGTTGCTGCTGCCTCCTCTGGGCCAGCAATAGCAGCGCAGGCTGATCTGCAGCAAGTCACTCCAGAGGCTAAGTCCTTCCATCACTACACTGAGCATGCTCACGAGACGATCTCCCATTGGAGATCGGGAGTCACATGCACAGGTCCTTCTCCAGATCTGATTGGTCTATCTCAGGGATCTGGAAGGGATCTGGAAGCTTCCGGAAGGTCCCAACTATAAAAGGTTTGCATGGCCGCTCGGCCATGCGCTAGTATAGACTCTAGTTGCTACCTGTGTGAATGATGAGGGATGCATGAACCTGCGAATGACTCATTAAGGTTCCCCTCCCTCTGATATTACGTGTGTGGATAGGGACTTAGTCATAGAGTAAGCGCCAGTCAGTGGCACACTACAGGCCACAGTGCATATCTCCACAGAACTAGCGTCCGACAGTGCGCCTCCTCCTGAGCATTGTCGTATAGCGGCTGTGTCAGTCGCCGCGCTGCAGTCAGCAGCACTTGTTGGCGTCCGCAGTAGCAATGCCGCACGCATGGTAGGTCTAGATGGACACTGACCCTGTATTTTGAGCCCTAGTCCTGTAAGCATATATCATGCGTGCATTCCGCTGAGACCTGTGAGTCCAACAGGCTCGGTATTTATGTTTATTGCTTTGGCGCCTCGGTGAATCAACAGAGTACGCCCAGTGCACATCAGGTGACATTCAACCCGCGTGCTATATACCGCCATATTGAGTGTCCGCCATTACCTAGCAGCAGTGTAACACCTTCTGCACGTTGGACCCCGGGCGGCGAACACACTTTCTATTATTTATTATTTAGTGCGTTCCGCCATCCCTAACAGTACCTTTTGAGTTTGACAGCATTCAGTCTTTTTCGCTAGGCACATCTAGAATTGGCAATCTTTACTTACTGTTTCTTGCAGTAGTGCTCTAAGTCTGTCAGATTGGGAAGACATCTCCTGTATTCACTTGTCTTAAAGGGAATCTGTCACTACAGTTGACCTATCTAAACCATTAATATGAGCATACAGGCTATAGAATGCTGAAAAAAGTCCTACCTGTATGCTTTACATCAGATGCCTTGTTGTTGAGAAATGCTCTTTTATCACATTATGTAAATGACCTCTTCCAGGACATTTCCCAGAAGATAACTCTGCCCCCAGAGCATATTTTACATTAAAGTGGAGTTACCATTGTGAGACAAGTAAATAACGCAAAAAAGAAGAAATTAACTTTGTCTTTATGCAAACACATTTTTGCAGCTCTTTGAGCACTTCTGTTTTGCAACAATATTACAACCCTGTCTGCCTGTGAGATGGAAGCTGAGAAGAGCCTAGAGTTGTGTCAGGTAGGCCGGGGTCACACTTGTGAGTGCAATGCGAGAAACTCTCGCCTCAATACCCGGCACTGCCACCCGTGATTAGGACCGGTGCATTCAGCTGCATAGAAAGATATGCAGCCACACACTCCGGTTCGAGTGCCGGTAGTAGTACTGGGTAGTGAGGCGCGAGTTTCTCGCATTGCACTCGCAAGTGTGACCCCGACCTTATAATCACACACAGCTCTACAGTGAGATCAGGAGAGCAGAGATTGTCCATTACACGTCACACTGGTAACTCCCCTTTCATGTAAAATAAGCCCCCTTGAAGTGGAATTATCTTTTAGGCAACATTCTACCCAGAGCTTGTGGGTCGCCCTCCCAGGGCTGTGGGGTACTCGGTACTGGGCCGGTGTCAGTGGGATGTGTCACGGCAGCTGTTACCCGGTCCGTGGCCCTGGGCGCCCAAATCAATGGTGGTTTGTAATTAGTGAAGTGGAATAGTTTGTGATGCCACCTGTGGTGTTTGGCAAGCAAGATGTTAAGCCAACGCTGCATGCAGATCCTCTGAGGCTGATGGTGTGTTGCAGCATAAATGGTGTAGCTCCCCACAGGTGAAGCTGTAACCCCAGGGCAGTGTATAGGCGCAGGCGGTGTGAGGAATGTTGGTACCCAGATGTAGCAGTGCTGACAGTGTTGGCGCACAAATGAATGGAAGACATCAGGGATTGTAGTTCCAAAGCTTTACTCACAGTCCATGGTACACACTGGTGCCTGCCTCTGTGCCATGTCCTCCGGGGCAGAGACTCAATCAACCTCCCAGGCAAGTCAGGATTCTCCTCTCCAACACTCCGCCAACATGTACCTTTCCTGAACGACTCCTCTATTGCGCCTTTTAGTGTGAAGAGCTCCAGTACCGTGGTACTCTGAAGTTCCTCCTGTCAGATGTTCCTAACAACTCTACTTGTATGACAGACAGCTGTAGCCTCTCTCGGGGACTCCCTTCTCTGGAGTCCTGGCTCTCTATTCAGTTGCTGTTGTGCCCCAAGTCTTGGATGGGAGTAGTGCATTTACAGCCAACTACTCCACCGGTGTCTGCAGCAGAACCATAAGTGTCCATACAACCTTGGGGACCGGTCCCCGGCCTTGCGCTGAGAACTTATAGGCAGGGTTCCTCTTCCAACCCACAACTCCTCTCTGTTCTCCTACTCCTTCGTTCCGCGCTGTTCCTTCTCTCTCTTATGGAAGCTTAGGTTGCAGTTCTACGTCTTTCTCCTTCTGTTCCTTTCCCGTGCCAGCTAGCTCAGGTCACTGAGGCAGCTGCAGCACTCCTTCCTCCATCCCTCCTTCCAGGGATCCTCATTCCTGTCCGAGTGACTTCCTACCCCACTGACCTTCTGTCAGACTGACCTCCTGTCAGCCTGCTCTCCGACTCCACTCAGACTGATCTGAGACTGACCTGCAATTCTAAACCTTCCCAACCTTTTTTATATCTCAACTCCACCCACCTCCCAGCACATCTCGTGTTACAAAGCAAGGACCCATGAAAGGTGCTCTGCTACCCTCTAAGCATGGAGTCGCAATGTGGTCAGTGCTGAACTATCCTGTGTGTGGGATGCAGGTGTTGAAGTGTGGAAAGGAGTTCCCAACTTACCTAGTTGGTGGGGCACTACACCTTAGAAGAAGGTGCAGTACCTCTGTGGCGACTGAGCCTCAGGGGCGCCACACTTGGAAGAGGGCATTTATATAAAGTGATAAAAAATGATCTCTCAACAAGGCATACGTAAGTTGAGTAGGCTGCACAGCTTCAATTGTTGCAAGAATAAAACTCATTCAAAAGAGGAGACCATTTGCTCCCTTGATGACAGGCACACAATATGCTTCCACACTTTTATTGAAACTTTTTCTTATTCACAAATCACACAACATCCAGTAAAAAGTAATTGCATGACAGAAGGTGACAAACAGTAACATTTTGGATTTTCAAGGTCACCAGTAGGAGTTAGACTCAAGGTCCGAAGTGGTAATCACCAAATGGAAACCAATGCAAAAAGGTTCTGTCAGGCTCCCAGAATAATGGAGGATTTGGTCTACTGCTGTACTTGACACCAGACTGAACCTGTCTGTACTGCCTTAAACAACACTCGTCTACGTGCTGTCTGTGCGATGTATGCTTCTAAGGCCGAGTTCAGACAGTTGTAAAAAAACAGTCCATGTATGGACTGCTGTGTTTTTTTTTAATTGAATTCAAAGACCTCATATATGCTTACAAGTCTGTTTTGTTTGGGTCAGGAGACCAGGTCCTTACATGTACTGTGTTTTACTGATGACTCAATTCACCTAACATGGAGAGCACATTTACGAATAATACACTCGTCTGAAACTGGCCTTAGGTCGATGGTATGCATTACTTATCTATAAAATAAATACATATACTTTTTATTTTAGAATTTATATTATTTATGATGTCATGTATTTAAACCAAATTATGGCAGACATGTACTTTATGATTTTATCTATATTATTATTAAGATAATAAAGATTTGTCAGTGCTCTAAGGCTACTGTGGTAAATTTTGTGACATTTATGTCACAAATAACATTTTCACCTCAATATAGCAAAATGCCCTCTATGGAAACCAGCTAATGACAGTAATGATTGGCATTTGGCAGTAGAACAGTAATTAGAAATATACTTACTCATTGTGCTCCGCATGCATTAAAATCAATACCACTGTGGGAAGTAACACAATCCTTGGAATAATGAGAATCAATATCAAGTATCTCTTCGACTCTTAGAAAGTAGAAATTCAAAAGAATAGATCAGAAGTATGACCTTACACCTATATCAAATAAATATCTCGTGGCTGTTCGACAGTCGCAACACATGCAGGGATTACCGGCTTGTTAGGCAATCCTTGTATGTGCTGTGGCTGTCTAATAGCCCCGAGATATGCAGCCACGGGAAGTCAAACATATTATTCAAGCACGCCCGAGATACTCGGATAGTTCGCTCATCACTACTTACGACGTATATTTTATTCAAAAGTCAATAAGGGATGTATGAAACTCCTCAGGAGCTGATTCTGATTCCAGATGTGTTACTAAGCTGGCATCTGCTGTAAATGCAGAGACATTAGTAGACTCCAATTGCCGCAGTTTAACCACTTACATGCTGTGGACAATCTGTGGTAGCAGCACTTAAATGATAAGTGAGTACCAGCTCCCATTAATTCCCACGTGATACAAAGCACCATAGTGTTTGTATATCTTTATTTCTACACACCACCATCTAAAGTTTTTTAATAACATCTGCAGTCTAATCATGCCTGCCTTACTTACCTGTTCGCATGAGGTATTCTTGTACATGATTCCTCTAAGGACACTGTGGTGCTCCCTTACCTGTCACCTAAAACAAATAAATTCTGTATTTTCCGCTTTGTAAGACGCACTATTTTCCCCCAAATTTGGGGGGGAAATGGGGGTGCGTCTTACAATGTGGATATACCGGTAACCGCTTACCCGTAAGTAGCTGCAGGCTGGGATGAGGGGGTGTCTGCTGTTGCGGCGCTGCTGCCCGTCGTCACTGCCTGGGATGTCCGCTGCTGCAGCCCGTGGTGTCCGTGTCCGCTGCCTGTGATGTCCGCCACTGCCCATGATGTCCACCGCTGCGGGGAGCTCTGCCAACATTTCATGAAAGGCTAGAGCCCCCTGGCAGTTTTGTGATTTCCTTCTGTGCGGTGGACTCCAGTAACATGGCCGCCGGGAGGCGGCACAAGCGCAGATGAAAATCTCGGGAGATGAGATTTCAGTGCTGAGATCTCATCTCACAAGATTTCCACGCTGAGATCTCCATCTGCGCATGCGTCGGCGGCCATTTTACTGGAGTCCATATGCACAGGCTGAAACTACGGAACTTCCAGGGGGCTCTGGTCTTTCAAGAAATGTCGACAGAGCCCCCCATAGCGGGGGACATCCAGGACAGCGGCGGAGGGCAGCAGAAGCTGAAATCCCAGGCAGTGGCGGCCTCGGACACCCTGGGCAGCGGCGACGGGCAGCAGCAGACACCCTGGGCAGCAGCGGCGGGAAGCGGCGGTGAGCAGCAACAGCAGCAGAGACCTCTGGCAGCACCCCAGCCACCACCCCTGGTAAGCAATAAGAAGATGCATGGATTATAAGAAGCAGCACCATTTTATTAAAAACATTTTTTTTTTTTTTATCTCCTCAAAATTTGGGGTGCGTCTTATAAAGCAAAAAAATACAGTAATTCTTTTCTGTTTTTTCCTGTAATATTTTTTATGATTCATAATTGTCATCACTCACCATTTATTTATTTTAATTTTTATTTATGTTTTCATCTATTTTTTTTCAATTTTTATTTTTATATATTTTTACATTTTTTTATATATTTGTATCTTTATTTTGTGATATTCTTTTATTTTTTCACTTTCCATATCCTTTAATTAATGATTATTTTGTCACTCTTTTCTCTTTGAATTTTCTACCAAAACACTTCATTTTCATTTTACAAAAAAAAAGTTTTTTTGTTTATTAACAATCACATGTGCAAATATACCAGGAATATAGCATATTGTTATGGATAGGGGAATATCTGTGGGCCCGCATGTGTTGTTCACTATTTCCTTTCAGAGTGCTATGTCAGCTCTTATTGTTTCGGTAATCCTAGCTGACCCTTGGCATGCAAAACATGAGTATCAATGAGTTCCTCAATTTCATATACAGACATATAAACACACCCCCCATTGTGACATAGTTCCAGGCCCGGATGGGTAATATGCCCAACCGGGCATTTTCCCGCCGGGCCGCTGTCATGTAGGCCGCGGGCGGCAGCGCCCGCTCATCTGGCTGCTTTCCAGCTGATGCGGCCACTGGCCTGGCTGCTGTTCCTACCGCCGGCCCTCTGCATGCATGGCGGTTATAGTTTCCAACCCTCCCGGGATTATTCTGTCCCGCACTGCAGGGAGATAAGCTGCCACGCCCCCCACGCACCCCATCCTCGCCCTAGCATGAGACCCCCCGCAGCCACTCACAGCGTCACTTGGCTGCTCTCTTCTCTGTACACAGGACCTGTGATGAGGTCACAGGAGGGGAGGAGTCAGGGGGTCACATGATCAGGAGTTTTTGTTCAGACCCCTGTTCATGTGACCCCTGACTCCGCCCCTCCTGTGACCTCATCACAGGTCTTGTGCGCACAGCCCTGCCTCTTGGTGTCTGCAGGACTCTGCTGTGCTGGTTGTCATGGTGCTGGATGAGGGAAGTATGTGTGGGGTCAGAAAGGGTTTACAGGGTAGATGTAGCAGAGCTGTGTGTGTATGAGGTGAACGGAGCAGAGCCGTGTGTGTACGAGGTGTACGGAGCGGAGCCGTGTGTGTACGAGGTGTACGGAGCAGAGCTGTGTGTACGAGGTGTACGGAGCAGAGCCACGTGTATGAGGTGTACGGAGCGGAGCCACGCATGTACGAGGTGTACGGAGAGGAGCTGCGTGTGTACAAGGTGTACAAGGTGTACAAAGCGGAGCCGTGTGTGTACGAGGTGTACGGAGCAGAGCCGCGTGTACGCGGTGTACGGAGAGGAGCCACACGTGTACGAGGTGTACGGAGAGTAGCCGCACGTGTACGAGGTGTACAGAGAGGAGCCGCGCGTGTACGAGGTGTACGGGGCTGAGCCGCACGTGTACGAGGTGTACGGAGAGGAGCCGTGTGTGTACGAGGTGTACAGAGCGGAGCCGTGTGTGAACGAGGTGTACGGACCTGAGCCGTGTGTGTACTTGGTGTACGGAGCGGAGCCGCGTGTGTATGGGGTATACGGAGCGGAGCCGTGTGTGTACGGAGTGGAGCTATGTGTGTACGGAATGTACGGAGCGGAGCCATATGTGTACGAAGCATACAAAGCGGGCTTTTCCCATGGACACAGGAGTACATGGTGGAGCACGGAGGAGCATTTTAAAACTCACACATGACGTTCCACCGGAAGTGATGTGCTGGAAAGTGACTGGAAATGAGATAATTTCATGAGGAGATTGTGATGGAACTAGGAATGCTTCAAATCCATCACCATGTCCTCCTCCGACAGCACAGACAGCAGGATTGCCTTGGAATAGGGGATGCCGGCCATGTGAGCGGATCATGATATGTCCTGCATCGGGAGGCTCAGGTGGGCACTACAATGGGAGCCGGGCTGCTATAATATCTTTATAGAATTTTTCTTTATTTCTTTCTCTCTTTTTCTTTCTTTCTCTGTTCTTTCTTTCTCATTCTCTGTTCTGTCTTTCCCTCATTTTCTTTTTCTCTCTGTTCTTTCTTTCTCTGTCTAATCTTTCTTTTTTCTTTCTCTCTCTCTGTTCTTTCTTTCCCCTCTTTTTTTCTGTCCTCTCTTTCTTTCTCTCTGCTCTTTCTTTCTTTTCTTTACTCCTTTCTTTCTCTCTCTCTGTTCTTTCTCTGTCTCTCTCTGTTCTTTCTTTCCCTTCAGTTCTGCCAGGAATTCTGTCACCGTGCATACAAAAGGGGACGAGCTTTGGGAGGATTACTGTACTTAAAAGCAATAAATTTGACTGAGCTGAAATACTGGGCACAGCTGTGACTATATGTTATATAGTCGTGTTAATCTCCTCTTACTTCTTGTAACCTACAAGTGTACAAAGATATTATATAGTCACCATGTGACTAGTGGGCCTGTGTAACTTCAAATGCCAGGGCTGAATTTTAGTCCCAGTCCGGCCCTGCATAGTTCAATAGGCATGGACTACCACCGGCACGGCTCTGGGTAGGCCGTGTGAAGGGACGGACACGCATAACGTCAACAGATAGGCATCCCCACAAGGATGCAACCCCTGACGCGAACGTAACCACACAACAGTAACCATGGGGCTCCTTGGCATAACTTTTGGCAGATACCTTCCGGTCACACGCACTCTGCTTTTGTGACATGCGATGTAATCCAAGAGACGAGCACTGTCACATGGCAGCAACGTATGCCACCGGCTGCAACTTTCAGCTAATGTCTTCCGATCATGTGCAGGCTGATGCCACGCTATGTGGTGGCATAGAGTCTGCGATTAGGCTTCCTGTTGCCAAGGCCACGCCCTCCCACCCCCCTCCCCTATCACAAGCAGGTGGCGTCACCCAACATCCTTCCTAAATAGGCCCCCATCCTGTTCAGTCCTTCATGCATACTTCTGAAGAAGAAACAGTTGAAACACACATTAAGGGGTCCTCTGTTGCAAGTCCTGACTGTGGGCGAATATAGCTATCAACATCTAATTTTTAAGTTCTGATCATTATGGTTTGTTTTTCAATCCAGTTTTTACTTCCCCCTGATTTGTCTGCAAATGGATGGCTCAGATTAATCTACTGTAATTCTAGTTTTGACATCTGATTCCTCTGATCTGCAGTACATGATTGTAGAGTTGAGCGAAACGGGTCGAAAAATTTCAAAAGTCGCCGACTTTTGGCAAAGTTGGGTTTCATGAAACGAAACCCGACCCTAGGATGAGGTCGGCCATGAGGTCGGCGACTTACGCGCCAAAGTCGCGTTTCAAAAGTTTGTTTTGCGCTCTTTTTCAGCCAATCAGGATGCACGGACACTGTGGGCAACGTGATGACATAGGCAGGGGTCACCACCATCTTTCAGAAGGGCATGCAAGTGATTGGCTTGCTTTGGTGGGCGTCACAGGGGGTATAAAAGGGCGTGCACACCGACCGCCATCTTACTTCTGCCGATCTCAGTATAGGGAGAGGTTGCTGCTGATTCTGTAGGGAGAGCGTTAGGCAGGGAAGAAGACAAAAAAACTGCTTCTGCTGCTAGCGATTTGGCCTGCACAACACACCAGTCACTGTGTGTGCAGTGCAAGGGGAGGCTATATAGTGGTGTATCAGTGGTGTTGGTTGTTGGGCTGCCTTCTAAGGCTTCCTGACATTCCTGCATTGCTGTTTACCCAATGCTCGGCAAACTGCTTTTTTAAAAGCAATCCCAATTTTTTTTTTTTGTCCTGAGAAGAAAAAAAAACTGCTTCTGCTGCTAGCAATTTGGCCTGCACAACACAACAGTCACTGTGTGTGCAGTGCAAGGGGAGGCTATATTGTGGTGTATCAGTGGTGTTGGTTGTTGGGCTGCCTTTTAAGGCTTCCTGACAGGCTGGCATTGCTGTTTACCCACTGCTCCGCAAACTGCTTTTTTAAAAGCAATCCAATCTCCCTTATCCTCTAGTCACTTTTGTCACAGCTGTGCCATCGAGCCTGTCACATAGCGCTCAGATATTCATTGGGCCTCACACAATCCAAAAGTGTCCAGTGTCCAAAAGTGTGTGCAGAGATTCAAAATCTCCCTTATCCTCTAGTCACTTTGGTCACAGCTGTGCCATCGAGCCTGTCACATAGCGCTCAGATATTCATTGGGCCTCACACAATCCAAAAGTGTCCAGTGTCCAAAAGTGTGTGCAGAGATTCAAAATCTCCCTTATCCTCTAGTCATTTTGGTCACAGCTGTGCCATCGAGCCTGTCACATAGCGCTCAGATATTCATTGGGCCTCACACAATCCAAAAGTGTCCAGTGTCCAAAAGTGTGTTCAGAGATTCAAAATCTCCCTTATCCTCTAGTCACTTTGGTCACAGCTGTGCCATCGAGCCTGTCACATAGTGCTCAGATATTCATTGGGCCTCACACAATCCAAAAGTGTCCAGTGTCCAAAAGTGTGTGCAGAGATTCAAAATCTCCCTTATCCTCTAGTCACTTTGGTCACAGCTGTGCCATCGAGATTGTCACATAGCGCTCAGATATTCATTGGGCCTCACACAATCCAAAAGTGTCCAGTGTCCAAAAGTGTGTGCAGAGATTCAAAATCTCCCTTATCCTCTAGTCACTTTGGTCACAGCTGTGCCATCGAGCCTGTCACATAGCGCTCAGATATTCAATGGGCCTCACACAATCCAAAAGTGTCCAGTGTCCAAAAGTGTGTGCAGAGATTCAAAATCTCCCTTATCCTCTAGTCACTTTGGTCACAGCTGTGCCATCGAGACTGTCACATAGCGCTCAGATATTCATTGGGCCTCACACAATCCAAAAGTGTCCAGTGTCCAAAAGTGTGTGCAGAGATTCAAAATCTCCCTTATCCTCTAGTCACTTTGGTCACAGCTGTGCCATCGAGCCTGTCACATAGCGCTCAGATATTCATTGGGCCTCACACAATCCAAAAGTGTCCAGTGTCCAAAAGTGTGTGCAGAGATTCAAAATCTCCCTTATCCTCTAGTCACTTTGGTCACAGCTGTGCCATCGAGTATGTCACATAGCGCTCAGATATTCATTGGGCCTCACACAATCCAAAAGTGTCCAGTGTCCAAAAGTGTGTGCAGAGATTCAAAATCTCCCTTATCCTCTAGTCACTTTGGTCATAGCTGTGCCATCGAGCCTGTCACATAGCGCTCAGATATTCATTGGGCCTCACACAATCCAAAAGTGTCCAGTGTCCAAAAGTGTGTGCAGAGATTCAAAATCTCCCTTATCCTCTAGTCACTTTGGTCACAGCTGTGCCATCGAGACTGTCACATAGCGCTCAGATATTCATTGGGCCTCACACAATCCAAAAGTGTCCAGTGTCCAAAAGTGTGTGCAGAGATTCAAAATCTCCCTTATCCTCTAGTCACTTTGGTCACAGCTGTGCCATCGAGCCTGTCACATAGCGCTCAGATATTCATTGGGCCTCACACAATCCAAAAGTGTCGAGTGTCCAAAAGTGTGTGCAGAGATTCAAAATCTCCCTTATCCTCTAGTCACTTTGGTCACAGCTGTGCCATCGAGCCTGTCACATAGCGCTCAGATATTCATTGGGCCTCACACAATCCAAAAGTGTCCAGTGTCCACAAGTGTCTGCAGAAATTCAAAATCTCCCCTGTCCTATAGACACTTTGTACCTTGTTTTACATTACTATATAGTTTGTTGGATTTTGTCTACATTTCTACCAAAAATGAAGAAGGCTGGTGGAAGAGGCCGTGGAATTGGGCGGGGGTTGGCAGCTGGTAATGATGGTGTTGGTGGTGGATCTGATGGTAGTGGCAAGAGCAAAATAGGACCGAATGCAGGAGGTGTTGAGCCTGCGTCATCGTCTGGCTACATAAGGCCTCGAACGCTTAGTTTTCTAGGAGTCGGCAAACCGCTTTTAAAGCCAGAGCATCAGGAAAAAGTTTTGTCTTACATTGCTGACTCAGCCTCCAGCTCTATCGCCTCCTCCTCTTCAGTTGTAAAAAGTAAAAGCACTGAGTCGTCATTGGAGGCTCATGTTCATGAACCACACCTTTTCTTGTGTCCTTCACCCCAACCAAGATTGAAGGATGACGCAGGCCATACTACTGATTACTCCATGGAGCTGTTTTCACATACCATGCCTGGATTATCAAGTGAAATAGTGAATTACCCAGGCCAAGATGAATCTGACATGGAGTGCACTGATGCACAGCCGCTGATGGATGATTCTGCTGGTACATTCACTCAGAGCACTACATTGTCCTCGCAGTGTACAGAGCCAGATTCTGACCCTGATGAGACTCAGGTGCCCCTTCCCGCACACTATACCACCATACAAGGTGACACAGAGGAAGGTGCACATGACATAGAAGAGGAGGTGATGGATGACCCAGTTGTTGACCCAGATTGGCATCCATTGGGGGAAGAGGGTGCTGCTTCCAATAGCTCAGATGAGGAGCATCCACAGCAGACATCGACATCGCAACAGCTGTTATCTGGCAGGCCTGGAGCACTCCAAAGACAGGTTCCAAACATCAAAAGAGTTGCTGGACAGCTTGTCCAGAGGGTCAAAAGATCACAGCGTGCTAGGCCGCAAAATGTCTGCCAAAGTAGGAAGAGTGCAGTGTGGCACTTTTTTGAACAAAATCCTCATGATCAGGCCAAGGTTATCTGTAAGAAGTGCGCAAAGACCTTTAGCCGAGGGAAAAATCTGAAAAATTTGAATACCAGTTGCATGCTTAGACATTTATCCAGCATGCACTTGCAAGCGTGGACACAACACCAAACCTCAAGTGCCACATGTGCAACTGATCACAACGAAGGTAGTCAGCAACGCTACATTGTTTCCCCCACTGTAAGCCCACCGGTTAGCACAGCAGCAAATGTTGAGGTGTCATTGCAAGGCCACAGCAGTCAGGGAATCCCACTGTTATATCAACGAAAGACTGATTCTAGGCCATCAGAAAGAACACCAACTCCATCACCATCATCAACCCTCTCTCAGTCCGCCCTGTCCACTGCTACTTCCACCATATGCAGCTCTCAAGTCCAGCTCACCCTCCCAGACACTATGAGTAGGTCAAGAAAGTACTCAGTCTCTCATTCGCGTACACTGGGTTTGAACGCCCACATTGCCAAACTAATCTCGTTTGAGATGATGCCCTTTCGGTTGGTGGAAAGCACAGCTTTCCGCGAACTCATGGCCTATGCAGTACCACGCTATGACCTACCCAGTCGCCACTTCTTCTCTCGCAAAGCCATCCCAGCCCTCCACCATCATGTGAAAGATCGCATTGTCCATGCACTCAAGCAGTCAGTGAGCGGAAAGGTGCACCTCACAACTGATGCATGGTCCAGTCGGCATGGCCAGGGCCGTTACGTGTCCATCACTGCGCACTGGGTTAATGTGGTGGATGCAGGGTCCACAGGGGACAGCGGTGGTGGGACAGTGCTGCCTAGCCCACGGTATAGGAAACAGTTGGCTGTAGGCGTTCGACCCTCCTCCTCCTCCAGAAGCGAAAGCTCGTCCACAGAGCGCAGTCGTACGAGCACTCCATCTGCAGCTGCCACTGTTGCACACGATGTGTCCCCCTATCGAGCAGCTAGTGGAAAGCGTCAGCAGGCTGTGTTGCAGATGATGTGCTTGGGCAACAGACACACCGCCGAGGTGCTGGCCGAGTACTTGAAGCGACAAACTGAGTCATGGCTGGGCAGTGTACATCTTGAGGCAGGCAAGGTAGTTAGTGATAACGGCCGTAATTTTGTGGCAGCCATAGCCCTTTCAAAACTCAGCCATATACCTTGCTTGGCTCACACCTTGAACCGGGTGGTGCAGTGCTTCCTCAAAAATTATCCGGAGTTAACAGCCCTGCTCCAGAAGGTGCAAAGACTGTGCACGCACATCCGCCGGTCGCCTGTACACTCCGTTCGTATGCAGAAGCTGCAGCGATTGCTCCACCTTCCCAACCACCGCCTCATTATCGACATTGCAACAAGGTGGAACTCCACCCTGCACATGGTGGAGAGGCTGTGCGAGCAGAGGCAGGCCATAATGCATTTGTGGGAGGATACACGGCCAGGCACTTTGAGAGCAGACATGGAGTTGACAGGTGTGCAGTGGTCGAAGCTGAAAGACCTCTGTAAAGTCCTTCAGTGTTTTGAGGAATGCACACGGCTGGTAAGCGCAGATGACGCCATCCTAAGCATGAGCATCCCACTTATGCGTCTGCTCATGCAAACTTTGACGCACCTTAAGGAGCAGGCGTCTGCAGCCAATGTTGATGAGGAGGAAGAGGAGGAGGGAATCCTTGATGACATTCAGCCATTGTCTGCTCAGGGACCTCTCCTGGACGAGGTGGAGGAAGAAGAGGAGGAGGAGGAGGATGATGGGGATGATTACTTAGGGGAGGAGGATGCATCTCGTGGGGCAAGTGAAAATGTTGGCTTGGCAAGGTCTGGTACAGGGTTTGTGCGTGACTGGAGGGATGTGGATTTGCCAGAAAGTGCTCCTCCAACCAGCACTCGCAGTGCATCATTGACACCGGGAACATTGGCCCACATGTCAGATTATGCCTTGCAGATCCTAAAAAGGGACCCACGCATTGCCAAAATGATGAACGATGACGACTACTGGTTGGCCAGCATCCTGGATCCACGCTATAAAGGCAAATTACAAAACATCATGCCACAGGAGAACCTTGACCTAATATTGGCTAATAAACAAGCAACTCTGGTAAATCGGTTGCTTGAGGCATTCCCAGCACACAGCAGCGGTGATGGTTCTCACACGAGCCGTACGGGCCGGGGTCAGCTTGGCAGAGGTGTTCGTGGTGCACACAGCAGAAGTGGCGTTGGAGACAGGGGTTTCATGACAATGTTGTGGACTGATTTTTCAAGTACCGCTCACACAACTGGTAATACTGCATCGATGGAAAGTGACAGGAGACAGCAGTTGTCAACTATGGTTACAAACTACTTTTCCTCCCATATCGATGTTCTCCCACACAGGTCATTCCCCTTTGACTATTGGGCCGCTAAACTGGACACCTGGCCTGAATTGGCACAATATGCCTTACAGGAGCTCGCTTGCCCAGCTGCAAGTGTGCTATCGGAAAGAGTCTTCAGTGCAGCTGGATCAATCCTGACAGAAAAAAGGACCTGTCTGTCAACCCAAAATGTGGATGATCTAACCTTCATTAAAATGAACCACGCATGGGTTTCCAAGGATTTTGTCCCACCTTCCTCTGATGACACATAGGGTGACAGAAAAATGGCTTGCTTTGGTCCACCTCTTCCTGGGACTTGACCTATTTCACCATTTGCATCAGCTGAATGTCCAACATCAACATATGCCACTTTCTAAAACTCCCTAACTGTGCTGCCTCCCCCCCCCATGGCCGGGGTCACCACCTAGCGCACGACACCGTGCGAGTGCCGTTGCCCTGGACAGGTGGGTAGGCCGACTCTTGGGCGCGGGCACTGGTACAGGGTCCTTCAGAGTGCAATCAAGTGTCTCTGACGGTGGTGGTGCACACCCGCCGTCAGACACACCGCAGTACTATGAGGGGCCCAGTGCCAGTACCGACGCCCACGAGTGGGCCCCCCTTGCTTGGGCAGGGCCCCTGCATTTGCAATCTTTACCTCTCCCTGCTCCTCCGCTGTGTAGTCTGGGCCGTCAAATCCATACTGTGCCTGACACCGTCTGAGCCTGCCTCCTGATGTATAGACATATATTTTGAATGTGTACGCTATCCATACATGTTATCCGGGGATACGGTACCCTTTCTAACCTTTGTGCAATCACGTGCAATCCATACTGGGCCTAACACCGTCTGAGCCTGCCTCCTGAGACATATATTTTGAATGTGTACGCTATCCATACATGTTATCCGGGGATACGGTACCCTTTCTAACCTTTGTGCAATCACGTGCAATCCATACTGGGCCTAACACCGTCTGAGCCTGCCTCCTGAGACATATATTTTGAATGTGTACGCTATCCATACATGTTATCCGGGGATACGGTACCCTTTCTAACCTTTGTGCAATTACGTGCAATCCATACTGGGCCTAACACCGTCTGAGCCTGCCTCCTGAGACATATATTTTGAATGTGTACGCTATCCATACATGTTATCCGGGGATACGGTACCCTTTCTAACCTTTGTGCAATCACGTGCAATCCATACTGGGCCTAACACCGTCTGAGCCTGCCTCCTGAGACATATATTTTGAATGTGTACGCTATCCATACATGTTATCCGGGGATACGGTATCCTTTCTAACCTTTGTGCAATCACATGCAATCCATACTGGGCCTAACACCGTCTGAGCCTGCCTCCTGAGACATATATTTTGAATGTGTATGCTATCCATACATGTTATCCGGGGAAACGGTACCCTTTCTAACCTTTGTGCAATCACGTGCAATCCATACTGGGCCTAACCCCGTCTGAGCCTGCCTCCTGATGTATAGACATATATTTTGAATGTGTACGCTATCCATACATGTTTTCTGGGGATACGGTACCCTTTCTCACCTTTGTGCAATCACGTGTAATCCATACTGGGCGTGAGAACGGCTGGCGAGCTGTTAAGCAAGCTACAGCACCTGTGGTTTGCACACGTAAGTTTTTCATTTTTTCAGGAATGACGGTTAGGCCTAATTCCGGAACTGCGGTTGACCTGCACTTACTGGGAAATCATTGTTCGCGGGTAATAATTGTAATTAGTGATCCCCATCACTAACGTTGTTCAGCGGGTTATCTGCACCTGTAAGCGACAAACGCTGGCCTTTTCAGTGTAGCGCACATGCAGCCACGGACATGTAAGGGCATGACACACCAGTTATTGGCCAACTCATGTGCCAGAGCCTCACGTGTCCCTCTAGTAAGCAGCCAGACTCGGACCGCGGGGCATGACGGAGTCTCGTTCGTTAACGGAATTAAGCTTGCAATGTGTGCATCTGTTCTGTAGCTGGCATGGTTGAGGTTTCCCAGGTGGAGTCGAATTTAACCATAGGCTCCACTCCTGGTGGTGCCCTTCTGGACATTCCTTTAAGGTTCAGCTTTGCAACCATACTGCCCACGTAAAACAAACACTTTGCCTTCATGAACGCTGTTTGGAGGGTCATGACTCGTGGGAATAACGCCACCCAATCAGTTAACCTGCTAGAGAGATCCTTCGTTGCTCCCAAGCATGACATCACACTCCCTAGGAAGAAGGTAATGCCACTGTGGCGACCGTACTCCTCGGGGCGACACAAGTGCACTGATGCCCAGCCACTGCTCGATGAATCTGCTGGTACATTGACCCAGACCACTACATTCCCCTCGCACGCTACACGACCTGAATCTGACCCTGATGAAACTCAGGTTACCCTTCCCATATACAGTTCCATCTTACACGGTGACAAAGAGGAAGCTGCAGATGAAAGTGCAGGTTCGGCCCACCCGCCATCAGACACACCACCGTACTATCAGGGGCCCTGTGCCAGTGCCGTCGCCAACGAGTGGGCCCCCCCTGCTTGCCCAGGATCACAGCACTTGCAAAGTTGAAATACTGTGCAGTGAGATGGAAGATGGGGACGACGAGGAATCCAGACAAGTACAGGGATTCCCTAGCGAGGAGACTTATTTGATTGTTTTCAATGTTGGGACAGCAATTTTTGGGGAGCACTATACTCTGGAGAATGATAGATGGGGCCCACCATACACTGGAACATTCCAAAGGTGGACATCAGACACTGGAGCAGCATTTACAGGGCCCATTATACACTAGAGCATTAGAAATGGGGCCCATTATGTTTGGAGCATTATTTGGGCCCATAAGACAGTGGAGCTTCATCCATGGGGACCAACATATACTGTAGCATTATGTGGAGCTCATCATATACTGTTTCAAACATTATATGGGACCAATGATTCTGTATGGAGAAATAGATGGGCCTCGTCATGAGATGTAAAAAGTGAGGTATTTTTCATTGTACTATACCGCTATTTCTCTGCCGTATCGGAGCATGATGAGTTGTGGTATGTGTTAAAGGGGCGCTCTTTCGCCCAGGGCACATGAAAACCTGCAGCCAGCCCTCCCGCCCCACAACTTTAGCCAAATAACCCCCATTTTTCAGTGCGTAACTTGTTATGAAGTTAATTAAGGTTGACAAGCTTAAGTAAGAAGAATTGATGCTTTTGGCATTCAAATGGGCACTGTAGGTGTGTTTCCTGTCCTCCTCTCACTGCCGACTTTTATTCCCCATTGACTTACATTGGGTTTCGTGTTTCGGGACGACCCCGACTTTTCCCTATAATCGGACGATCTTGCTCGACCCGACTTTTGGAAAAGTTGGGTTTCACGAAACGAAACGCGACCCTAAAAAAACAAAAGTCGCTCAACTCTACATGATTGGGATAGTTTCCAGCATCGCCCAACATTTTCTCTACACCCTATGCACTTAGCACTTTACTAGTGTGTTTCTTATCATGCATACTAATGTTTACCCATGGTGATGTATATCACAATGTATGGCACTTTAGTATAGTTGCTGGAGCTATAGAGAACGTCAACATCACTTCCAATAAGTGATCATGTACTTTATATCCATTAATATGTCTCATTTTATTGCACAGTGATTTTCGTCTTTTCTGCAGCATGTGTTGCCATCTCCTTTGTTATTATGCTTATAACATATAAATGTAATAAACTTAAAAATTTTTGTTCATTATTTTATTTGTGGTGGATCTTTGTTCTTTATCGGCTTTCTGCTTTCATGGTCCTCCGTGTTATTGTTTAGGGCATAGTAGGCTCTCATTTTATTAACCAAATGGATCCTGTGTTGATCCAACGTAATCCATCAAATCCAATGTAGCTTAAATAGTGGTAGAAAAAAATGAAACAAATCTCTGATATTTAGTGTCACATGCTTCACCTTAAAGAAGCACTCCTCCCAATAAAATATGTATCCTCTTATTATAATGCAGTCCTCATATTATGTAGCACTGTGTACTTACAGTTGCCCATTTCCCCTTTTACCCAGTTAATTCTTCTCTTTTACATTAAGTCTATGAAATCACGTGACCAAAAACATACTAGTTAAATCCTTCAGAATGCTATGTAGAAACAGGAAGTCTCTTTTCCGTGCAGGTGTCATCACTGCAAATATCCTTGGAGGGGCAAGGAGGTAGCAGCTGAGTTGGAAATTAAAGAGGGGGATAACTCATGCAGGGAAAAGAGATTTCCTATTTCTAAACAGAGCAGAAAAAGAGTAGAATTAACAGGGTAGAAAGGCAAAATGAGCAATTGTAAGTACACAGTCCAACATAATATGATGATTGCAGCGTCAAACCCGCAGCAACTCCAAATCGTGTGCACATACCCTAAAGGTTCAAGAAGGTTTTGACTCTTATCAAATTGTTCTGCTCATGTCTACAACCAATACTTGAAAAAAAATTCTTTTTTGAGATACCTGGTTGTCAATATTATGGATAAAGAGTTTGGCTGTGGCAAAATTTATCTTAAGGGATAGTTCTGGTCAGATAAAAAGTTGAAGTCAAGTTCATAGGCAGTGAAGCGAAGTCATTAAATTGATCAATTAAAAAAGTGCAGTCAAGCTTACCTAATAAAAGGTGATGTATTTGTTTTAATGAGTTAAGATCATTTACTCTTCAGTCATGGCCAAAAGTTTTGAGACGGACACAATATTGGTTTTTACAAAGTTTTCTGTTTCAGTCTTTTTAGATCTTTTAGTCAGATTTCTCCATTTAATACAATTTTAAAGCATCACTTTTTTAATACAATTTTACTGCACCACTTTGATTTCACCCACTGCATGGCGTCACTAATGTATGTTCGCTGTTTGTAGTAGCATACACACCAGTTGCCATCTTCTTTTGTTCTTGGTGCATCTCCAGTAGTGATGAGCGAACATGCTCAGATAATTTGCTATTCGAGCATGCTCGAGTGCTAATTGAGCATTTTGGTGTGCTTGAATACTATGCTCAAGTCGCCGCGGCTGTACGACACATGCAAGGATTGCCTAACAAGCAGGCAATCCCTGCTTATGTTGCAGCTGTTGAACAGCCGTAAGACATGCAGCCAAAGTGACTCAAGCATAGTTTTCAAGCACACCAAAAATAGTCGATTAGGACATGACCATGATCGGATAACACCTTATCCGAGCACGCTTCCTCATTTCTCGTCTCCAGTCATCTTCTGCTAGTTGTGACTAGTTGGATCGCTTCATAGTTTACTGGGCAGCCTGGAAGACATATCTCAATGTAAATCTATGTATGTACCGCTGTCCCCTCTAAGATCTCTGTCCCCGCCTACATCAAGGTCCTTGACAAGACTGCGAACGTTGCCAGCAACACTGACACAACTGCCCCGGCTGACAGTACTGACTGGGGAAGGCAAGGTCTGTGTGAGGGATACTGGTGCTCAACAGTGCAACTCAGTAGACAGAACAGACCATTGTGAACTGTTTCGGGACCGTCTCCCAGGCCCCGATAGTACAAGGATTCTCACCACTGAGGGAAAAATCTGCCCCTCCTTCTGCCATGCATCTGTTGGGGCCAGTGCCCATGCTAGAAACCTGAGCAATCACCGCCAGCGACAGGATAGAAAAGAAGACACCGTCAGGACCACAAAAGGACAATCTCAATGCCAGAAAAGCTTCCCCCATTTTCCATAAGACTGTAACAGATCCCCATTGTGGCTCATTCCAAGTGGCCAGAGTCAAAGTGAGGGGCGCTCATCTGTGACTGGAGCACAGAGTGATAATTGCATAGTTTTCATTTTCTTCCCCTATTAGCTAAAGCCCCCTTAGAAGTGTGCTTTATATTAGGGAAGAACTCTCCCCCTCATTTAAATATCTCCCTGCGAGGAGTATCCTGCTTTGTTAACCCTTGGTCTGCCTCTTGTCCGTTACTGCATCCCGCTACCTGCTCACGCTTGGCATAATAGACAGGATGCAGTCCATACATATGGGCATGCAGACCAAGCGTCTGGGGAGGGACCTAGATTTAGCATTTCTTTGGGGACAACGTTAAATAACCTCCAGAAGTTTAATGGGAATATCACCATGTTGTGAAGCTGGACTGAGCATATAAAGGGGATGATGAGAATGCACCCTATGGTTCCAGCCTTGCAGGCGGAGGTCGCCATGATGGCCTTAGATGGGGAGGCAAGAGATTCAGTTATCATGCGGCCCTCCCGTGAACGAAACACCTTTGACAAAGTACTGCAGATACTAGAGGGGACTCTTGGGGACCCCACAGTCGTAGGGGAATTACGCATACGGGGTCAAAGAGAGAGGGAGACAGTGACTCAATATATGAATGCGTTGCAAGAAATCCATACAGCCATAGTCAGAAAAGACAGCTTGAGAGTAGGGCCGACTGATGTGGTATTGCGTGACCAATTAGCTACTGGGATGAGAGACGTGTTGCTTAAGCAGGCCCTGCGAGAGCTCTTGCTCGTGAATCCACATTTGACCTTTACAGAGGTGGAAAGTGAAAATGACCTTTGATGAAGTAGCGGTCTCACGATACCATAGCTGTCAGGCCAGAGTGGGGTCCAGTGATCATGTTGACGACCGCCAATCAACTACCCATGCCAGTCGCAAGAATGGTTTGTATGCAGATTAAAGTCTGAGGCAAAGACCTGGGCCGCAAAGGAGTGGTGTTGATCGTGGGTGACCCCGTACAGGGACATACCGTTATACTTGGAGTGAATGTACTCAGAGAGTTTGGAAGTCTTCTGATTAGTGAATCTCCAAAAGCATTCCTGAAACAATAAGGCCTGCATACTCCACAAAGGAAAGTATTTCAGCATTTGATCCGGACGGCCCAGGCACAAGAGGTTTCCTGTGAATGAAAGGTGTTAGGGAAGGTGATCATACCGGCCACTACCAAGCTTGACTTACCTCTGGGTCAAAGTGTACTAATGTGGTACTTGCAGGTATGCAGGATGCAGTGACGAGCCAGAGAAAGAGCGAGAATTAATCTTGACTTTTATATATTGGTAAAGAGAAAAGCTAACAATGATTTTCCACGCAGGGAATCCAGACACAAATACACAAGTAACACAATGCTAAACAGTATGTGGAGAGATGGTAACTATATGGCCACGCTATGACTGGCTACGGGTCCAGCCAAAGAAGAGTTGTCGCAGGCTATGGGCGTTCCCACGCCCTGGTGCTGGGGGAATGATACAGGCCCCAGGCCAGTTCCCCTCCGCCGGGGTTGCCTCATCGGGCGACGAGGCAGAGGCGGCCGTGGGTCTGGGCGTACAGGCTGCAGCCACGGTATGGAGCGGGGCAGTAGCGGCCCTGGGTCTCGGCATACCGGCTGCAGCCGCGGTATGGAGCGGGGCAGTGGCGGCCATGGGTCTCGCTGTACAGGCCGCAGCCGCGGTAAGGAGTGGGGCAGTGGCGGCCGCGGGTCTCGATGTACAGGCCGCAGCCGCGGTATTGAGTGGGGCAGTGGTGGCCGCGGGTCTCACTGTACAGGCCGCAGCCGCGGTATGGAGCGGGGCAGTGACAGCCGTGGGTCTCGGTGTACAGGATGCAGCCGGGGTATGGAGCGGGGCAGTGACAGCCGTGGGCCTCGCTGTACAGGCCGCGGGTCTTGATGTACAGGCCACGGGTCTCGCTGGGCCTCCTCTTCATGCTGTTCGGCACCATCCTCTCCCTTGGTCAGGTGAGCCTCCGTCTCCCTTGTGTCAAAAGCACTGACTCACTCATGCTCTGGGACGCCACTTAAACTCCTCCCTCCAGTCTCTTGTCTCTCACGTCTCTCTCCCCACTGAGTGACCTCCCCTGGTCTCCACTGCTCATTTTATAGTTGCCCCTCCCCCTTTCTTTGTCCTGCCTTCACGTTTCCTGATCGACTGTCGGTCCTGGCCTGCTATTCTTTTCCCCGGGACCATATCTCCTGGGAACCTGGGTGACAGCCTCCCTAGTTCCGGCCCGGACACATGGCAGGCCCTTTTTCTGGGGCTCGCTCCCCTACACTGTCATTACCTGTCCGAGCGTGTACCCCGTTAGAAGGGGTTGACGTTCAACTGGAACCAGCGACTGTGGAGAATCTACCGTCGGGGCTCTTAATAACCAGGACAATAGCTACCGTGTGTGCAGGAAAAATACCCGTGCGGTGTGTGAAACTAAGGGAAGACACTCTGACACTTACCCCCAGAAGAGAAATTGGAAAAATAATAGGCATGCCAGATGAGCTTATACCATCACAGATCATTCAATTAAAGGCAAAAAAGGAAGACCTCTGGATTGTAGCTGTTGAGACAACACCTGTATTCGAACCTCAATCACAAAAAAAGGGGACGGCACATTCTACAACAAACTCGGGCTGAGTTGGCAGAGTTCACACCGCAGCAGGTGAAACAAGTCGAGACCGTGCTGGAGCGCTATCAGGAAGTGTTTGCTAGACACGAGGACAATTTCGGTAGTATGACTGCCATCACCCATGAGATTCTGATGGGTAATGCTGCACCTGTGAGAGAATGTTACAGACAGATTCCCCCACAAATGTACCTAGAGGTAAAAGGAATGTTAGCCCAAATGTTACAGAATGGTATCATACGAGAAAGTCAGAGCCCGTGGGCTGCGCCCATCGTCCTCGAACGGAAGAACGATGGCACCCTACGGTTCTGTGTGGACTATCACAAATTAAATGCCAGTTCAGTGTGAGATTCATACCCAATGTCCCATATTGAAGAATCATTGTTCGCTCTGGGAAGCGCCAAATACTTCTCCACCTTAGATCTGGCTAGTGGTTACTGGCAAGTGCCAATGTCCGAATACAATCAAGCAAAGATAGCCTTTATACTATCTATGGGCCTGTACATATTCAACAGAATGCCGTTTGGATTGGCTAATGCTCCCGATACTTTTCAACGACTCATGGAGAGGTGCTTGGGAGATCTGAACTTTGAAGCCATTCTCATCTACCTGGATGACATTATTGTATTTGCCCCCACTTTCGAAGAACACTTACAGCGTCTGGAGAAAGAAATCAGCCAGCTACAGAAGCATGGGCTTTGCGTGAAACCATCCAAATGTCACCTGTTTCGCACCAAAATTGAGTACCTGGGGCATGTGGTCTCCGCAGAAGGTGTACGTCCGTCTCGTGAAAAGATTGCAGCAGTGCAAGACTGGCCGACCTCAAAAACCGTAAAAGATGTTCAAGCTTTCATAGGACTGACTGAATATTATCGACGGTTCTTGAAAAACTTCAACCACATTGCGAATTCATTACTAGACCTGTTGAAAGGAGTATCAGCAGGAGCAAAAAATCAGAAGATCCAGTGGGGAGAATGTCAGGAGAAAGCGTTCCAAACCTTGAAGATGGCTCTGACAGAGGCCCCGGTCCTGGCCTATGCTGATTTCTCTCAACCCTTCATTCTTCACACAGATGGAAGTTTACATGGACTTGGAGCCGTGCTGTCGCAGATCCATGATGGGAAAGAGATGGTGATTGCCTATGTGAGTCGCTCCCTGCATGACTCTGAACGGAACCCAGACAATAACAGCTCGTTCAAACTAAAACTATTAGCACTAGTCTGGGCCATGACAGAAAAGTTTGCGGAGTACCTATCCGGATCTGAAGTACAGGTGCGCATGGATAATAACCCTCTGGCTCATTTAGAAAACACAAAATTAGGGACCCTGAAACAATGCTGGGTCACTAGAATGGTCAAATACCGATACAGAATAGCCTACAAATGGGGGCCTGAAAACACCCATGCAGATGCATTATCCAGAGTCCTTTATGGGCGACTCGGCTTTAATCGGGATGATGAGCTGGAGGCTGATGAAGTGCCGAAGTTCCGCGGATCTGTGAGGACATTGGTGGCTACGGGGGAACCAGTTTGGGAGAAATCACGGGGGAAGTGCTGGAGCAGCCCCGTGATAAGTGGGTACGGACTCAGCAAGAAGACGAAGACCTCGATCCACTTCGGCAATGGGTGGACCTCAAACAACTGCCTACCCAGTTGGAGAGAGAAAACATGTCCCCTGGATTGAAACAGATTCTCTGGCAATGGGAGAGACTCCACCTAAAAGAAGGATTGTTGTATAGAAAAGTATAGTTACAATGGGCCCTATCTGTCACCTGGCAAGTGGTGATTCCTGAAAACCTGTTACAACAAGTGGCCACAGAGGCGCATGAAAAAAGGGCGCACTTCGGTCCAGAAAAAAACTTTCACTGGCTGCAAAAATTAGTATATCACCCACTGTTGAAAAGAAAGGTGAAAGAAGTCTGTCGACTCTGTACGAACTGTGAACTGGTCAAACCTCCAGAGCAAAGGGCCCCCACACAAACTATCATAACCTCTGCTCTGTTAGAGGTATTAATGAATGATTATCTAACAATCGGCCTAGCCCATCAAGGATATGAACATTGTTTAATGATGGTAGACGAAATTCGAGGTTGTGACCCCTACTCGAGACCAAACTGCTGAGACTGCAGCTTACGCCATATGCAAAAGCTTCATTCAAGTGTATGGCTGCCCAAAGAGAATTCACTCATACCAGGGTGCTTGCTTCTTAGGGTGAGTTATGGAAGAACTACATCACATGTATGGAATTGAGAAATCTCGGACGACCCCTTGTCATCCTCAGGGCAATGAAGCATGTGAACGGTTCAATTGAACCCTCATCCAAATTCTGAGAACCCTAGAAGTGGATTGTAAGACCCGTTGGCCAGACTATGTAGCAGAGCTAGTATGTGTGTATAACAATCAGGTACATAGCACCACCGGATACACACTCTATACTCTACTTTTCGGCCGGCCAGGTCAAGAGATCACCGATCACAGCATCACAATAAACCCATCAACATGTACCAGGCACAAAAAACTGATTAGGTATATAAACACCAAAAAGAACTCCAGTGTGACGAGTGTCAGCTTACGCTGAGTCGTTCTTCTTAGAAAGAGTGGACCCTCTGGGCCGTGGCACCCACCCACCTAGGGCGAGCTGACCTAATGAGAACCACCTATACAGGGAGTGTCAGGGGCAAGACCAAGGGGGTGAGCCACCACGGCAGCTGGACCAGATGGCCGGCTCAGGGAAACAAGACGAGGCAAGATGAGTCGTTAATTCAAAGAAAGGTCATTATGGAAGACTTCAGGTACAACAGGTGCAAAACGTGGACACACAGAATATAAGGCAAGGTGCATGCAAGAACACGCCGAGGTCCAAGACTTGAGGAACTCTTCAGGGTGCAACAGGAGCAAACGTGAACACACAGAGTTCGTGGAACAGGGTGCATGCAATGGCACGCCGAGGTCGAAGCATGGAACGTGCAGATGGTACGCGAACATCGGACTCCGAACAACAGTCCACGATCAACCAGGGCATCAGGGTCTGTAGCTCAGAGGATGATCGGCAGGATCCGGACATCCAGAAGTCAGCCAGGGTTCCATGCAAGGAAACAAGATAGAGTTAGTGACATGGTGCGTGTCAACGGACACACCAGGATCAGGTTCACAGAACAGAGACCTGCGCATGGCAAGGGGCATGCCAGGGATGGGTCAGGTTCACAGGACGGTGGCCTGCGCATGCCAAGGGGCATGCCAGGGACGGGTCAGGTTCACAGGACGGTGGCCTGTGCATGCCAAGGGGCATGCCAGGGAGAGGCACAGAGTACAGTGGCATCGGAATCCAAATGCTGGCATCGACCGACAGGGTCCAGGTATCTGGCTATGGACATCAGCTCCGGACATCAGGCCGCAGTCATCTAGGTCTGGACCTCTGGCAGCGGTCGGCAGGTTATGGAATCCGGCAGGCAAGCTAGGGTCAGAGAAGAGCAAAAGAGACAAAGGCTTTATGCAAGAGTAGCACGAAAAGGCACAGTGCGCGAACCAGCGTGAGTGCAAGGAAGCACAGAGACCATGGCTGGGAGCACCGGCAGGTGGTACCGACGATGGCAGTTGCAAGCGGGCACGACTAGAGGCGGCACCGCTGCTGGGCCACGCAGCCAGACCACTATAGCACTGGACGGGGCACGGCTGGGGCACGGCTGGGGCACACAGGCGAGCACGGCTAGAGGCGGCACGGCTGAGGCACACCAGGCAGGCACAGGCGACCAGGCACGTGCACAGAAGCACGGAGCCACAATGCAGGGCTAGGCAAAGGGTACAGGACAGAGCCACATGCGAGACAGCATGGCAAAGCCTAGTACGAAATGTGCAAGAGCGCACGAAACAACAGTGACAAGACAAAGAGTGAGGCAGAGACCTGCGCATGCGGAGAGCATGCCAGGGACAGTCTAGCAGCGGAGCGTAGGCTGAAGCCCAGAGCCGGGCCAAGGAAGGACCTTGGGACTAGACAGGGTACAGAGCGAGGCCTGCACGTGTAGAGACATGCCAGGGAGAGGTTCAAAGCGGAGGCCTGCACGTGTAGAGACACGCTAGGGACAGGGACAGAGACGAAGGCCTGCACGTGTAGGGAGACACGTCAGGGCAGGGTACAGAGATGGAGACCTGCACGTGTAAGGACACGTCAGGGCAGGGTACAGAAACGGAGGCCTACACGTGTAAGGACACGTCAGGGCAGGGTACAGAGACGGAGGCCTGCACATGTAAGGACACGCCAGGGACAGAGACAGAGGCAGGGTACCTGAAGCCACAAAGCAGAGCGAGACATGACACGAGGACAGAAACACTAAACAGAATCAGAGCAAACAAGGACTACAAGGCAAAGCAGAGCAGAGACAAAACATGGCACAAAGGACAAAACACTAGACGAGACACAAGACCAGAGACAGAATACGAGCACGGAGCGTGTGCAGAGACGCACTACAGAGCAAGGTGCAAGGGCCCAGAATAGAGGGCGCGCCCCACAGACCAAGCAGCCATGCACGGACACAATACTCAGGCCCTGAGCATAGGAAGGGGCGGCCTGACATAGGGCATAGCACCTCCTCTTCCAGGTCAGGACCAGGGGAGCACTTCCGTGTTCAGATCCACAGGATAACAGAGCGTAGTCACATGACCAGAGTTCCAGACATGAGGAGACGACTGCAGAATCAGTGCTGAAGCCCAGACAGGTCACATGGTCAGAGTTCTAGACATGACGAGATGATTACCAAACCAGACAGTGCAGGATCCAGACAGGGACACCTGATCAGAGATTCTAGACATGACGAGAAGATCACAGAAGACAGAGCAGAAACGAAGGCATCCTGCAGCTCAGACATGAGGTGAGTGTGCGCACTGCTCTATGGAATAAGCAGGATAGCAGACAAGATATGCGCATGCACATTGCTCCAGAAGTTCTTGAGACAAAACAGACATGGCAGACAAGGCGGGCAAGACATCCAGTATAATGTGCCAGTATAAAATGTACAAATTTTATTAACTCAATCAGAGAAATATACATATAGAGGTAATACAATTTAATATAGATAAAAAATTCATTCAAGGTCACTATTTTACCATAATTGGGGTTTATACCAACAAAAGCCTGACCTACAGCCCATGTAAACAGTGCTTAGGCACTATCCCTTAATATTGCCACATAAATCTCTACTACCCGGTATTGTACATGTCCAACCATGGCATACAAAATAGGGTATAGTGAATAGATGAGAACTTACATAGGTGGTGGTCTGCAGGATGCAGTCTCCCCAAGCGCCCCAACACGCGTTTCATCCCTTCGTCAGGAGGCATTGGGGAGCTTGGGGAGACCACATCCTGCAGACCACCACCTATGTAAGTGCTCATCTATTCACTATAACTGGCACGTTATACTGGAGTTCTTTTTGGTGTTTGCAAGAGATCACCGAGTTGGACCCTGAGGGTGACTACCCACAGACGGGGGTGTCTGCCTGGGTCTGAAAACATCGTCATCGACTGCAAACTCTACATCATTTGGTGCAGACCCGTTTCCAAGAGTTAGAACATCCAGAGTTGACTCCTCTATGGGGGCAGCTCTACAGGCCGGAGACCAGGTACTAGTTAGAGAGAAGCGCCCTCGAAGCAAATTAGATCACCAATAGGAAAAAACACTGTACCGTGTACGGTGACGAGTCAATTCTGAAGGACCTGTTTACGAGGTCCAGCCCGAAGGGGACGACGATGCTCCTACTTTTGCTGTGCACCGAAACATGTTATGCCCCTGCGTGTCTAGAGATCCCCTGCAAATAGAGAAAAAAAGAGTCCGATGTTCTTGAGGATCCTCTACACATTGCTAGTGATGCTAGTGATGAAGAAGATGACGAGTGCTAGAGTCTACACTAGGGTGGCCGGATCTCATATGGGGGGGGAAAATGTCAGAATCTTGTTCGTCTGGACCCCACAGATGAACCATCAGAGCACGCTAACCTACATGAGTTGATAATTTTACATAGTTATCTAATCTATTCTAGAGCTTTTGTTAAAGTAGTTTTTGAAACGTCAGAATATAATGCTCGGCATTTGCTTACAACTTGCAGGACATATTGCTTTTGTTCTTCATCTTTTGTCAGAAGGTCGTTAAAGTTGGTTACTTCCTACCTCTTTTAATTTTTCTTTCCTAGCTTTTGGATTTACAACCCTAGCATGCTCTGATGGTTCATCTGCTCTACTGAGCAATTTATTAGCCATTAACAACTTTTCATTGTCTGTAATGGTGGGATCAAAAAACTATAATCCCACCAACTCTGCATTCAAATACCACAAATGGTTCGAAAATTTGGTCAGGGCTATTTCTGCAATGTTGTTGTCACATTCTTTATAGTCTAACAGACTATGCAAAATACCTAAATCTTAAAATACCTCAATTTGGATTTTTTCAAACTTTGAGCGACGAGCGGCACGGGTTAACGTCGTTTGATCGAGCTCAAATTTTGGCTATCTCAATATCTGTAAAGGGGAATCGTTTTGTGGGGTCCAGACGGACAAAATTCCGACATCGATTTTTTGCGGTCACCCTAGTCTACACGGATAGAATCCGAAAAAGAACAAAGATCTGAGATCTCAGGGGCTACTAAGATTCCTGCAAGGGCTGATTCTCCAGGGCAGAGCGAACCCTTACCTTTGCTTATTCTGCCGGATTTGGGTACCCAAGCAGAACCAACTGAAATCCCCAGTTTACGACTTTCCGAACGTTCAACAGCAGGAAAACCCCCTAACCGATTTGACCAGTATAATTTTATTTGGCAACAAGTTGTTCAAAACATAAAAGAATGTCAAAGCATAATGCAAGAACTCTCGCCCGTGGAATGACGAGCACAAAGAGGGGACAGAAAATGCAGCAGCAGAAATTCAAACTGTGGAGGCAGGAACGCTGAGTGCACGTCAGTGGTATGAGGTAATTTCAGCTGTGAGGTGGCGGAGCTAAGGAGAGCAAGAGATGAGAGGACACGACAGGAGCTGACTGATAGGGTGCCGCTGACATGCCGCATGAACCGCTGTCCCCGCTAACATCGCTGTTCCCACCTACATCAAGGTCCTTGACAAGACTGGGAACTCAGCCGATGACGCTGACGCAACTGCCCCTGCCGACTGTACTGACTGGGGAAGGCAAGGTCTGTGTGAGGGATACCAGTGCTCAACGGTACAACTCAGCAGACCGAACAGACCATTGTGAGCTGTTTTGAGACCATCTCTCAGGCCCCGATAGTACAAGGATTCTCACCGCTGAGGGAAGAATCTGCCCCTCCTTCTGCCCTGCATTTGTTGAGGCCAGTGCCCATGCTAGAAACCCGAGCAATCACCGCCAGTGACAGGATAGAAATTAAGACACCGTCAGGACCACAAGAAGACAATCTCAACGCCAGAAAAGCCGCCCCCATTTTCCACAAGACTGTAACAGATCCCCATTGTGGCTCATTCTAAGTGGCCCCAGTCAAAGTGAGGGGCACACCTGTGATTGGAGCGCAAAGTGATAAGAGCATAGTTTACATTTTCTTCCCTTATTAGTTAAAACCCCCTTAGAAGTGTACTTTCTATTAAGGAAGAACTATCCCCCCCTCATTTAAATATCTCCCTGCGAGGAGTATTCTCCTGTGAATTAAATCCTTTGTTAAACCTTGGTCTGCCTCTTGTCCGTTACTGCATGACTCTACCTGCTCACATGGTGATGAAGGAGACCTCACACTGAGTGGAGAATAAGAGGAAGAGAGTGATATTTCATCTCAAGATGAGGTGGAAGAATGTAAAAGTGATTCAGGAATAGAGCTGGATGGTGAGGAGCCTGATACAGATGAACAAGATGCATATAACATATATTATTTGGGCAAAAATTAAAAGACCAAATGGAGCAAGAAGACACTTACAGCATTACCCGAAACACGAAGTGCTGGCCAATGCTGATCTTCTTCACAATGTTGAATGTGGGTGTTATCAATTCACAGATGATTTACCTTGGCAAACAACTGGAACCACTGTGTAGAAGAAATTACCTGAAACCACTGGCTAATGAACTGGTGAGTGGAGAGCTACAATGAAGAAGTCTGAAGACAAGTGGAATCCCCTCTAGCCTGCAAGACTGGCTGAAAAGATTTCATCCCAAAGAAGGTTGAGAAAAATCACCACCTCTCCCATCTCCCAAAAGAAGTAGATGCACCACCTGCACTGGTGGCAGAAGAATGAAAAATTATGAATGCAAAAAATGTCACAACGCGATCTTCCTGTCCTATGCAAATATGAGCTGCCAGCCTTGCTTCTCTAAGTGTACCTGTTTATTCTGCTGAACATGTAACCTCTGAATCTAAGTGAATAGTAATAAAGTAGTATCTAAGTGCATTAACATAGTTTTTTTTCCTAATTTTAAAGTTTAGCAATAGTTATGTCATGAAAACTGGAGGCTATTTGGCGGTAGTTGAGAGATTTGGTACGTTTTGTTTTAATATGTTGATGGTTATTACATTTTTTTTGGCATCTGATTTTGTGTACTCTGTTTTAATACATCTCTATTAAGGTCGCTGATTACTTTTAGAGTCCTGGAATTGAGATAATTAGATATTAAAGGCGGTTTTATAACCTGCGCACTGCATCTGAACTCAGGAGTGCTAAAGTTACACCTGACAGAGTGTTAATTTAATTGTTCATCATTGATTTAAGAAATATACCCACTTGAGGAAGGTAGTGGCTATGGTGGCTGACTATTTCCAGGTAAGTATCTGCTCATCTCAACTGTTCTTACATGAGAAAGCACACCCTTCTGGCTTTTCAAAAATAGAATGGTCTGTTAGAGATTTGCAAAGACGCAACCCATTAGAATTTGATTCTGCATATGTTGGAGCATCTGTACGAGCATCGTAGAGAAAGTGGTGATGGACTACAGTGCCTAACTCAGCAGCCAAACTATTGCATGGGTTACTTTCAGATCCTTTATTGGCAGCTGATAAGCGATGCATGTCATCAACTCATGCCCTTTGAAGAGGCAACAAAGTTTGTCAGTAGTGTGATAAAGTCACTGGCAAAGTGTTGGAGGGTAGATGCGTTTCCCTGTGGCTGTTAACTTCAGTGATTTAAAACCCAAAAGTTTGCTCCAGCACACTGTGTTGAGAGGGGTTAATCGGCCATTTTGAGAGCTGGGTTTTAGTGGATGACCATGAACAGGGTGGGAGGTTGTCCACCTTATCTCCACCCCAGGGTGTGGTCTGGGGTTTAAATAGTCTGCCTCCTGTGGCATTCAATGTTCAGTGTGTCTGGAGAGGCTTTCTCCACATAAGTTTTTGTGCTTGTGGTAACTAGAGCCATGTTTTTTTATAACCTTGAGTGGGCGCATCCCCGCTACCACAAGGACTATGCTTTGTGTTACCATTTTTTTTTTGTTTTCCTGTTTTTGCCCAAGGGGCCATGTTTATTTTTATTTCACCATGGTTTATGTCGCATAAATAATAAACCAATTAAAATCTTAGAGACAGTGCTCCCCTTTTTTTACATCCGTGCACAGCTGAGTGAGCCGATCTACCACAGTAGGGACAACTGTGGAATAAATGTTACCATCTAATTCTATTTGTTCTGGAAAAAACACTCATCAAATTGCATAAGGGGATGGAGGAAACAATTTGGACATGTTCATTGCTGCCCTGTATCTGTTGAAGACCCTCCAGATCCATGATACAGACTGCAAGATATGAAGGAGCAGGAGGAAAAGGAAGAGGAGCAACAGCAGCTGCATGTGAAGGGAAACATTGATTTGGCACAGGCAGGAATGAGGCTGACAGTCAAAGGAAAAAACACAAGACTGACCATTGTAGCCAACCATTGCAGTGGGGTGAGGAAAGTGAACCAACAGGGCTTTTGATTGTGCAAGTCAGCATGGTAAGCTGTATTTTGGAATACTTGTGGGATAACAAGTTTATTGTTACCATCAAGCAGAGGGATGACTATTGGATATCCATGCGTTTAGACACTCCTTATATAGTAAAATGGGGAAATTTTATCTGACTTCTAAAAGGAAGTCCAAATAGGCACATCATCAAACCTTTCATTTAGTTGATGCCTATCAACTACATGAGTCACAAGGAAACCCTTCTCAGCTCTCCACAGACCCAACACTCTGTCACTTGTGACTGCGGTAAGGCTAAAAAATGTAGCCGAAGTAGCAGTAGCGACAGATAGCCTAAGCTTTGTTCCATGGGTTTATAGCTCAGCACATTGCACTAGTTGTAGAAACTGATCTAGCTTTCTATTGACATATTGTTATATCCAGCCACCAGTGTACTGTCATATTGGTAGTAAATCGCTTTGTCATACCCAAGCATACCAAGTTATTCACCGCACACATGGAAAACCTAATATTAGTCAATATGAATGAGACAGGGATCAGTGCCAATTTCCATTCATCCATGGCTAATCCCGCTATTTAGACCAGCCATACCATATGCATTCCTGCCTGTCCGTTGACTGTTTCCTGCACTGTTCTGCTTCCAGCAGCGCCAATGGCCTATGCTCAAAAAGGCATTAACCCCCTTGTCCATAATTTCATCTACTCTGAAATACTGCTACTGCCGGTGCCACCATTTCTGATCATTTGACGTTGAAACAGTAACATACCACAGCATTTGTGTTGTATTACAGTTCAGTCCAATCCATTTTAACAACTTCCTGACATGTGCCGTACATAAACTGCTCTGCAGGAGCTGACACGCATCCTTCCCTGCCTGTCAGACGCTGCTCTGATGCCCTGCAGTGCAGAAGCATTGCAGAGAATCAGATCAGCAATCCGTTACTAAACAGTGATGTCCCACCCTGAGACAATGTAAAAAAGGTCAAATAAAGTTATTAAAAATTGTAAAAATATTTTTTTTAAAAATCACAGAATAAAGAACAAAGAAACAAAAAAATATTCCTATAAATGCATTTATTTATGTAAAAAAAAACCAAACTTCACATATTTGGTACCACCGCATCCGTAACGACCCACTCTATTAAACTGTCCCACTAGTTAGCTTCTTCAGTGAACAGCGTAAAAAAAATAATAAAAAACAAGCAAAAAACAATACTTTATCATTATACAGCCGAACAAAAAGTTCCAAAAAAAGCAATAAAAAGACGAATGTATGGTAAATAAATATGGTACCGCTGAAAGCATCATCTTGTCTCCTAAAAAGCAAGCCACCACACAGCTCCATCAGCACAAAACTTAAAAAGTTATAACTCAGAATAAAGTGATACAAAATTAATTATTTTTTCTATAAAATAGTTTTTATTGTGTAAAAGCGCCAAAACATTAAAAAAATATAAACAGGGTATCGCCGTAATCGTACTGACTCGAAGTATAAAACTGTCTTATCAATTTTACCACATGCGGAACGGTATAAAAAAAAACAATTCCTGAATTACTAGTTTTTGTTCACTCTACCTCCCAAAAATCATAACAGAAAGCGATCAAAAAAAGTGTCATGTGTATTAGTTTTAGCAAAAAAAAAAGCATCTTTTAGGCTGGTTTCACAATTGCGTCTTTGTGCGCAGTGTTTCATCCACATGCGTCATGTGGAGCGCCCCGCGGGGCCTGGGGGTATTCGGTACCGGGCCCGTCGACTTCCATGTGGGATGGTGTCACGGCGGTGGCGACCCGGTCCGTGGCCCAGAGGCGTCCAGTAATAAAATAGGGGAAAGCTGTGTGGTATTTATGTGGTAAAAATGAAAATGAAGTTTATAGATGGTTAAATACGTGACGCCACCTGTGGTATTCTGGTCAGAGGTGACCAGCGCTGCGGTGTTGTTCCTCTGGGATGGATGTTGGGCGCAGCTATGATGTTGTAGCCCTCCACAGGTAGAGCAGGGCAAAGATGTTAAATAAAAAGTAAAAATGGCTGTAAACGTTGGGGTGCAGATAAATGAGAGAAATACACAAAGAGGTGCAGTTTCTTTTCCTTTTACTGGTAATAGGTTGCAGTCCGGAGTACCACATATAGGTGATGGAATGAGTCCGGCTCGCCTGGAGGCATTCAGGGGATCCACCTTGCCGGTGTGGATTTAGGACCTTCCTTTCTGCGCTTTGTGTGTGGGTCTCCGCTGTATATAACTATGCTGCGACCCTCTATTTGTGATGGTTTCACTAACCTGTACGGCTGTCAGCATGAGCCTATTCCACGGGTACCGTCCTTTTCACCGTCAGCCCTGGGCTCCTTATCCGCTGACGTGCCCTCAGGTGATTAATGTGCACAGGAGTTTACAATACCCCATACTTTCAGATTCGGCTATCAGGGCGTACAGTTCCTGTCAGCCTAGGACTCTGATGTCCCTATTCTCTTTATTAGCGCTTCACTCAGGGGTCTGCTATATGCAGTATTTTAGCTTCCCTAGAGTCTCTCAGTCTCTGCTCTTGTCCTTTCCCTCTTTACAGATCAGCTGCCTGTCTTTATCTCCTCTTAGATCAGCTCCCTGTCTTCATCTGACAGGATCTTCCAGAAAAATCTCTTTACCTCACGTCCTCACGTTTTTAACTGTCCTTTCTCCTCACAGCTCACAGCTGCTTCGTTTCCATGACAACCCCCTCAGTTCACCTCTAGCTGACTCACCAACCCCCTCTGCTGGCCAGAATTTATAAGGCATCTCCCTTTTCTGACCTGCAGCAGGAAATTGTGATTAAATCTATCCTGCCTGGCATGGGGGTCCCTTTCTGCCTCCAAGCATGACTTTACCCATTAGTGGGAGGTAATGTCACTGTGACAACTGGACTCTGGGGTGTCACATTCTCCCCTAGTTAAGTTCAGTACTCCTGGACTGAGGAAAATATCTCAAAAATTGTTAACAACATCAATTAATGCAAATCTACAGTCTTAAAATTGTAAAAATTATCAAAAACCAGACCAGAAAAAGAAAACAATAGCACAATTGCTACAGCGACCAGTCCTTACGCTGCTATCCAGGAATTGTCTTTGTGCTTGTACCTGGAGTTTGGTTGGTGGGAACCGCCTTAACCCATTTTGTGTGTCATCCCTGGGCATGGCTACAGGGCACTCTGTAGATGGGCCTGTTTTTTGGCCATGCCGGTAGCTTATTTTTAAGGCCTTTTTGGAGTAACTATTTACAAATACAGTTCTGACCACACATAGTCCTGTGGCCCAATTGTCCTTTAACTGGTTATTGTGAATACTTAAAAAGGTTATTACAGTAAGTCTCTGTAGGCTCTCATGCTTAATGGTAACTACTATACATTCTTATTACTTTATTTACATTACATAATCTCTGTAACGGGCAGGGATCTGACCTCTAGTACTACGAGTGGATCTACACAGTATAGATATTTCTGATGACCTGACCTGTTCTCTGATGTCTACTGTGGGTGCACTAGTCACTACGCTATAAGTAGACTTGTGTAAGATAGTTATTCTAGACTGCCTTCTCTCTACTCCTAGACTCACCATGAGATTGTCAGATTCACTGTTAGCAGGGGACAGATTTCCGCATTCCTCTGCAGATGTGGTATCTGTTACTGGAGCCATTTCATTTAGAGTCTCTTCTTCATCTGGTGCAGTAGGCTGATGAAAGGTTAGTACTGGTACTACTATTGCCTGATTTACTTGTGTCCACGTCCGAGGAAATTCTCCAAGTATAGTTTGAATCTTTTCATCCACCTCTACTGTGGGTTGTGGAGTGTCTTGGACTTCTTTCTTGTCCTTCAATTGATCAGGGCACATCTTTAGATGATCTCTTGAGACTGCTTCGAAGGTTTCTCCTCCATCTTTGCTGATGATACATACTTTGGTGTTATTAAAGTCTGAAGGTATCACGGTGTATGGCTCTGCCTCCCACTGGTCACCTAGTTTGAGAACACGTCTCTTTCTTTTGATTACTTGCTCTCCTGGTGTCAAGGGAACTGCAAGGGCACGTTGGTTGTAATTTCTTTCCTGTCTCTGTCTTGCTTGGGACAAACTTTTCTCCACACATTCTTGTACTTTGCGGTATTGTTGTTGCCGCTCTGTATCCCAGTCTGCATCTGGTGATGTTGCCTCGGTTGTTAAGACTCCCATGTCTAAATCAGTAGGTAACTTGCCAGGTCTTGCTCTCATCAGGTAGGCTGGAGTGTAATTGGTGGAGTTTACCGGTACATGATTATATAGATCTACCAGATCTGGCAACTTCTCTGGCCACTGGTTTCGTTCTTCCAGAGGTAAGGTATTCAATAAGTCAATTACCACCTGGTTCATCTTCTCACACATGCCATTTGTCTGTTGATGGTACGGTGTCGTTCTGATTTGCTTGCAACCATACATGTTACAGAACTCCTGAAACACTTTGCCTCAAAGGCTGGACCTTGGTCAGTGAGCACTTGTTCAGGGTATCCGTGCGGTTGACAAAAGTGCTGCTGAAATGCCTTGGCTGCTGTCTTCGCTGTTTGGTCTTTAACAGGTACGACTACCAAGAACCTTGAGTAATGGTCCACGATGGTCAAAGCATAGGTGTAGCCATTCCTACTCGGAGTTAACGTCACGTAATCCAAGGCTACCAGTTCAAGCGGTTGTTTTGTTATGATCGGCTGTAATGAGGCTCGCTGGCTGTTTTGGTCTTTTCTGCGCAGGTTGCATGGGCCACATTCTCGGCACCACTTCTCAATGGTTGTCCTCATGCCAACCCAGTAGAACCTTTCACGAAGTAGGATCTCCAACTTCTTCCAACCGAAGTGTCCTGCTCCATTGTGGTACACCTCTAAGACCATTGGTGCATCCCTCTTCGGGACTACCACCTGCCAGACCAGTTCGTGTGTGCGCGAGTTGATGTTCCTTCGACACAGTTTACCCTCATAGATGAACAGCTTGCCTCCCTCCTTCCATAGCTGTTGTGCTTCCTGTGGGTCATCTGGACCAGGGTGTGAATCAGCTTGTGCCAGCCACTCCTTTACTAGGCGAACAGCTGGATCACTATCTTGTGTCTCTGCCCACTCATGATGAGGTAATGGGTTCAACGTTGCCTCTCGTACGACAAAGCGCTTATTCCTCACTCCTTGAGAGCACTGGGCTGCAATTGGATGGTGGAAGGCTGGTAACTCGATTTCTTCAAGTTCTTTTGGATCTTCTCCCCGTCTGGTGAATTGGGCATCCTGGACAACGCATCCGCATTAGCGTTCTTATGTCCTGCTCTGTACTTGATGGTGGACTCGTAGTTGGACAGCCGGGCCATCCGTCGTTGCTCAAGTGCCCCGAGCTTTGCCATTTCAAGGTAGGTTAGTGGATTATCGTCCATGTAGATGGTGAACTTTGCAGAAGCCAAGTAGTGCTTGAAGCGCTCTGTTACTGGCCAGACTATGGCGAGGAACTCCAGCTTAAAGGAACTGTAGTTGTCAGGGTTCCTCTCAGTGGGACGAAGCTTCCTGCTGGCGTAGGCAATCACTCTCTCTCTGCCTTTCTGCACTTGTGACAGCACTGCTCCCAATCCCAAGTTGCTTGCGTCAGTGTAAAGTACAAATGGTTGGTCATAGTCAGGGTAGGCCAGGACCTCATCTTGTCATGATCCAGAGTGGATCTGACAGGTTAAATGTACATAATGAACTTTTTCCTTTGGCTGTGTGCCAAAGTGGTGTGATTGCCCCTGGTGGCCATTAGAATTATTGCACTGTGGTGTCGTTTGTTCTAAGTTGCCCCGGTGGTGGTGAGCGGTAGTGCACTTTAGTTTCTTTGGTTAAGTGCACGTAATTATAAAACAGGTGTGATCCTCTATAAAAGAGTGTCTGGTGTGTTTGATCACTGTTGGTGATATTGTGAGTTTGTCATTTGGGAAGCAAGCCTGGGTGATGAAGGAGCTGAATGAGAGTCCTGGGCAGCCCAGCCAGAGGGGTTGAGTCAGCTATGGAGTCTGCAAGCAGTGCTGGCATGGATTGGTGGAGTTCATCGTTGGAGTCTGCAAGAAAGGCTGGCATGGCGTGGTGGAGTCGCAGTTTTGGTGTCTGCAGGAAGTGCTCGCATGGTTTGGTGGAGTGGCGACTATGGTGTAGAGTTGCACTCACCATGCTGGACTTGGTGCCTGAAAGCTGGACTCAAGCATGCTGGACTTTTTGGCAGAAAAGTTGGACTCAAGCATGCTGGACTTTTTAGCAGAAGCTGGACTCTTCTTTGGGACTCTGTTTACTGGGCAGCTGCAACTGGTGGTGGACTCTGCTCCAAGGCCGCACTATGGTGATGGATCCGGTTATGGTGATGGATCCTGTTGGAGAAGATGCACGCAGGTGCTGGAGCTCTGTTGCGGGGAGCACAAGCAACAGAGCAAAAAGCTAAGTGGTGTCCCCCTGTATTGTCATTTTCCCTTATGTGTGTTTAGTGCAGTGGTGGGATTAGTTTCCGCACCGACCAATTCCCTAGTGAGGGTTTAGGTGCAGGGCAAGTCAGGGTTTTAAGGTTCCTGTGCGTCGCCCAGTGCGGAACTGGCATAGGGAATGTTAGGAGTGCAGGGACACTGGCTCAGGGGAGTGCAGGAGGTCTCCACGTCCCCGTTCCCTATTGCAGGGCCCTCCATTGTTATTGTTACCCAGGTTTCCCTTTATTATTTAAATTCTCCTTACTGGAGGCGGGGTTTCCAGACTACTGTATATATAACGTGTATTACCTAAATTCGCCAGTTGGAGGCGGCGTATCCAGCTGCACTTTTAATAATTTAAATTTGCCCTACTGGAGGCGGTGTATCCAGGGTCACGCGTGTTATGGGTTCGCCTTGCGGTAGTCGCTGCTTCCAGACACACGCGTGACCGTGACACATCTCCTGTGAGGGCCAATTTCAACTTGGTGAAGGACTCTTCTATCCTTTTGTTTCACTCGAATGGAAGATTTTTGTTCTTGGCCTTCTTGGATTGTCCCACTAGAAGATCTTGCAGCAGTGCTGCTATCTTGGTGAAGTTCTTGATAAATCTTCGGTAGTAGCCTACTAACCCAAGAAATTGCCTCACTTCATGGATAGTGCTGGGTCTTTTCCAGTCTCGGATATCGGTGACTTTGTCAGGATCGGGTGCCACACCTTCCGAGCTCACCACATGGCCTAGGTACTGCAACTTGGGTTTCAAAAGGTGACATTTGGACAGTTTTATTTTCAGGCCAAAGTTTGACAGGGCTTCGAATACCTCGGCTAGGTGCTTCAAATGGTCTTCATAGGTTTTGGAGAATACGATGATGTCATCCAGGTACAGCAGAACGGTTTCAAAGTTTTTATGTCCAAAGCAGCATTCCATTAACCACTGAAATGTTCCTGGCGCATTGCTGAGCCCGAACGGCATGTAGTTAAACTCGCAGAAGCCCATTGGTGTTGTAAACGCTGTCTTCTCTATGTCTGCCTCTGCCACAGGAACCTGCCAATACCCACTGGTGAGATCTAACGTAGTGAAATAATTAGCAGTTCTCAGTGCAGCTAGTGATTCCTCAATTCTAGGCAATGGGTAAGCATCTTTATGTGTAGTGCTGTTAATCCGCCTGTAGTCTACACACATTCTCATAGTACTGTCTTTCTTCTTAACGAGGACTAATGGAGCTGCCCAGGGGCTACAACTATCTCTGATTACCCCAGTCTCCGTCATCTCTCGTAACATCCTCTTGGCACATTGGTAGTGTGCTGGGGGTACAGGCCGGTGACTCTCTTTAATGGGTGGATGATCTCCGGTGGGGATATGATGTTGAACCCCTTTTGCCTGCCCAAAATCTAGAGGATGCTTCCTGAAGACCCGTTCAAATTCTCGAGCCACCCGGTAAGCCCCATGCTTTTGGTGTGAAGGGGTGGAGTCAGTGCCTACGTGTAGCTGCTGACACCAATCTCCTGTTGCCCTTCAGAGCCATTCTCTTCCACCTTGTCAGATGGAAGCAAGGGTTCTAGTGTCTCGATTGCATTGTTACTGACGGTGAACAATTTAGCAAGGGTGACATACCGGGGTAACTGGACCTCTCTCTCCCCACAATTTAAGATGCGTATTGGTACTCTCCCTTTGCGGACATCAACTACCCCTCTGGCTGTCAGGATAGTGGGCCTACTGTCAGAATACATGGGTTCTACCAAGGCTTGGTAATCTTGACCCCTTAGGCCTATTGCTTCCCGACACCAAATTAACATTTCACTTCTGGGAGGTACTGCAATGGGGAAAGGATCACTTTGACACTGCCGACTTCTCCACCAGACAGCTCTACCTGTTGTCTCTGCATCAGGGCTCTGATCTCCTTTTGCAGGACCCGTTGCTGACTGGAGCTGGCTGTCTTGGCTACCTGTTGCAACAAAACAATAATTTCTCCAAGACAATTTTCAATTACATTAGTGCCTAAAGTGATCATAGGATGGCAGTCTCGTTTGTCAATATCAACTATTATCAAACCTTGCGATTGCAATTCTACTTGGCCAATCTTGATGGTCACCTCTTTATATCCCATCTGAGTCAAGGGCCGACCATTTCTGGCAAAAATGGTAAGGTCTTTATCTGGGCTATGAGTAATGTCTGAATCTGCCCAGTACTGCTTAAAAAGAGCATATGGTATCGTTGTCACCTGGGAACCGGTGTCCAGTAAAGCGTTCATCGGAAAACCGTCAATCACAACAGGCAAGACTGGTCGTCCTCCTACGTACTTGTCTTGCCAATTTGGTGGGCCTGGTCATCTTACTCCTGGGGGATGGCCCTTTGCCCCAGGGGTTGCTTGTTTAAATGACTGTATCTTGCTAGGTGTCCTGCCTTGTTGCAGTGGTGACTGATGGGCTGTTCGTCCTCGTCGTAACGATCGCTGTCTGTCCCTCTGGTTGGCAGGATCCTCTTCTGCTGTCGCCATGGGATGTCTTCTGGACTGGAGGCCAGCTGGATCTTCTTCTTTGGAATCACTTGTAGAGACTGCACAGTTTTTTGTGAGTGTAGCCACACTTTTAGTTAGTTTCTTGACTTAGAGACGTAAGTCTGCAACAGAATCATCATCCTGGGACGGCTTGTCAGTCTCAATAGGGGCCTTTTGAAAGGATGCTGTCTCCTGCTGGTATGTAATTGCAGGATGCTTAGAGGGCTCTGTGCTGCTAGGGTTCAGTTCATGCAGTACTCTGATGGCTCTCTCCTTAAAGTGTGCAAAGTCCAATTCAATGTTTTGTAGGGCCAATATGCGCAACTGTGTCCTTTGGTTGTTAGACTGGAGTCCCTCTATGAACTGCTCTGTTAATAATCTATCTTCATCTTGCACGCTCTCAGGATCAACCTGCTTTACAGCCCGTAGTGCCTCCTGAAGATTAAGGGCATAGTCCCGTATACTGTCCTGCACTCTCTGTCTGCACCCAAAACATCTCTTTTTTATCTCTGTTGCAGTATGGGTATCAAAAGTATCTTTCAGTCTGGCTAAGATTTGTTTGACAGTTCTTTTATCAGTGTCCGGCCAGGACTTTACTTCCCTCTGAACCGCACCAGTTAACTGGCCAATGAGGATACTGATTTTTGGCTCTCTGACAGGGGGTACACTTTGAACAAACTACATAGTCTTTCTTTAAAATCGCTCAGGGTGTGCGACTCCCCTGAGTACTGTGGTAACCAGGCCTCTCCTGGTATATATGGCATTGATAGCGGCATTATTGAGGCTGCGGCTGCGACCGCCGCTGAATCTTCACCCACATTGGGCATTTTCTTCCTGTTTTTTCACTTGCTCACAATAGAACACAGCTCCAGCTTCACTGGCATGCCCCTCTCTGCTCGCACGCACTGTGTGTCGCAGTTATGGCAGTTATTTGAAAGTGCATTAAAGTCTCTACCACTCAATTTAATAAAGTCTATAGCGCACAGTACCCAGCTTTGCCAGGCTCCTTGTACCCAACTTTGCTAGGCTCACTAAATCCTGTTCGTGACGCCAGTTGGAGCGCCCCGCGGGGCCTGGGGGTACTCGGTACCGGGCCCGTCGACTTCCATGGGGGACTGTGTCATGGCGGCGGCGACCCGGTCCGTGGCCCAGAGGCGTTAGTAATAAAATAGGGGAAAGTTGTGTGGTATTTATGTGGTAAAAATGAAAATGAAGTTTATAGATGGTTAAACACGTGATGCCACCTGTGGTATTCTGGTCAGAGGTGACCAGCGCTGCGGTGTTGTTCCTCTGGGATGGATGTTGGGAGCAGCTATGATGTTGTAGCCCTCCAAAGGTAGAGCAATAGTCCCAGGGCAAAGATGTTAAATAAATAGTAAAAATGGCTGTAAACGTTGGGGTGCAGATAAATGAGAGAAAGACACAGAGATGTGCAGTTTCTTTACCTTTTACTGGTAATAGGTTGCAGTCCGGAGTACCACATACAGGTGATGGAATGAGTCCGGCTCGCCTGTAGGCATTCAGGGGATCCACCTTGCCAGGTCGGGATTTAGGACCTTCCTTTCTGCGATTTGTGTGTGGGTCTCCGCTGTATATAACTATGCTGCGTCCCTCTATTCGTGATGGTTTCACTAACCTGTACGGCTGTCAGCATGCGCCTATTCCACGGGTACCGTCCTTTTCACTGTCAGCCCCGGGTTCCTTATCCGCTGCTGTGCCCTCAGGTGATTAATGTGCACAGGAATTTACAATCCCCTGTACTTTCAGATTCGGCTATCAGGGCGTACAGTTCCTGTCAGCCTAGGACTCTGATGTCCCTATTCTCTTTATTAGCGCTTCACTCAGGGGTCTGCTATATGCAGTATTTTAGCTTCCCTAGAGTCTCTCAGTCTCTGCTCTTGTCCTTTCCCTCTTCACAGATCAGCTGCCTGTCTTTATCTCCTCTTAGATCAGCTCCCTGTCTTCATCTGACAGGATCTTCCAGAAAAATCTCTTTACCTCACGTCCTCACGTTTTTAACTGTCCTTTCTCCTCACAGCTCACAGCTGCTTCGTTTCTATGTCAACCCCCTCAGCTCATCTCTAGCTGACTCACCAACCCCCTCTGCTGGCCAGAATTTATAAGGCATCTCCCTTTTCTGACCTGCAGCAGGAAATTGTGATTAAATCTATGCTGCCTGGCATGGGGGTCCCTTTCTGCCTCCAAGCATGACTTTACCCATTAGAGGGAGGTAATGTCACTGTGACAACTAGACTCTGGGGTGTCACACATGCATACATATATTTAACGTGGTGTACGCAGGGACATAAGTTTGCATCGCTTTGCATGCGTTTACATACGCATGCGTCTTTTCACTGTGTGTGGGAGTGTCCGGTGAATGCAACATGTTGCATTTTTCAAGGCATCAATTTTGCGCCATCATACATATGCAGATGATTGTGGATGGAGTGCGTCAAAACAACGCATTGCTGTCTATGGGAACGCAAGAGTAAGCAAGGACATGTGTAAGCTTGCTTTCGATATGCATGCGTACTTTTAATGGGTTTTGCCTGGAAGTGATACACCACCTGCTAATTGCCAGCCCTATTGTCATGATCCCAGTGCAGGTTTTGACCTGCACGCTGGGGGTTAATGTCTTAATCCCAGTGCAGGCTCTGACCTGCACAACTGGAGTTAATTATTGTGGCCTCTCTTTGGTTCTGGGAGAGCTTCTTATAGCCCTGGGAAGCTCCAATCCTTGTCAGTTATACTTTTTCCCTTGGTTGAGTGTCTTGACCCCTGTATGCCTGTGCCTTGTGCCTGTGTTCTAGTCTGCTTCTCTGGTTTTCTGACTCCTGCTACGTTCCTGACCATTCCTGATTAGCCTGCTCCTTGTGTACCGCATTGCCTCTCTCATTTACTGACCTCGGCTTGTCTTGGATTTCATCTCCCTCTGGTACCCTGTCCTTTTCCTGGTGTCCGGTGGCCCCCTTTTCCCCTTTCCTCTGCTTCAGGGTCCCCATAACATCTCCGCCTTCACCTCATTCACAGTCCAGCAGTTTGTCGTGTTCACCCTTCTCCATCTTCTCTCAGCACAGCAGCTAGCCTTCTGTCCCAGCAGTTTTGGTGGTTTTGAGTACATTGATGGGTGAAGTTTTTAGAATGGTGTTACTTTTGGGTATTTTCTGTCATATAGACCCCTCAAAGTCACTTCAAATGTGATGTGGTCCCTAAAAAAATAGTTTTGTAAATTTTGTTGAAAATTGAGAATTTGCTGGTCAATTTTAAACCCGTATAACAAAGAAAATGATTCAAAAATTGCACTGATGTAACGTAGATATGTAGAAAATGTTATTTTTCAACTATTTTGTGTGACATGACTTTCTGACTTCTGAGCTCTGCCATGCACGCAAACAGTGGTTTATCCTCACATATGGGGTACCAGCCTACTCAGGACAAATTGCACAACAACTTTTGGGGTCCAATTTCTCCTGATACCCTTGGGTAAATAAAAAATTGGTTGCGAAAAAATCATTTTTGTGAAAAAAATTTGATTTTTTATTTTTACATCTCTACATTATAAACTTCTGTGAAGTACTTGGGGGTTCAGAGTGCTCACCACACATCTAGATAAGTTCCTTATGGGGTCTACTTTCCAAAATGGTATAACTTGTGGGGGGTTTCCACTGTTTAGGCACATTAGCGGCTCTCCAACTGTGACATGGCATCCAATCTCAATTCCAGCCAATTTTGCATTGAAAAGTCAAACGGCGCTCCTTCCCTTCCGAGCTCTGCCATGCGCTCAAATAGTGGTTTAACTGCATATATGAGGTATCAGCCTACTCAGGACAAATTGTACAACAACTTTTGTGGTCCAATTTCTCCTGTTACCCTTGGTAAAATAAAACAAATTGGATCTGAATTAATTTTTTTGTGAAAAAAGTTAAATGTTCATTTTTTTTATAAATATTCCAAAAATTCCTTTGTATCACCTGAAGGGTTAATAAACTTCTTGAATGTGGTTTTGAACACCTTCAGGGGTGCAGTTTTTAGAATGGTGTCACTTTTGGGTATTTTCCATCACATAGACCCCTCAAAGTGACTTCAAATGTGATGTGGTCCCTAAAAAAAATGGTGTTGTAAAAATGAGAAATCTCTGGTCAACTTTTAACCCTTATTACTTTTTAACAAAAAAATTTTGGTTGAAAAATTGTGCTGATGTAAAGCAGACATGTGAACAATGTTAGTTATTAAGTATTGTGTGTGACATACACTACTGATCAAAAGTATGTAGTCACCCAGACAATTTTGTGTTTTACATGAACATTCATACTTTTATCAATCAAATGAGTTTGCAAAATGAATTTAAAATCTAGTCCAGTCATTGACAAGGTTCGAAAAAAAGATTTTTATTTGAAACTAGCTGAAGAGCCTGGCCCTGCCTGGGCATAGTAACTAACTACGGTTAGTTCTAGTAAATTATAATGATTATATCTATATATATAAAGCTGAGTGTAGAGCCCCGCCCATTCCGCATAGCCACATTCACTATAATATTCCACATCATCCTGTGAGCCAGAGCTACCGGACTACTACCCATAATATCCCACATCATCCCATCAGCCAGAGCCACCGGACTACTATCCCTAATATCCCACATCATCCCATCAGTCAGAGCCACCGGACAACTACCACTAATATCCCACATCATCCCGTCAGCCAGAGCTACCAGACTACTACCCATAATATCCCACATCGTCCCATCAGCCAGAGCCACCAGACATGGGCAGGGAGAGGAGGATTCATTTCTGTCATGTGCGCTCTTCTCCTTTCAGGGGGGCAGACAATGGCTGGGAGCTTATGTTCCCAGGGATGCTAGATTTCTCTCACCATGTCAGTGTCTGCTGAGGTGTTGTCAAGTGGGAAAACTGTTGGTCATAGCAACCAATCACAGCTCAGCTTCTTTTAACCAGCTCTGGTGAAATGATAGATGCTTAGTGATTGTTTGCAAGGAAAACTGTTGCTCATAGCAACCATTCACAGCTGAGCTTCTTTTGAACAGCTCTGGTGAAATGAAAGATGCTTCGTGATTGGTTGGTGATGCACACACACATTCATTTTTATATATAGAGATAATAATTTTCTCCTTCAAACTTTGCTTATATCAAAGAATGCTCCCTTTGCAGTAATGACAGCATTGCAGACCTTTGTCATTCTAGCAGTTAATTTGCGAGGTAATCTGGAGAAATTTCACCCCATGCTTCCAGAAGCCCCTCCCACAAATTGATTTGGCTTGATGGGCACTTTTTGCATACCATTAGGTCAAGCTGCTCCCACAACAGCTCAATGGGGTTGAGATCTGGTGACTACACTGGCCACTCCATTATAGATAGAATACCAGCTGACTGCTTCTTCCCTAAATATTTCTTGCATATTTTGTATGTGTGCTTTGGGTCATTGTCCTGTTGTAGGGTGAAATTGGCTCCAATCAAGCACTGTCCACAGGGTATGGCGTGGCATTTGTTCTGCCTTCATACACGTTGACACGGTGTGCACTCTAGCATACAGCATAAACCACTGATCTGTCTTCCAAATAAGCAGACTGTTCTGAGTAGTCTAACTTGTTTATTGGTGAAGAGTATAGAGCATGGGGTAAAACTATAAAGAATACAGATGACATGAGTAAGTATTGGGCAGATGATCACACAGCTAACACAATTACAGAAAGTATACAGTGTGATGCAAACTTTACATAGAAACACACAGGTGTCTAACTACATCTACTGAGCACTGACTACTGTACAGCTAATAACATCTCTGTACAGCACTGCATTGCAAGAAAAGATGTTAATCTTACCAGATATGCTTTACCCGGATAACGAACTCAAGTAGGGGAGTTACAGGAGGACAAGTAAACAATGTGCGTCCTATGAAATGCACAGAAGAAAATGGCATCAAACTCATCCCAGAATACATTGCTTCAATCCCACAATGCATCAATCTGTTAAACACACAGGCTGTAAAGCTATTTAGGACACAGCTATAAATTCAGCCACCACTAGATGGTGCTAACTAGACCAGCACATAATGCAAACATATTTGCCCTATATTCAGAGGGCAGAACACTCCCCGCTTGGCATCAACTGATGCCACTTCATTTTCCAGGTTTGGAGCCATAAAGGCGTGCTTGCCTTGGTGCCAACCTTTACAAGACTTCTGACTGGTGGGTGATGTTGTCTTGTAAGACTGAACCACATAAATTAAACAAGCAATGGCACGAACAAGTGAGTTCCAGGTTGAAAACCTGCTGAAATGATGGGATTTGAGGTGATTGTCTGAAGTCACTGTACTTACAGCGGATACCTCAGGGTTGAACGGTATAGGAATGCAGGGCCCGTAAACCAGGTTGTGTCCTTAAGATGTACAGATTCAACAAATCTAGTTGCGTGGTCCGCAGGATTATGGTGTGTGGAAGCATGACGCCATTGTGTAGGGCAAGTGGACCTCCTGATCCTTAGCACCCGATTGCTGACGTAAACGTAAAGGCATCGAGCTTCGTTGCAAATGTACCCAAGCACTACCTTGCTGTCTGGGTAGAACTCAATGTCCTTGATTTCCAGGTCAATCTCTGTCGAGATAAGTTCAGCTAATTCTACTGCTAGCACAGCAGCACAGAGTTCCATTCTGGGTATTGTGTTCTTGGACTGGCGCTAGTTTTGCCTGGCTCATAACAAGCCTTATATGGCATTGTTCCTTGATGTCAGTAGTTTTCAGATATGCTACTGCTGCAATCTCTTTGGTTGAGGCATCGCAGAAGATACCGAGCCTTTGCGTCTTGACTTCTGTTGATGGCACAGAAGCGTATGGTCATGCCACGTAAAGATTTGACAAGACTTCTAAAGATTCTTCCATCTTACCCACAGATCTCTCTTCTCCATGGGAAGCGGATCATCCCATTCAGACATCTCTTGGGTGAAGTCTCTCAACGTCATTTTACCTTGGATAGTTACAGGGGTTACAAATCCTAGAGGATCATACAGGCTGTTTGTCATGGACAGGACGCCTCTATGCGTGAAAGTTTTTTCTTCTTCGTTGATCCGAAAGGTAGAGTTGAGCGAAACGGGTCGAAAAAATTCAAAAGTCGCCGACTTTTGGCAAAGTCGGGTTTCATGAAACGAAACCCGACCCTAGGATGAGGTCGGCCACGAGGTCGGCGACTTACGCGCCAAAGTCGCGTTTCAAAAGTTTGTTTTGCGCTCTTTTTCAGCCAATCAGGATCCACGGACACTGTGGGCAACATGATGACATAGGCAGGGGTCACCACCATCTTTCAGAAGGGCATGCAAGTGATTGGCTTGCTTTGGTGGGCGTCACAGGGGGTATAAAAGGGCCATCTTACTTCTGCCGATCTCAGTATAGGGAGAGGTTGCTGATTCTGTAGGGAGAGCGTTAGGGAGGGAAGAAGACAAAAAAACTGCTTCTGCTGCTAGCGATTTGGCCTGCACAACACACCAGTAACTGTGTGTGCAGTGCAAGGGGAGGCTATATAGTGGTGTATCAGTGGTGTTGGTTGTTGGGCTGCCTTCTAAGGCTTCCTGACATTCCAGCATTGCTGTTTACCCACTGCTCCACAAACTGCTTTTTTAAAAGCAATCCAATCTCCCTTATCCTCTAGTCACTTTTGTCACAGCTGTGCCATAGAGCCTGTGACATAGCGCTCAGATATCAGTGGGCCTCACACAATCCAAAAGTGTCCAGTGTCCAAAAGTGTGTGCAGAGATTCAAAATCTCCCTTATCCTCTAGTCACTTTGGTCACAGCTGTGCCATCGAGCCTGTCACATAGCGCTCAGATATTCATTGGGCCTCACACAATCCAAAAGTGTCCAGTGTCCAAAAGTGTGTGCAGAGATTCAAAATCTCCCTTATCCTCTAGTCACTTTGGTCACAGCTGTGCCATCGAGCCTGTCACATAGCGCTCAGATATCAGTGGGCCTCACACAATCCAAAAGTGTCCAGTGTCCAAAAGTGTGTGCAGAGATTCAAAATCTCCCTTATCCTCTAGTCACTTTGGTCACAGCTGTGCCATCGAGCCTGTCACATAGCGCTCAGATATTCATTGGGCCTCGCACAATCCAAAAGTGTCCAGTGTCCAAAAGTGTGTGCAGAGATTCAAAATCTCCCTTATCCTCTAGTCACTTTGGTCACAGCTGTGCCATCGAGCCTGTCACATAGCGCTCAGATATTCATTGGGCCTCACACAATCCAAAAGTGTCCAGTGTCCAAAAGTGTGTGCAGAGATTCAAAATCTCCCTTATCCTCTAGTCACTTTGGTCACAGCTGTGCCATCGAGCCTGTCACATAGCGCTCAGATATTCATTCGGCCTCACACAATCCAAAAGTGTCCAGTGTCCAAAAGTGTGTGCAGAGATTCAAAATCTCCCTTATCCTCTAGTCACTTTGGTCACAGCTGTGCTATCGAGCCTGTGACATAGCGCTCAGATATCAGTGGGCCTCACACAATCCAAAAGTGTCCAGTGTCCAAAAGTGTGTGCAGAGATTCAAAATCTCCCTTATCCTCTAGTCACTTTGGTCACAGCTGTGCCATCGAGCCTGTCACATAGCGCTCAGATATCAGTGGGCCTCACACAATCCAAAAGTGTCCAGTGTCCAAAAGTGTGTGCAGAGATTCAAAATCTCCCTTATGCTCTATTCACTTTGGTCACAGCTGTGCCATCGAGCCTGTCACATAGCGCTCAGATATTCATTCGGCCTCACACAATCCAAAAGTGTCCAGTGTCCAAAAGTGTGTGCAGAGATTCAAAATCTCCCTTATCCTCTAGTCACTTTGGTCACAGCTGTGCCATCGAGCCTGTGACATAGCGCTCAGATATCAGTGGGCCTCACACAATCCAAAAGTGTCCAGTGTCCAAAAGTGTGTGCAGAGATTCAAAATCTCCCTTATCCTCTAGTCACTTTGGTCACAGCTGTGCCATCGAGCCTGTCACATAGCGCTCAGATATTCATTGGGCCTCACACAATCCAAAAGTGTCCAGTGTCCAAAAGTGTGTGCAGAGATTCAAAATCTCCCTTATCCTCTAGTCACTTTGGTCACAGCTGTGCCATCGAGCCTGTCACATAGCGCTCAGATATTCATTGGGCCTCACACAATCCAAAAGTGTCCAGTGTCCAAAAGTGTGTGCAGAGATTCAAAATCTCCCTTATCCTCTAGTCACTTTGGTCACAGCTGTGCCATCGAGCCTGTGACATAGCGCTCAAATATCAGTGGGCCTCACACAATCCAAAAGTGTCCAGTGTCCAAAAGTGTGTGCAGAGATTCAAAATCTCCCTTATCCTCTAGTCACTTTGGTCACAGCTGTGCCATCGAGCCTGTCACATAGCGCTCAGATATCAGTGGGCCTCACACAATCCAAAAGTGTCCAGTGTCCAAAAGTGTGTGCAGAGATTCAAAATCTCCCTTATCCTCTATTCACTTTGGTCACAGCTGTGCCATCGAGCCTGTCACATAGCGCTCAGATATTCATTCGGCCTCACACAATCCAAAAGTGTCCAGTGTCCAAAAGTGTGTGCAGAGATTCAAAATCTCCCTTATCCTCTATTCACTTTGGTCACAGCTGTGCCATCGAGCCTGTCACATAGCGCTCAGATATTCATTCGGCCTCACACAATCCAAAAGTGTCCAGTGTCCAAAAGTGTGTGCAGAGATTCAAAATCTCCCTTATCCTCTAGTCACTTTGGTCACAGCTGTGCCATCGAGCCTGTCACATAGCGCTCAGATATCAGTGGGCCTCACACAATCCAAAAGTGTCCAGTGTCCAAAAGTGTGTGCAGAGATTCAAAATCTCCCTTATCCTCTAGTCACTTTGGTCACAGCTGTGCCATCGAGCCTGTCACATAGCGCTCAGATATTCATTGGGCCTCACACAATCCAAAAGTGTCCAGTGTCCAAAAGTGTGTGCAGAGATTCAAAATCTCCCTTATCCTCTAGTCACTTTGGTCACAGCTGTGCCATCGAGCCTGTCACATAGCGCTCAGATATCAGTGGGCCTCACACAATCCAAAAGTGTCCAGTGTCCAAAAGTGTGTGCAGAGATTCAAAATCTCCCTTATCCTCTAGTCACTTTGGTCACAGCTGTGCCATCGAGCCTGTCACATAGCGCTCAGATATTCATTGGGCCTCACACAATCCAAAAGTGTCCAGTGTCCAAAAGTGTGTGCAGAGATTCAAAATCTCCCTTATCCTCTAGTCACTTTGGTCACAGCTGTGCCATCGAGCCTGTCACATAGCGCTCAGATATTCATTGGGCCTCACACAATCCAAAAGTGTCCAGTGTCCAAAAGTGTGTGCAGAGATTCAAAATCTCCCTTATCCTCTAGTCACTTTGGTCACAGCTGTGCCATCGAGCCTGTCACATAGCGCTCAGATATTCATTGGGCCTCACACAATCCAAAAGTGTCCAGTGTCCAAAAGTGTGTGCAGAGATTCAAAATCTCCCTTATCCTCTAGTCACTTTGGTCACAGCTGTGCCATCGAGCCTGTGACATAGCGCTCAGATATCAGTGGGCCTCACACAATCCAAAAGTGTCCAGTGTCCAAAAGTGTGTGCAGAGATTCAAAATCTCCCTTATCCTCTAGTCACTTTGGTCACAGCTGTGCCATCGAGCCTGTCACATAGCGCTCAGATATCAGTGGGCCTCACACAATCCAAAAGTGTCCAGTGTCCAAAAGTGTGTGCAGAGATTCAAAATCTCCCTTATCCTCTATTCACTTTGGTCACAGCTGTGCCATCGAGCCTGTCACATAGCGCTCAGATATTCATTCGGCCTCACACAATCCAAAAGTGTCCAGTGTCCAAAAGTGTGTGCAGAGATTCAAAATCTCCCTTATCCTCTAGTCACTTTGGTCACAGCTGTGCCATCGAGCCTGTCACATAGCGCTCAGATATCAGTGGGCCTCACACAATCCAAAAGTGTCCAGTGTCCAAAAGTGTGTGCAGAGATTCAAAATCTCCCTTATCCTCTAGTCACTTTGGTCACAGCTGTGCCATCGAGCCTGTCACATAGCGCTCAGATATTCATTGGGCCTCACACAATCCAAAAGTGTCCAGTGTCCAAAAGTGTGTGCAGAGATTCAAAATCTCCCTTATCCTCTAGTCACTTTGGTCACAGCTCTGTGCCATCGAGCCTGTCACATAGCGCTCAGATATTCATTGGGCCTCACACAATCCAAAAGTGTCCAGTGTCCAAAAGTTTGTGCAGAGATTCAAAATCTCCCTTATCCTCTAGTCACTTTGGTCACAGCTGTGCCATCGAGCCTGTGACATAGCGCTCAGATATCAGTGGGCCTCACACAATCCAAAAGTGTCCAGTGTCCAAAAATGTGTGCAGAGATTCAAAATCTCCCTTATCCTCTAGTCACTTTGGTCACAGCTGTGCCATCGAGCCTGTGACATAGCGCTCAGATATCAGTGGGCCTCTCACAATCCAAAAGTGTCCAGTGTCCAAAAGTGTGTGCAGAGATTCAAAATCTCCCTTATCCTCTAGTCACTTTGGTCACAGCTGTGCCATCGAGCCTGTCACATAGCGCTCAGATATCAGTGGGCCTCACACAATCCAAAAGTGTCCAGTGTCCAAAAGTGTGTGCAGAGATTCAAAATCTCCCTTATCCTCTATTCACTTTGGTCACAGCTGTGCCATCGAGCCTGTCACATAGCGCTCAGATATTCATTCGGCCTCACACAATCCAAAAGTGTCCAGTGTCCAAAAGTGTGTGCAGAGATTCAAAATCTCCCTTATCCTCTATTCACTTTGGTCACAGCTGTGCCATCGAGCCTGTCACATAGCGCTCAGATATTCATTCGGCCTCACACAATCCAAAAGTGTCCAGTGTCCAAAAGTGTGTGCAGAGATTCAAAATCTCCCTTATCCTCTAGTCACTTTGGTCACAGCTGTGCCATCGAGCCTGTCACATAGCGCTCAGATATCAGTGGGCCTCACACAATCCAAAAGTGTCCAGTGTCCAAAAGTGTGTGCAGAGATTCAAAATCTCCCTTATCCTCTAGTCACTTTGGTCACAGCTGTGCCATCGAGCCTGTCACATAGCGCTCAGATATTCATTGGGCCTCACACAATCCAAAAGTGTCCAGTGTCCAAAAGTGTGTGCAGAGATTCAAAATCTCCCTTATCCTCTAGTCACTTTGGTCACAGCTGTGCCATCGAGCCTGTCACATAGCGCTCAGATATCAGTGGGCCTCACACAATCCAAAAGTGTCCAGTGTCCAAAAGTGTGTGCAGAGATTCAAAATCTCCCTTATCCTCTAGTCACTTTGGTCACAGCTGTGCCATCGAGCCTGTCACATAGCGCTCAGATATTCATTGGGCCTCACACAATCCAAAAGTGTCCAGTGTCCAAAAGTGTGTGCAGAGATTCAAAATCTCCCTTATCCTCTAGTCACTTTGGTCACAGCTGTGCCATCGAGCCTGTCACATAGCGCTCAGATATTCATTGGGCCTCACACAATCCAAAAGTGTCCAGTGTCCAAAAGTGTGTGCAGAGATTCAAAATCTCCCTTATCCTCTAGTCACTTTGGTCACAGCTGTGCCATCGAGCCTGTCACATAGCGCTCAGATATTCATTGGGCCTCACACAATCCAAAAGTGTCCAGTGTCCAAAAGTGTGTGCAGAGATTCAAAATCTCCCTTATCCTCTAGTCACTTTGGTCACAGCTGTGCCATCGAGCCTGTGACATAGCGCTCAGATATCAGTGGGCCTCACACAATCCAAAAGTGTCCAGTGTCCAAAAGTGTGTGCAGAGATTCAAAATCTCCCTTATCCTCTAGTCACTTTGGTCACAGCTGTGCCATCGAGCCTGTCACATAGCGCTCAGATATCAGTGGGCCTCACACAATCCAAAAGTGTCCAGTGTCCAAAAGTGTGTGCAGAGATTCAAAATCTCCCTTATCCTCTATTCACTTTGGTCACAGCTGTGCCATCGAGCCTGTCACATAGCGCTCAGATATTCATTCGGCCTCACACAATCCAAAAGTGTCCAGTGTCCAAAAGTGTGTGCAGAGATTCAAAATCTCCCTTATCCTCTAGTCACTTTGGTCACAGCTGTGCCATCGAGCCTGTCACATAGCGCTCAGATATCAGTGGGCCTCACACAATCCAAAAGTGTCCAGTGTCCAAAAGTGTGTGCAGAGATTCAAAATCTCCCTTATCCTCTAGTCACTTTGGTCACAGCTGTGCCATCGAGCCTGTCACATAGCGCTCAGATATTCATTGGGCCTCACACAATCCAAAAGTGTCCAGTGTCCAAAAGTGTGTGCAGAGATTCAAAATCTCCCTTATCCTCTAGTCACTTTGGTCACAGCTCTGTGCCATCGAGCCTGTCACATAGCGCTCAGATATTCATTGGGCCTCACACAATCCAAAAGTGTCCAGTGTCCAAAAGTTTGTGCAGAGATTCAAAATCTCCCTTATCCTCTAGTCACTTTGGTCACAGCTGTGCCATCGAGCCTGTGACATAGCGCTCAGATATCAGTGGGCCTCACACAATCCAAAAGTGTCCAGTGTCCAAAAATGTGTGCAGAGATTCAAAATCTCCCTTATCCTCTAGTCACTTTGGTCACAGCTGTGCCATCGAGCCTGTGACATAGCGCTCAGATATCAGTGGGCCTCTCACAATCCAAAAGTGTCCAGTGTCCAAAAGTGTGTGCAGAGATTCAAAATCTCCCTTATCCTCTAGTCACTTTGGTCACAGCTGTGCCATCGAGCCTGTCACATAGCGCTCAGATATCAGTGGGCCTCACACAATCCAAAAGTGTCCAGTGTCCAAAAGTGTGTGCAGAGATTCAAAATCTCCCTTATCCTCTAGTCACTTTGGTCACAGCTGTGCCATCGAGCCTGTCACATAGCGCTCAGATATCAGTTGGCCTCACACAATCCAAAAGTGTCCAGTGTCCAAAAGTTTGTGCAGAGATTCAAAATCTCCCTTATCCTCTAGTCACTTTGGTCACAGCTGTGCCATCGAGCCTGTCACATAGCGCTCAGATATCAGTGGGCCTCACACAATCCAAAAGTGTCCAGTGTCCAAAAGTGTGTGCAGAGATTCAAAATCTCCCTTATCCTCTAGTCACTTTGGTTACAGCTGTGCCATCGAGCCTGTCACATAGCGCTCAGATATTCATTGGGCCTCACACAATCCAAAAGTGTCCAGTGTCCAAAAGTGTGTGCAGAGATTCAAAATCTCCCTTATCCTCTAGTCACTTTGGTCACAGCTCTGTGCCATCGAGCCTGTCACATAGCGCTCAGATATTCATTGGGCCTCACACAATCCAAAAGTGTCCAGTGTCCAAAAGTTTGTGCAGAGATTCAAAATCTCCCTTATCCTCTAGTCACTTTGGTCACAGCTGTGCCATCGAGCCTGTGACATAGCGCTCAGATATCAGTGGGCCTCACACAATCCAAAAGTGTCCAGTGTCCAAAAATGTGTGCAGAGATTCAAAATCTCCCTTATCCTCTAGTCACTTTGGTCACAGCTGTGCCATCGAGCCTGTGACATAGCGCTCAGATATCAGTGGGCCTCTCACAATCCAAAAGTGTCCAGTGTCCAAAAGTGTGTGCAGAGATTCAAAATCTCCCTTATCCTCTAGTCACTTTGGTCACAGCTGTGCCATCGAGCCTGTCACATAGCGCTCAGATATCAGTGGGCCTCACACAATCCAAAAGTGTCCAGTGTCCAAAAGTGTGTGCAGAGATTCAAAATCTCCCTTATCCTCTAGTCACTTTGGTCACAGCTGTGCCATCGAGCCTGTCACATAGCGCTCAGATATCAGTTGGCCTCACACAATCCAAAAGTGTCCAGTGTCCAAAAGTTTGTGCAGAGATTCAAAATCTCACTTATCCTCTAGTCACTTTGGTCACAGCTGTGCCATCGAGCCTGTCACATAGCGCTCAGATATCAGTGGGCCTCACACAATCCAAAAGTGTCCAGTGTCCAAAAGTGTGTGCAGAGATTCAAAATCTCCCTTATCCTCTAGTCACTTTGGTCACAGCTGTGCCATCGAGCCTGTCACATAGCGCTCAGATATTCATTGGGCCTCACACAATCCAAAAGTGTCCAGTGTCCAAAAGTGTGTGCAGAGATTCAAAATCTCCCTTATCCTCTAGTCACTTTGGTCACAGCTGTGCCATCGAGCCTGTGACATAGCGCTCAGATATCAGTGGGCCTCACACAATCCAAAAGTGTCCAGTGTCCAAAAGTGTGTGCAGAGATTCAAAATCTCCCTTATCCTCTAGTCACTTTGGTCACAGCTGTGCCATCGAGCCTGTCACATAGCGCTCAGATATCAGTGGGCCTCACAAAATCCAAAAGTGTCCAGTGTCCAAAAGTGTGTGCAGAGATTCAAAATCTCCCTTATCCTCTAGTCACTTTGGTCACAGCTGTGCCATCGAGCCTGTCACATAGCGCTCAGATATTCATTGGGCCTCACACAATCCAAAAGTGTCCAGTGTCTAAAAGTGTGTGCAGAGATTCAAAATCTCCCTTATCCTCTAGTCACTTTGGTCACAGCTGTGCCATCGAGCCTGTGACATAGCGCTCAGATATCAATGGGCCTCACACAATCCAAAAGTGTCCAGTGTCCAAAAGTGTGTGCAGAGATTGAAAATCTCCCTTATTCTCTAGTCACTTTGGTCACAGCTGTGTCATCGAGCCTGTCACATAGCGCTCAGATATTCATTGGGCCTCACACAATCCAAAAGTGTCCAGTGTCCAAAAGTGTGTGCAGAGATTCAAAATCTCCCTTATCCTCTAGTCACTTTGGTCACAGCTGTGCCATCGAGCCTGTCACATAGAGCTCAGATATTCATTGGGCCTCACACAATCCAAAAGTGTCCAGTGTCCAAAAGTGTGTGCAAAGATTCAAAATCTCCCTTATCCTCTAGTCACTTTGGTCACAGCTGTGCCATCGAGCCTGTGACATAGCGCTCAGTTATCAGTGGGCCTCACACAATCCAAAAGTGTCCAGTGTCCACAAGTGTCTGCAGAAATTCAAAATCTCCCCTGTCCTATAGACACCTTGTACCTTGTTTTACATTACTATATAGTTTGTTGGATTTTGTCTACATTTCTACCAAAAATGAGGAAGGCTGGTGGAAGAGGCCGTGGAATTGGGCGGGGGTTGGCAGCTGGTAATGATGGTGTTGGTGGTGGATCTGATGGTAGTGGCAAGAGCAAAATAGGACCGAATGCAGGAGGTGTTGAGCCTGCGTCATCGTCTTGCTACATAAGGCCTCGAAGGCTTAGTTTTCTAGGAGTTGGCAAACCGCTTTTAAAGCCAGAGCATCAGGAAAAAGTTTTGTCTTACATTGCTGACTCAGCCTCCAGCTCTATCGCCTCCTCTTCTTCAGTTGTAAAAAGTAAAAGCACTGAGTCGTCATTGGAGGCTCATGTTCATGAACCACACCTTTCCTTGTGTCCTTCACCCCAACCAAGATTGAAGGATGACTCAGGCCATACTAATGATTACTCCATGGAGCTGTTTTCACATACCATGCCTGGATTATCAAGTCAAATGGTGAATTACCCAGGCCAAGATGAATCTGACATGGAGTGCACTGATGCACAGCCGCTGATGGATGATTCTGCTGGTACATTCACTCAGAGCACTACATTGTCCTCGCAGTGTACAGAAGCAGATTCTGACCCTGATGAGACTCAGGTGCCCCTTCCCGCACACTATACCACCATACACGGTGACACAGAGGAAGGTGCACATGACATAGAAGAGGAGGTGATGGATGACCCAGTTGTTGACCCAGATTGGCATCCATTGGGGGAAGAGGGTGCTGCTTCCAATAGCTCAGATGAGGAGCATCCACAGCAGACATCGACATCGCAACAGCTGTTATCTGGCAGGCCCGTAGCACTCCAAAGACAGGTTCCAAACATCAAAAGAGTTGCTGGACAGCTTGTCCAGAGGGTCAAAAGATCACAGCGTGCTAGGCCGCAAAATGTCTGCCAAAGTAGGAAGAGTGCAGTGTGGCACTTTTTTGAACAAAATCCTCATGATCAGGCCAAGGTTATCTGTAAGAAGTGCGCAAAGACCTTTAGCCGAGGGAAAAATCTGAAAAATTTGTATACCAGTTGCATGCTTAGACATTTAACCAGCATGCACTTGCAAGCGTGGACCCAACACCAAACCTCAAGTGCCACATGTGCAACTGATCACAACGAAGGTAGTCAGCAACGCTACATTGTTTCCCCCACTGTAAGCCCACCGGTTAGCACAGCAGCAAATGTTGAGTTGTCGTTGCAAGGCCACAGCAGTCAGGGAATCCCACTCTTATATCAACGAAAGACTGATTCTAGGCCATCAGAAAGAACACCAACTCCATCACCATCATCAACCCTCTCTCAGTCCGCCCTGTCCACCGCTACTTCCACCATATGCAGCTCTCAAGTCCAGCTCACCCTCCCAGACACTATGAGTAGGTCAAGAAAGTACTCAGTCTCTCATCCGCATACACTGGGTTTGAACGCCCACATTGCCAAACTAATCTCGTTTGAGATGATGCCCTTTCGGTTGGTGGAAAGCACAGCTTTCCGCGAACTCATGGCCTATGCAGTACCACGCTATGACCTACCCAGTCGCCACTTCTTCTCTCGCAAAGCCATCCCAGCCCTCCACCATCATGTGAAAGACCGCATTGTCCATGCACTCAAGCAGTCAGTGAGCGGAAAGGTGCACCTCACAACTGGTGCATGGTCCAGTCGGCATGGCCAGGGCCGTTACGTGTCCATCACTGCGCACTGGGTTAATGTGGTGGATGCAGGGTCCACAGGGGACAGCGGTGGTGGGACAGTGCTGCCTAGCCCACGGTATAGGAAACAGTTGGCTGTAGGCGTTTGACCCTCCTCCTCCTCCAGAAGCGAAAGCTCGTCCACAGAGCGCAGCCGTACGAGCACTCCATCTGCAGCTGCCACTGTTGCACACGATGTGTCCCCCTATCGAGCAGCTAGTGGAAAGCGTCAGCAGGCTGTGTTGCAGATGATGTGTTTGGGCAACAGACACACCGCCGAGGTGCTGGCCGAGTACTTGAAGCGACAAACTGAGTCATGGCTGGGCAGTGTACATCTTGAGGCAGGCAAGGTAGTTAGTGATAACGGCCGTAATTTTGTGGCAGCCATAGCCCTTTCAAAACTCAGCCACATACTTTGCTTGGCTCACACCTTGAACCTGGTGGTGCGGTGCTTCCTCAAAAATTATCCGGAGTTAACAGCCCTGCTCCAGAAGGTGTGAAGACTGTGCGCGCACATCCGCCGGTCGCCTGTACACTCCGTTCGTATGCAGAAGCTGCAGCGATTGCTCCACCTTCCCAACCACCATCTCATTATCGACATTGCAACAAGGTGGAACTCCACCCTGCACATGGTGGAGCGGCTGTGCGAGCAGAGGCAGGCCATAATGCATTTGTGGGAGGATACACGGCCAGGCACTTTGAGAGCAGACATGGAGTTGACAGGTGTGCAGTGGTCGAAGCTGAAAGACCTCTGTAAAGTCCTTCAGTGTTTTGAGGAATGCACACGGCTGGTAAGCGCAGACGACGCCATCCTAAGCATGAGCATCCCACTTATGCGTCTGCTCATGCAAACTTTGACGCACCTTAAGGAGCAGGCGTCTGCAGCCAATGTTGATGAGGAGGAAGAGGAGGAGGGAATCCTTGATGACATTCAGCCATTGTCTGCTCAGGGACCTCTCCTGGACGAGGTGGAGGAAGAAGAGGAGGAGGAGGATGATGATGGGGATGATTACTTAGGGGAGGAGGATGCATCTCGTGGGGCAAGTGAAAATGTTGGCGTGGCAAGGTCTGGTACAGGGTTTGTGCATGACTGGAAGGATGTGGATTTGCCAGAAAGTGCTCCTCCACCCAGAACTCGCAGTGCATCATTGACACCGGGAACATTGGCCCACATGTCAGATTATGCCTTGCAGATCCTAAAAAGGGACCCCCGCATTGCCAAAATGATGAACGATGATGACTACTGGTTGGCCAGCATCCTGGATCCACGCTATAAAGGCAAATTACAAAACATCATGCCACAGGAGAACCTTGACCTAATATTGGCTAATAAACAAGCAACTCTGGTAAATCGGTTGCTTGAGGCATTCCCAGCACACAGCAGCGGTGATGGTTCTCACACGAGCCGTACGGGCCAGGGGCAGCTTGGCAGAGGTGTTCGTGGTGCACACAGCAGAAGTGGCGTTGGAGACAGGGGTTTCATGACAATGTTGTGGACTGATTTTTCAAATACCGCTCACACAACTGGTAATACTGCATCGATGGAAAGTGACAGGAGACAGCAGTTGTCAACTATGGTTACAAACTACTTTTCCTCCCATATCGATGTTCTCCCACACAGGTCATTCCCCTTTGACTATTGGGCCGCTAAACTGGACACCTGGCCTGAATTGGCCCAATATGCCTTACAGGAGCTCGCTTGCCCAGCTGCAAGTGTGCTATCGGAAAGAGTCTTCAGTGCAGCTGGATCAATCCTGACAGAAAAAAGGACCCGTCTGTCAACCCAAAATGTGGATGATCTAACCTTCATTAAAATGAACCATGCATGGGTTTCCAAGGATTTTGTCCCACCTTCCCCTGATGACACATAGGGTGACAGAAAAATGGCTTGCTTTGGTCCACCTCTTCCTGGGACTTCACCTATTTCGCCTTTTGCATCAGCTGAATGTCCAACATCAACATATGCCACTTTCTAAAACTCCCTAACTGTGCTGCCTCCCCCCCCATGGCCGGGGTCACCACCTAGCACACTACACCATGCGAGTGCCATTGCCCTGGACAGGTGGGTAGGCCGACTCTTGGGCGCGGGCACTGGCACAGGGTCCCTCATAGTGCAATCAAGTGTCTCTGACGGTGGTGGTGCTCACCCGCCGTCAGACACACCGCTGTACTATGAGGGGCCCAGTGCCAGTACCGACGCCCACGAGTGGGCCCCCCTTGCTTGGGCAGGGCCCCAGCATTTGCAATCTTTACCTCTCCCTGCTCCTCCGCTGTGTAATCTGGGCCGTCAAATCCATACTGTGCCTGACACCGTCTGAGCCTGCCTCCTGATGTATAGACATATATTTTGAATGTGTACGCTATCCATACATGTTATCCGGGGATACGGTACCCTTTCTAACCTTTGTGCAATCACATGCAATCCATACTGGGCCTAACACCGTCTGAGCCTGCCTCCTGAGACATATATTTTGAATGTGTACGCTATCCATACATGTTATCCGGGGATACGGTACCCTTTCTAACCTTTGTGCAATCACGTGCAATCCATACTGGGCCTAACACCGTCTGAGCCTGCCTCCTGAGACATATATTTTGAATGTGTACGCTATCCATACATGTTATCCGGGGATACAGTACCCTTTCTAACCTTTGTGCAATCACGTGCAATCCATACTGGGCCTGACACGATCTGAGCCTGCCTCCTGATGTATAGACATAAATTTTGAATGTGTACGCTATCCATACATGTTATCCGGGGAAACGGTACCCTTTCTAACCTTTGTGCAATCACGTGCAATCCATACTGGGCCTAACACCGTCTGAGCCTGCCTCCTGAGACATATATTTTGAATGTGTACGCTATCCATACATGTTATCCAGGGATACGGTACCCTTTCTAACCTTTGTGCAATCACGTGCAATCCATACTGGGCCTAACACCGTCTGAGCCTGCCTCCTGATGTATAGACATATATTTTGAATGTGTACGCTATCCATACATGTTATCTGGGGATACGGTACCCTTTCTCACCTTTGTGCAATCACGTGTAATCCATACTGGGCGTGAGAACGGCTGGCGAGCTGTTAAGCAAGCTACAGCACCTGTGGTTTGCACACGTAAGTTTTTCATTTTTTCAGGAATGACGATTAGGCCTAATTCCGGAACTGCGGTTGACCTGCACTTACTGGGAAATCATTGTTCGCGGGTAATAATTGTAATCAGTGATCCCCATCACTAACGTTGTTCAGCAGGTTATCTGCACCTGTAAGCGACAAACGCTGGCCTTTTCAGTGTAGCGCACATGCAGCCACGGACATGTAAGGGCATGACACACCAGTTATTGGCCAATCTCATGTGCCAGAGCCTCACGTGTCCCTCTAGTAAGCCGGACTCGGACCGCGGGGCATGACGGAGTCTCGTTCGTTAACGGAATTAAGCTTGCAATGTGTGCATCTGTTCTGTAGCTGGCATGGTTGAGGTTTCCCAGGTGGAGTCGAATTTAACCATAGGCTCCACTCCTGGTGGTGCCCTTCTGGACATTCCTTTAAGGTTCAGCTTTGCAACCATACTGCCCACGTAAAACAAACACTTTGCCTTCATGAACGCTGTTTGGAGGGTCATGACTCGTGGGAATAACGCCGCCCAATCAGTTAACCTGCTTGAGAGATCCTTCGTTGCTCCCAAGCATGACATCACACTCCCTAGGAAGAAGGTAATGCCACTGTGGCGACCGTACTCCTCGGGGCGACACAAGTGCACTGATGCCCAGCCACTGCTCGATGAATCTGCTGGTACATTGACCCAGACCACTACATTCCCCTCGCACGCTACCCGGCCTGAATCTGACCCTGATGAAACTCAGGTTACCCTTCCCATATACAGTTCCATCTTACACGGTGACAAAGAGGAAGCTGCAGATGAAAGTGCAGGTTCGGCCCACCCGCCATCAGACACACCACCGTACTATCAGGGGCCCTGTGCCAGTGCCGTCGCCAACGAGTGGGCCCCCCCTGCTTGCCCAGGATCACAGCACTTGCAAAGTTGAAATACTGTACAGTGAGATGGAAGATGGGGACGACGAGGAGTCTAGACTAGTACAGGGATTCCCTAGCGAGGAGACTTATTTGATTGTTTTCAATGTTGGGACAGCAATTTTTGGGGAGCACTATACTCTGGAGAATGATAGATGGGGCCCACCATACACTGGAACATTTCAAAGGTGGACATCAGTCACTGGAGCAGCATTTACAGGGCCCATTATACACTAGAGCATTAGAAATGGGGCCCATTATGTTTGGAGCATTATTTGGGCCCATAAGACAGTGGAGCTTCATCCATGGGGACCAACATATACTGTAGCATTATGTGGAGCTCATCATATACTGTTTCAAACATTATATGGGACCAATGATTCTGTATGGAGAAATAGATGGGCCTCGTCATGAGATGTAAAAAGTGAGGTATTTTTCATTGTACTATACCGCTATTTCTCTGCCGTATCGGAGCATGATGAGTTGTGGTATGTGTTAAAGGGGCGTTCTTTCGCCCAGGGCACATGAAAACCTGCAGCCAGCCCTCCCGCCCCACAACTTTAGCCAAATAACCCCCATTTTTCAGTGCGTAACTTGTATTATGAAGTTAATTAAGGTTGACAAGCTTAAGTAAGAAGAATTGATGCTTTTGGCATTCAAATGGGCACTGTAGGTGTGTTTCCTGTCCTCCTCTCACTGCCGACTTTTATTCCCCATTGACTTACATTGGGTTTCGTGTTTCGGGACGACCCCGACTTTTCCCTATAATCGGACGATCTTGCTCGACCCGACTTTTGGAAAAGTCGGGTTTCACGAAACGAAACGCGACCCTAAAAAACCAAAAGTCGCTCAACTCTACCGAAAGGTAAATGCATCTCTCTTCAAATCCAAGAGCAAACCAAGGCTCCGTTGCATGGGAAGGGAGTCTGTGTCTAAATCCAAGTCTTTTATAGATCAGTTGAGTAATCTCGAGAGGGAAAAGCTGCCATCATTTTTTGCCTGTTGGAAGCAATTTTGTGCAGCCTCAAATTGGTCAAAGTGAGTATTTCTTGTGTCCTCTTTAGGAGACTGACTGCCGATTCATCTGTGGGTGTGGATTTCAAGCAGTCATCGATGTAGAAATCCTTCTCCACAAATGATCTAACATCCAACCTGTACTTTCTTTCACCCTGTCTGGCTGAATGTCTAAGACCATAGATGGCGACAGCAGGGGAAGGGCCGTTCTCAAAGATGTGTACTTTCATCCGATACGCCACAATCTCTTTGTAGAGGTCCCTATCGCGATACCAGAAAAAGCTCAAATAGTTTCTATGTTATTTTTTGACAAGGAAGCAATGAAACATCTGTTGTACGTCTGCCATGAATGCCATTGCATCTTTGCGGAAGCGAAGAAGCACTCCTAGAAGTCTGTTATTGAGGTCTGGGCGAGACAAAAAGACATTGTTTAGCGAGACACCTTCATATCTGGCACTTGAGTCAAATACTACTCTTATCTGACCAGGTTTCTTAGGATGATACACTCCAAAAATGGGTAGATACCAACATTCCTCGGAATCTTGAAGTACAGGTGCAATTTCTGCTTGGCCATTCTGAAGTATTCCCTCCATGAAGGCAAAGAAGTGCTCTCTCATTTCAGGTTCCATCTGAAATTTGCATTTGAGGGAGACAAATTGACTGTAGACAGGTTCTCTGCTGTTTGGTAAACATTGCCCCTGGGGTTTAAATGGTAGAGGGGCCATCCAACTCTTTGACTCATCTCTTACGATCTCTCGATCCGCGATGTCCAAAAACAGTCTGTCTTCTATGGACATTGCAACCTTGTTGTCTTCTCTTGTTCTGTGGAAAACTGTGCACGCTATGTGATTTTGGTCGCCGTCACATGTGTGGTCTTCACAGGAAGGATCAGCTAACGGACAAGGTAGAGGAGCATTGTGTGGCAACTCTTTTACCAGGAAGCTACTCTTAAATGGCTGTAAGAGAGACAGACATCCATTTTCAAGAGTATTGGTAAGCATGCTGTCGACTAAAGCCGGCTTGTGTGCTCCTCCTAGACTTACGTCTCCTATGATGACCCATCCAAGGTTGTGCCTCTGTGCGTATGGAGCATTCCTGGAGCAGTTTATACATTCCCTAGCCTTGTGGACTTGCAGTATATCTCTTCCCAGAAGTAGAGCTATTTGGGTTCCTGGATCCATCTCAGGTATCAGGTAGGCTATATGCTTTTAGATGGGGGTGATGTGTCACCACCTCGCGTGAAGGTATTTCCGACCTGTTGTCAGGAATCTGGTTGCACTCCAGGATGGTCAGTAACAATAGGCAGGTTTGGCCATCTATGGACTCCACCTTGTATCTGGTAGCTTTACTCCCCACCGTCTCAACGGTACCTGAACACGTCCTAAGGGTGTAGGGAGAACCAAGGCCTACAATGCTGAATTTGTCAAAGAAGATGGACCTGGCTAGGGACCTGTTACTTTGGTCTTCCAGGATTGCGTATATCTTGAGGGCTTTGTCCTTGTGGCCTGCAGGATAGACTCGGACAAGGCAGATTTTTGAACAGGACTTTCTTCCTGTGAGTCCCTTACAGATCTCCATACATTTAGAGCTGACCTCAGGGGTGTCTTCGTTGGTGTCTTTCTGCTTCTCATCATGCTCCTCTGCTTGTGACAACACTTGTGGAGTTGATCCAGGGTGCATGGCTGTATTGTGATCCATGCTGCTACATACTGCACATTTCATGCTAGCTTCACAGTTCCTGGCAAAGTGAGAGGTTGTGGCACAACATTTGAAGCAGATGTTGTTCTCCTTGAGGAAACCTTTTCGATCCTCTAAAGATTTCTCCCTGAAGGCTCTGCATTTTAGTAGAGGATGTAGTTTCTTGTGTAGAGGACAATGTTTACTGACATCCTGAGGCTTGCTCTTGTCCGGAGGAGGTTTATTCACGCTGTGAGGAGGGCCTGTGGAAACAATGTTAGTTTTGTGGACTGCCACTGGTGTCCTACCTGGTTTGACATCGGGGGCAGTGGAACACAACAGAGTAAAGTCAAAACTAGGGTCATTTCTAATCCTAGATTGTTTGGTGACAAAATCAACAAATACAGTGAAAGGAGGGAATGATACATTATGATTTTATTTATACTCTGAACCACATGTAATCCACTTTTCTTGTAGGTTGTAAGGAAGTTTCTGTAGTATCGGATTGACACCCTTAGCGGTGTCTAAGTATGCCAATCCGGGCAAATCTCCTTCCTCCTGGGCAACTTGTAATTCAATCAATAAATCACTCAAATCTCTAAGCTTTTGATAACCTTTAGGTCCTATGCTAGGAAAATCATCAATTCTTTTATATAAAGCATACTCTTTGACTTCTACTGTCCCATAGCATTCATCAAGTCTTTCCCACACTTTACGTAGACCTGTGCGGGGATGCTTTACATTAATGTCTCTCAGTCTTTTGGCATGTTTGACCGACTCACTTCCGAGCCAATTAACTAGGAGATGTAACTCCTCACTGCAAGAAAGGTCCAGACCATGAATGGCGTTCTGGAACAAGGCTCACCATAACCTATAGTTCTCGGGTTTGTCAGTGAACTTTACAAGTCCTTTTGTAACCAGTTCTCGGTGGGCAAAGAACTTTGCAAAGTCCATGGTGGCTCCGTCAGTGCTGGTACGAACCGGTGTATTATAGTCATGTCTAGTGTGTGGTGTATCACCATAAGTGTAAGATGCTTCTGACTGCGATAATCTGTGCAGTACCTTCTTGGTGAAGATGGTGGCTCTTTAAGGCGCGATGAGAGCTGTACCTTCTTTTCAGTGGAATGGTAGCTGTGGTCGACATCTCTGTGCTGGATGTCTCCTCACCTATGGCAGTGAAGCTCGGGGTTGGATCGCTGGTAATCGGCATAGGCTGATCGATATGATGCGCCAGGGCTGTCATCAATGCCAGAATGTTGATGGACGTACTCTGCGACGCGCTGCGCTGGATGTTGCTGCTCTAGATCTGGTCCAAGAATGCTGCTGCGTCTCTCAGAATCAGGATTATTCATAGCTTTCAAATACTCTGCCTTAGCTATTGCAGCTGCTGTTTCTTTGTCTGCCTGCAAACGTGCTGTTTCGGCTTGCAGACGTGCGGCTTCGGCTTGCAGATGTGCAGTTTTGGCTTCTCTCTCTGCCTGCAGACGTGTGGCTTTCGTCTCTATCACTGCCTGCAAACGTGCGACTTCTGTCTCTCTCACTGCCTGCAAAGTGCAATTTCTTCATTTTGCGCTGCCTCTCTCAGCTTTAAATGCATCTCTCGTTCGGCGAAGGAGGATCTTGCTTTGACTGCTTCGGCCTCGGCATGAGTGACAGCAGCGAGCTCTGCTATTGACGCCCTGCCAGAACTTGCTCATGACCTCGTTTTGAGTGAGGATGTGCTGTTTCGAGACATTGTGCACTTAGCTGCGTATTGCTGAGTGTACTGGCGGGAAACAGTTTATGTGTGGCGGCTTCCGCGTGGTGGGAATGATGAAGCGCTTGATGGCAGGCTGCACTCTCAGTACTTGTGACTGTATGGCGGCCACTGCAGTATCCGCAGGCAGCACAGTGTGGGTACCAGCGGCTCCTTAAGTCGTATTAGCTATCGCAGGCATCTAGCATCTGTTTTGCTGTTCTGCCTTCATACAAGTTGACACGGTGTGCACTCTAGCATACAGCATAAACCATTGCTCTGTCTTCCAAATAAGCAGACTGTTCTCTGCAGTCTAACTTGTTTATTGGTGAAGAGTATAGAACATGCGGTAAAAATGTAAAGAATACAAACGACATGGTTAAGTATTGGGCAGATGATCACCCAGCTAACACAATTGCAGAAAGTATACTGTGTGATGCAAACTTTGCATAGAAACACACAGGTGTCTAATTACATCTACTGAGCACTGACTGCTATACAGCTAATAACATCTCTGTGCAACACTGCATTGCAAGAAAAGATGTTAATCTTACCAGATATGCTTTACCCAGATAACAAATTCAAGTAGGGGAGTTACAGGAGGACAAGTAAACAACGTGCGTCCTATGAAATACACAAAAGAAAATGGCATCTCCCTCATCCCAGAATACATTGCTTCAATCCCACAATGCATCACTCTGCTAAAGACACGGGCTGTAAAGCTATTTAGGACAAAGCTATAAATTCAGCCACCATTACATGGTGCTAACTACACCAGCACATAATGCAAACATATTTGCCCTATATTCAGAGGTCAGAACAGCATTGCAAAATGGAGTGATAGCCTTCCTTATTCAAAATCCCTTTTACCTTGTACAAATCTCCCACTTTACCAGCACCAAAGCAACCCCAGACCATCACATTACCTCCACCATGCTTGAGAGATGGTGTCAGGCACTCTTACAGCATCTTTTCAGTTGTTCTGCGTCTCACAAATGTTCTTCTGTGTGATCTAAACACCTCAAACTTGAATTCATCTGTCCATAACACTTTTTACCAATCTTCCTCTGTCCAATGTCTGTGTTCTTTTGCCCATATTAATCTTTTCCTTTTATTAGACAATCTCAGTTATGGCTTTTTCTTTGCCACTCTGCCCTGAAGGCCAGCATCCTGGAGTCACCTCTTCACTGTAGACGTTGATACTAGCTTTTTGCATGTACTATTTAATGAAGCTGCCAGTTGAGGACCTGTGAGGCATCGATTTCTCTAACTTCAAACTCTAATGTAGTTGTCTTGTTGCTCAGTTGTGCATCAGGGCCTCCCACTTCTCTTTCTACTCTGGTTAGAGCCTGTTTGTCCTCTCCTCTGAAGGGACTAGTACACACCGTTGTAGGAAATCTTCAGTTTCTTGGCAATTTCTTTCATGGAATAGCCTTAATTTCTAAGAACAAGAATAGACTGTCGAGTTTCACATGAAAGTTCATGTTCATGTTTAATGGAACCAACAAATGTAATGATCCAGATTCTCAACTAGCTCAAAGGAAGGTCAGGTTTATAGCTTCTCTATTCAGCCAAACTGTTTTCAGCTGTGCTAACATACTTGCACAAGGGTTTTTAAGGGTATTCTAACCATTCATTAGCCTTCTTACACAGTTAGCAAACACAAAGTACCATAAGAATACTGGAGTGATGGTTGTTGGAAATGGGCCTCTAAACACCTATGAACATTTTGCATTACAAACCAGACGATTGCAGCTAGAATAGTCAATTACCACATTAACAATGCATAGAGTGTATTTCTAAATCATTTAATGTTTGCTTCATTTGAAAAAACTGTGCTTTTCTTTCAAAAATAAGGAAATTTCTAAGTGACCCTAAACTTTTGAACGGTAGTGTATCTCTGTGACTTAAAGGCATGAAAATTCAAAGTTGGAAAATTGAAAATTTTCAAAATTTTCACCAAATTTCCATTTTTTCCAACAAATAATCGCAAGTAATATCAAAGGAATTTTACCAATATCATGAAGTACAATATGTCATGAGAAAACTATCTCAGAATCACCAGGATCCATTGAAGCGTTGCAAAGTTATTACCCCATAAAGGGACAATGGTCAGAATTGTAAAAATTGGCCTGGTCATTAACATGCAAACCACCCGGGGGTTAAAATAATTTGCCAGATCGTCATTCACTGAACTTAGGAATTGGGACCTGAGCTTTAGGACTAAGGAGAGAATGAAAAGTGTTGAATAGTCATTCAAGGATTGTTGGATAATAATGTAATAAGAGTGTTAAAATAGTCTTGTATGAGAGGTGAAGGGTAGAGTTGTATGTTTTAAGCATAAACTTACAATGGATGAAATCTTCATACAAAAAGATTCAAACATAATACCAGGCATAGCAAACAGTTATGGGATTTCTAATTTCCTATAACTATATGCCTAAAGCTAAACAGCAATATGGATAGGCATTAAAGAAACTCATGGGGCTTGATTCATCATATGCGATTTGTTTTATTCACTTTAAAAAAAATCTGTGGAGTCCATTGACTTTTTTGTGTTAAAATCTTCAAAAATTCATGAACTTGGTGCAAGCTCCAAAAATGCAGTTTTTTTTTCCTTTCACCAGTTTTTGAAACTTTTGATCACCAAAAGTTGCAAGTCCGTTAAAAATTTGCAAAAATGCACCAAATGATCAACTCCTCCCAAAACCTTAGTCCCTTGGAGCTCTGGAGTGGGTTACAATATTTGGAAAAAAATTGCTTTCCATGAGTCATTCTAAAACATCAAAACAGCAAAGATGTTGAGAAAAGACTTAAAGAACAAAGTCAAGTTAAAAAGTAGTCTAAAACGGATAGTGAATAAGATTCAAATATCATAGTCACTAAAAGAGGAGGAAATTACACCATAAATGAGGGGAAACAGCAATGATTATGCAGTGCCATAGTTTTGTGAAAAGTTTAGACCATTTGTAACATTTGTCTCCCACTTTTTTTATTGATGTTTTTAGCCCAGAATTAATTTCATAAAAGCTCTGCCTGATGAAGTTTCAGTGTAGAAATTTGCAAAAGAAATGTGCTGTATTTTGTTTTACAGCAATGGCAATAGGATCACTGTCATGTTTACCTTCATAAAAGCTAAGTTAAATTGCATTAGTCATAACACATAAATCACTGTTAGTTAAGCAATCTTTTCAAAACAAATGTAAATGGCCACTTAATAATCTAACTTTCTGGTGCAGTGTCTTGCTCGAGTTTTTCTCCTCTAGTAATGTAATTAGTGAAGCTTGAAGGCAAACCATATGGCTTTCCATGAAACAATATTTACACATGAATAATAATTGCATAATTGGGAAGTTGTCTTGAGTAGCATGAAATCAGTAGTGAACTGGTATATTACTATTGCTGCATGAAGAAACATAAAGCATTGCTCTTTCCATCTTGAGGTCTTGAGCACACTTTTATTGTAGGAACATCATGCATGTATTTAAAGGGAACCTGCCACCTTTAAAAAATGTTATTTATTTGCAGAATCAGTGATAATAAGCAGAAATTAAATCATATATGGCAAGCTTACTGGAGCAGCGGCTGAGGGTGCATTGACAGATGGCCTGCTCTGCAGCATGTGTGCACTCTTTGCATGCCCCGATGACTGGTAAAAAGTGGCTACAGGGAGAAAAATATATATTTTTTCCCTATATCTGCTGCTCCAGTTAGCTTGCCAGACATGTTTTAAATGCAATTGCCTGCGGATTACCACTATATCTGTAGGTAAACAGCTCTCTTGGAGGTGACATCGCAATTTGAATTACTAAAATGATTGAATCAACAAATTACAGGCCGCTGAACACTGCACTGGGACCAAGAATTGAACATGGTTGCTGATGGTGCTTGCAAATTTGCACAGACAGGTGCAGGGCAGGAGGCATTTGCGCCTGCATCCTGGACAGGGGATTGTTAAGCACTTTGAACAGGGGAAGAGTCAGTGTTGTCACTAGCAGACAATGATTGTGGTGTTTGGCCTACCTAATTGGGTGCTTTGATGACATGGTGGTGGTGGTCAGGCTGGTAAGGGTCATGCCCCTGCTAATCTTGGTATGGTACAGATTGCAAATGACCATTCTAGAAAGAGTAATCAAGTGGCCCTCACTCAAACTCTTTGACGGTAAACAGTCAGCTATCGATCTAAATCTGGAGAGAGAAAACAGGTGGCCTTCGTTCAAACTCTTGACAGGGTAAAAAGGTGGCCCTCACTCAAAATCTGGAGAGTATACACAAGCATCCCTTGTTCAAAATCTTGAGAGAGTAAACAGGCGGCCCACGCTCCAAATTTTTAGAGGGTCATCTGGTGGCCCTCGCTCGAATTCTTTAGAGGGTTAAAAAGCGGCCCTAAGTCAAAATCTTTAGAGGGTACACAGGCATCCCTGGCTCCAAATTTTAGTGTCATCAGGAATCCCTAGCTCATCATTTTTAGAGGGTCATCAGGTGACCCTAGCTCTTAACCCCTTTACCCCCAAGCCTGTTTGCACCTTCATGACCAGACCAAATTTTACAATGCTGACCAGCAGTGTTGCCACCAGGAATTTCAGGGCCCCATACTGGCAATATTTTTGGGACCCCTTGAGACTGCACAGGCACCATCCCAGCTCTACTTCCACCCCTCAAACTTTCCAGCCCCACCACCCACTCTTGGAAATACTTCATTGCTGCACCACATCCTCACCAATCACACATTAATAGTTCCCATCGAACACCATATCGCATATGTAGTGACCCAGTCCAGAGTGTGTCCGTCCCTTTAAGTAATACTGAATTGTGAGTAGTTTCTGTACACTACTGCTCACTATCTTACTGGCCCTCTACATTATTTATGAGGTGTAATTCTCCATTTCTAGTCACCTTCATTTTAGATGCAATGCATTTCTCATTTGCTGTGTTCTGTCACCATCTAACGGTGAAAGTGTACAATGACTTATTGTTTTGTAAGGATCTGAGATGTGAATTCGGTCTCCTATTGGCCAGCTCCCAGTCACATGGTCAATAGGAGGAGCTGTTTTCCAGGTAAGTCTAGAATGTTCTTTTAGTCTGAGGGATGCCTTCAGGCAGAGCAGAGCACACGAGGAGGAGGTTTTTACCTCAAGATCTCCTGCAGACGTAAAAGCCTGTGTTCCCTCTAACCTGTACAGAAATCTTTCTATTTCTGACAGGATTCTCTACATGTAAAGTATTGCTGACAGGATTTACCACATCTAAAGTATTGCTGACAGGATACACCACATTTAAAGTATTGCTGACAGGATTCACCACATCTAAAGTCTTTATGACAGGATTCACCACAGTTTCTACATTCATCTATAAGAACTTGTGCACATGCCATGACACATTGTGGATCTAACCCCAAGTACAGGTCTGTAACCTCTCATTGCTGCGTCTACCTCTTTCTGTTAACTACCAAAAGACACTGTCCAGTGCTCTTAACGCTCCAGACCCCAATCACATCTCAGCATCTAAGTGTGAACTGTAATTGCTGTGGACTACCCATGAGAGACTGTTCCGTTTTTGTTGCAAGTTATAATTCCCGTTCCTACTGAAGTAAAAGCAACTGTTATCCCCAAGACCGGTGTGTGTCATAATTCCTTTGGCTGCAGACACCGTGTGGAGGTGGATAGCAGGGAACGTTTGGCCATGTCACTACGAGGCTGAAAAAATGGCGTCACAAACAGGATCTATTCCTCTGTGCCTGTTTACTGTTACTGCACTACACGTCCCAGCACTGCTCATTAACCTCTATCTTGCTAGTGAATACTGCTAAAGACTGTCTTGCTGCTGCTTCTATTTGTGCGTGAAGCCAAGAACTGTGATCCTTGTGTTTCTCATGGCTGGATGGTGCCTGCCTGTTTTGCATACACTATGGCAGACTTCTGCAACAGCTTCTCTCATCTCCTGCCTCTCAAGTTATAAAGATAAGAGCAAATTCTCGTTTCCAGCAGTGCTATACTCAAGAGGGGCAGCCTTCCATTTCACAAACTGTGTTGCTGTATAATTGTGCATTTCTTCAAGTTACAGTGAAGTCCTTATTCTTAAAGAGACAGTACCAGTATTAACTCCAAAATGTCTGACCCTCTTCATAATGACCAGGCAGGGTCCACTAACTCTACACCATCATCGTCATCAGCTAGTATTCCAGTTTCACAGGCTATTGCCGACAACTCGGTTCCAGCCACTGTCATGGCCACTGGCATGCCAGTCTTCATAGGAACCTCTAGTCTCCAAATCTACAGAGGAGATCCCCATACACTTGCTGGGTTCACAGAAAAACTAATGTACACTCTTGAACTCTTCTCACTTTCTCCCCATCAGCGGGTACAACTTCTCCTGGGCCAGCTTGAAGGTCCAGCAGCTGAAGAAGTCCGTTCCTGACCATCTACTGAAAAGACCAGCTTAGAACAGATCCTCACCCGCCTGAGAAAAGAATTTGAGCACCAGTTGCCTACCGAGGTTCGTCTAAAATTTTACAACCGACGTCAGGAACCAGGTGAGACCCTCTGGGACTACGCATTAGCTCTTCAGTCTGCATACATGGCTTTAAAGCAAATAGACAAACTAGATCCAGCTGTTACAGAAAACATAATCACTGAGAGATTCATAGAAGGTGTGGATTCCAGACTCGTACAAAGTCAACTCCGCATGCTAGCAGCACAAAACACCAGCATGACTTTCTTAGATATTAAAGCTCTAGCCTTGCGGGTAGTGGGTAATGACTCACCTTGTCCCAGCTCTACTCCTGCTCCTTGTTCTCTAGACCTGGCTGCCGAAATATCCACTGTATCTCCACCTTCACCTGCTCCATTTATGCAGGCCACACAGTACGTGCCAGCCCCTACTCTTGGTCATACTCCTATTACCACAGATGCACTTGTCCAAGTCCTTGAAAGGAACTAAAAAAACAATCCCCTGCACCACGAGAGACATCTGTAAGTCAAGCAGTGTCCCCAAAACCACATTCTAGTCGCCCAGGTGCTGGAGGGCTTCCATCTGGAGATTGTGTCTACTGTATTTATTGTGAGCATCCTGCGCACTATAAGTCTCCATGCTATAAGTTAAATGGGTTACCCCTGAGGCCGAGGGCCATCCCTCTGGAGGTGAATCCAAAGGCCCAGAGGGACCATCACAATGGGTCTCCCGGTTTGTCTCCAAATGCCCGTATATAACTATATGGATTGATGGTGTACCCTTTGAAGTTTGTTGGACACTGATTCACAATTTACCACCATTGATCGCCGAACTTTTGAGAAGAATTGGGACTATGATATTCTGAATCCAGAGGGCAAAGTGAAGTTATGTGTGATTGCAAGTAATGGTCATTCTGTTCCCCAGCTAGACTACTGGGAACCCATCTTCCAACTTGGGGATTGTAAGTTGCCAGGTCAAGGTGTAATTGTTACTGAGGCTAAGGGAGATACAACAGCAGTAGTGCTAGGCATGAATGTTATGCATCATATGTTTCCTGAATTGCTCGCTGCCTTGCATGCTTCTCTCCCTTCTGCTTCTCCCCCTTACAGGAAAGCTGTTCAAGGGACCATCAAAGTTCTCTGCGCCCAACAGAAGTTTGCTAACTGTTAAGGTGAGATCTGCCATGTGCATATCATCGACGCACAACCAGTTGCCTTGTCGGCCAACAGCGAGACTTTAGTCTGGTGCCGAGCCCGACCAGGTATTAACAACGAAGACTATGAAGGACTTCTCGTCTCCATCCCAATTGAAGGACAGCCCCTGATAAAAGCTGCCAGAAGTATCATCACTGTCTCAAGCAGTAGAGTACCAGTACGACTAATCAACCTGAGTGATGCACCCATCGAGCTATACAAGTTTAATTCAGTTGCTCAACTGTACAGCCTTGATCCTGAATACATCCTAGATGACGAGACACTCGCTCATCAAAAGTCAATGAAAGCCACTCCCAAAGGCTCTAATACACCCACTACCTTCTGGTGGAATGAACTTAATGTCGGGGATGCTAACACTCCCATCGAACACATCCAGGGTGTCACCAAAGTTGTTAAACGACACAGCCAAGCTTTCAGCAAGCACCTCCTGGACTTTGGCAGGCCATCCCTGATACAACACAGAATCCAAACAGGTGATCATCCCCCTATATAGGAAAGACACCGTCCAATACCTCCTTCTAACTATCAGTAGGTAAAGACGTTGTTAAAGAAGATGAAAGATTCTAAAGTGATTCGAGAAAGTCAAAGCCCATGGGCTGCACCAATCGTCCTGGTGAAGGATGGTAGCATCAGGATTTGTGTTGACTACAGAAAGCTGAACAGCGTTATGCACAAAGACACCTATCCTCTTCCATGGATTGAAGAATCCATCACAGCTCTTGGCTCAGCTGCATATTTCTCCACTCTTGACTTGACCAGTGGCTATTGGCAGGTACCCATGGATCCTGATGATAGAGAGAAGACAGCTTTCACCACCCCGATGGGACTCTATGAGTTCGATGGTATGCCATTTGGGTTATGCACTGCCCCTGCTACATTTCAGCGACTCATGGAGAGATGTCTTGGACACCTCATCTTCCAAAGTGTTCTGTTATATTTCGATGATGTGATCGTGTATTCTCGTACTTATGAAGAACACTTATGCCATTTTGCAGAAGTATTCCAGGTACTCATTGAACATGGCCTGAAACTAAAACCATCAAAGTGCCATCTGCTCAAGCCGAAGGCCAAATACCTGGGTCATGTTATAAGTGCCGAAGGTATCCTGCCTGATCCTGACAAATTATCAGCTATGAATGACTGGGATACTCCAAGAACTGTGAAAGAAGTCAAGAGTTTCCTAGAGTTTGCAGGCTACTACCGCCGCTTCATCCATCATTTTGCGCATATAGCAGAACCCCTTACAGAACTGCTATGAGGTTGCCCTAGAGAACACTATGACAGAAGACTTCCAATTGATTGGTCTGAATGACAAGAAACTGCCTTTCAGATGCTGAAAAGCTTACTAACATCCCCTCCAATTCTGGCGTATCCTGACTACTGCCACCCTTTCCATCTCTACACGGAGGCCAGCTATCAAGGCCTTGGGGCGGTACTATCACAAGTCCAGAATGGCAAAGAGAGAGTCATTGCCTATGCCAGCTGAAGTTTGAGAGGCGCTGAGAGGAACAATAACAATTACAGCTCATTCAAGTTAGAGCTGCTAGCTCTTGTGTGGGCCATCACCGAGAGGTTCAACGATTACCTCGCAGCTACCCCCTTCACCGTTTACACGGACAATAATCCTCTCGCTCACATTAATACTGCATGGCTAGGTGTTCTGGAGCAGAGATGAGCTTCAAGATTGGCAAGTTTCTGCTTTGACATTAAGTATCGCAGTGGCAAGATCAACATCAATGCAGATATGTTATTTCGTTTGCCCATAGGAAAAGGGCCTCCTGAGGAAAATCTGTGGGAAGATGTCGAGATGCCTCCCTTCTATCAAAGATTTGCTACACAGAATGACACTGCTGCTACACAAACTAATGCAGTCTCTCAACCGTAACCGGATTTGTAACAAGATCCATTGAGATAGCAAACCCTTCAAAAGGAGTATCGTGTTAGGGACGGTTGAACGCACTAAATAATAAATAATAGTAAGTGTGTTCGCAGCCCGGGGTCCACCGTGCAGAAGGTGTTATGCTGCTGCTATGTAATGGCAGACGCACGATATAGCGGTATAACGCACACGGGTTGAACATCACCCGATGTGCGCTGGGCGGTCTCTGTTACTTCACAGAGGCGCCGAAGCGTTAAACACAAATGCCGAGCCTATTGACGCCACAGAACTCAGCGGAATGTACGCAAGGTATATGGTCACAGGACTCGGGCCCAGACACAGGGTCAGCGTCCTTCTAGACCTACCATGCATATGACGTTGCAACCGTGGACGTCAATAAATGCTGCTGACTGCAGCGTGGTGACAGACACTGCCGCAAGACGACAATGCCCGGTAGCAGGCACACTGTCGGACGCTAGTACTGTGGATGATATGCACTGTGGCTTGTAGCTTGCCACTAACTGGCACTGACTCTAACACTAGGTCCCTATCCACACACGTAATATCAGAGGGAGGGGAATCTTAATGAGTCTTTTTCAAGTCCATGCATCCGTCATCATTCACACAGGTAGCAAGTAGAGTCTATACTAGTGCATGGCCGAGTGGCCATGCAAACCTTTCATAGCCGTGACCTTCCGGAAGCTTCCAGATCCCTGAGATGGACCAATCAGATCTGGAGAAGGACCTGTGAATGTGACTCCCGATCTCCAATGGGAGATCGTCTCATGAGCATGCTCAGTGGAGCGACGGAAGGACTTAGCCTCTGGAGTGGCTTGCTGCTGATCAACCTGTGTGGCTATTGCTAGCCCAGAGGTGGCAGCAGCAACCAGACCCACAGAGCTGGTCTGAGCAGAGCATCGGGAACGACGGGGCTGCTGAGCAAGCTCCTCTTCGGTCGATGGAGAATGGGAGACCGCCGAATGTGAGGCTCTGGATTCCTGCTGTGCTGCTGCAGGAACCCGATGCCTAATATTACCCCCCCTCCCCTCTGAGCCTTCCAATCCACCTAATAAACTTTTTGCCACACACCACCCTGCGTCCCACAATGGCGTTGACCTCAAACTCATCCGAAGACAAGTCTGATGTCCCGGCAGATGACTCGGAAAACTGGGACATGTGAACAGGTCTGAGAAGGGACACGTGGAATGCGTCCGAGATGGCCAAGTGTGGTGGAAGAGCCAGATGATAGACCACCGAGCTGATCCGCTCGAGGATTTTGAAGGGACCAATGTATCGCGGAGCGAACTTGGTGGACTCGACCCGCAGCCTGATATTTCGGGCAGAGAGCCACACTAAGTCGTCAGGGGCAAAAGTTGGAGAGGGGTGCCAATGTGTGTCGGTGGACGCCCTCATTCTCTCCTTAGAGGCTAGAATGGCATGCTGGGCACAATCCCAAATGTCGCAAGCCTCCACTGCCCGGTCTGCCACCGACAAGGGATACAGTAACCCAGCCGGCTTGTGCTTAGAGGACCTGTTCCGAGCACAAGAGGCGCATGCCTGAATGTATTCTTTTGTGTCCCGAGCCCTGTACGGCCACCAATAAGACCTTGCAGGAGTTCTGTGGTCCACTTATAGCCAAAGTGACCACCCACCCTGGACGCGTGTGCCCATGCAAGAACCTTTGGCCGCAGGTGAGGAGGGACAAAGGTCTTGCATGGCGGCACTGACTCGAGGGCGACCCCTCAGACTCTCAGTGGGGGGCGCGTAAAGATCCGCGGGCACCTCCGCAGAGGCTACTTGGACGCTGCCCCATGCATCTTCCCACACAGTTCTTGCTCCATCCCAGTATTCTCCCCGAGGACCATTCTATATGAGGGGAATGGCAAAGGAGCCAGTGAACTCTGTGGAGCACCTGGTCGATGCCCTCTGGCATAATGAACAGGGACAGCGTCTCGTGGTGAGATGGTGGGATTGAGAGCCTAAGGGGTGCTGTCTGGTGGGTAATCTGGAATGGTAAGGTCGAACCGTTGAGCACCCTGATGGGCATGGGGTGAGGAAGTAGCACCAAAGGAATTGCGTGCTGTTGGGCGAAGGCCGAGGACATAAAGTTCCCTTCTGCCCCAGAATCCACCGTGACCTCTACCTCCCAGGTGGAAGCACCGCTATTTAACATCCCTCGGAATGCCGGTTTGTGGGAGAAAGTCTCCATATCAAATAAACCCCCACCAACTACCACTGGACGTGATCATTTTTTCGACCGCTGCGGACACCTGTTAGCCAGGTGACCAGGGACTGTCGACACTGGTAACAGCATGCGGAGCTTTGTGCCGATCAAGGCTTGGGACTGGTGCGAGACGCCTCCATGGGCTCTGGAGGTATAATTTCCAGCTTGGGGGGTTCAAGAGGTTCAGAGAAGTTGGGAGCCAAGCTAACCTTCTGTCTGGATTGAGCTCGCTCCAGCCCACACTCTGAAAAACGGAGATCAATGTGGGTAGAAATAGCAATCAGCTCCTCCAGACTTACGGAAACCTCCCTGGTAGCTAGAGCATACTTGACATGCTCCGCCAAACCTCTCCAGAACACAGGGACGAGTGTTTTATCAGGCCATTCCAGCTCGGAAGCCAGTGTCCGGAAACGGACAGCGTACTGGCTGACCGAGAGGGATCCCTGTGTTAATGCTAGTAACTGGAGGCAGGTCTCATGAGTGACCAGTGGCCCCAAAAATACCAGCTTTAGGGACATTAGAAACTGAGCAGCGCTCAGTACCATGGGGTCACCACGCTCCCACAGTGGCGTGGCTCATTCCAACGCCCTGCCCGACAAGAGGGAGATGATAAACCCCACCTTAGCCCGCTCTGTAGGGAATCGCGTGGCCAGTAACTCAAGCTGGATAGAGCACTGGATCACGAAACCCCTGCAGGTGGCGCTGTCACCTGAAAATTTATCGGGCAACGGGAGGCGGGAAATTGTCAGCGCAGGCATGGACGTGGACACACTCGAGACAGCCTCTGAGACTGCCTGGGCAGTGGCCACTGTAGCATTCGCAGCTGAGGCGGAACTCTCGAGAGCTGCCAACCTGCCCTCCAGCTACCGAATGTACTGCCGTAGCTGCTGCTGTTCCGCCATTACTAGCCACACCCTGGCGCTAGTATAATGTTAGAGACGGCGGAACGCACTAAATAGTAAATAATAGTAAGTGCGTTCACTGCCCGGGGTCGACCATGCAGAAGGTGTAACGCTGCTGCTATGTAATGGCAGATGCACGATATGGCGGTGTAACACACACGGGTTGAACGTCTCCCGATGTGCGCTGGGTAGTGTTGAGCATTCCGATACCGCAAGTATCGGGTATCGGCCGATACTTGCTGTATCGGAATTCCGATACCGACTTCCGATATTTTTTCAATATCGGAAGTCGGCATCGGAATCGGAAGTTCAAAGTTGATTGACAGCCTGACGTCATCATGATGCGCGGTGTGTGCGCATCATGATGCGCCGTCATTTCGGGCCTTCCGGGGGTCTCTGCCGGCCTGCCGGGGGGCTGTGCCGGCCTGCCGGGGGGCTGTGTGGACTGCCCGGGGTCTGTACCGGCCTGCCGGGGGGCTGTGCCGGCCTGCCGGTGGTCTGTGCACCCTGTGGGGGTCTGTACCGGCCTGCCGGGGGGCTGTGCCGGCCTGCCGGTGGTCTGTGCACCCTGTGGAGGTCTGTACCGGCCTGCCGGGGGGCTGTGCCGGCCTGCCGGTGGTCTGTGCACCCTGTGGGGGTCTGTACCGGCCTGCCGGGGGGCTGTGCTGATGTCCGGGGGTCTGTGCAAGCATCGTCCGATGGGACTACAAGTCCCATCTGGCGATGCCTGCTACCATGACAGTGATTGACACATTAGCCAATGATGGGACAGTAGTAGTCCCATCATCCGGCTAATGTGTTAAATGTTAAAAAAAAAAAAAAAAAAATACTACATACATACTACATACATACTACATGCATGCTACATACATACTACATGTTACATACATACTACATAACACATATATACTACATACATACTACATACATACTACATGCATGCTACATACATACTACATGCTACATACATACTACATGCATGCTACATGCATGCTACATACATACTACATGCTACATACATACTACATATATACTACATACATACTACATACATACTACATACATACTACATACATGCTACATACATACTACATGCTACATACATACTACATATATACTACATGCATGCTACATACATACTACATTCTACATACATACTACATATATACTACATACATACTACATACATGCTACATGCATGCTACATACATACTACATATATACTACATACATACTACATACATGCTACATACATGCTACATACATACTGCATGCTACATACATACTACATACATACTACATACATACTACATACATACTACATGCATGCTACATATATACATACTGCATGCTACATACATACTACATGCATGCTACATACATAACACATATATACTACATGCATGCTACATACATACTACATATATACTACATGCATGCTACATACATACTACATGCTACATACATACCACATATATACTACATACATACTACATGCTACATACATACTACATATATACTACATGCATGCTACATTCATACTGCATGCTACATGCATGCTACATACATACTACATACATACTACATGCTACATACATACCACATATATACTACATACATACTACATACAATACATTCATACAATACATACATAGACATACAGTACATATAACATAGAGTAACATACTTACCAATACTTGTCACATTGTTCCCCGAAGCCATTGTCTTTTACGGAATAAATATTAACATAACAAACCACAAAAATACTCACCCACGATCCGAAGCAGTCCACGAGTGTGTCCCATGACGATCTTGGGTAGAGAACTGCAGCATCAGCTGTTGCTGCCATTCTCTACGGGCTGCAGGAATCCAATGACGGAAGGTAGGTATCCTTCCGCACTGTATTCCTCCGCCACTTAAAAAAAAAAAAGTCCCACACAGCAATGGCATAAAGTGAGACTAGGGACTTTTTTTTTTAAGTGGCGGAGGAATACAGTGCGGAAGGATACCTACCTTCCGTCATTGGATTCCTGCAGCCCGTAGAGAACGGCAGCAACAGCTGATGCTGCAGTTCTCTACCCAAGATCGTCGTGGGACACACTCGTGGACTGCTTCGGATCGTGGGTGAGTATTTTTGTGGTTTGTTATGTTAATATTTATTCCGTAAAAGACAATGGCTTCGGGGAACAATGTGACAAGTATTGGTAAGTATGTTACTCTATGTTATATGTACTGTATGTCTATGTATGTATTGTATGAATGTATTGTATGTAGTATGTATGTAGTATATATGTGGTATGTATGTAGCATGTAGTATGTATGTAGTATGTATGTAGCATGCATGTAGCATGCAGTATGTATGTAGCATGCATGTAGTATATATGTAGTATGTATGTAGCATGTAGTATGTATGTAGTATATATGTGGTATGTATGTAGCATGTAGTATGTATGTAGCATGCATGTAGTATATATGTAGTATGTATGTAGCATGTAGTATGTATGTAGTATGTATGTGGTATGTATGTAGCATGTAGCATGCATGTAGTATGTATGTAGTATATATGTGGTATGTATGTAGCATGTAGTATGTATGTAGCATGCAGTATGTATGTAGCATGCAGGCAGTATATATGTAGTATGTATGTAGCATATATGTAGTATGTATGTAGCATGTAGTATGTATGTAGCATGCAGTATGTATGTAGCATGCATGTAGTATATATGTAGTATGTATGTAGCATATATGTAGTATGTATGTAGCATATAGTATATATGTAGTATGCATGTTGCATGCATGTAGTATATATGTAGTATGTATGTTGCATGTAGTATATATGTAGTATGTATGTTGCATGTAGTATATATGTAGTATGAATGTAGCATGTATGTAGTATGTAGTATGAATGTAGCATGTATGTAGTATGCATGTTGTATGTATGTAGCATGTAATTTTTTTTTTTTTTTTTTTACATTCAACACATTAGCCGGATGATGGGACTACTACTGTCCCATCATTGGCTAATGTGTCAATCACTGTCATGGTAGCAGGCATCGCCCGATGGGACTTGTAGTCCCATCGGACGATGCCTGCACAGACCCCCGAAGCCTGCACAGCCCCCCGGCAGGCCGGCACAGCCCCCCGGCAGGCCGGCACAGCCCACCGGAGCCTGCACAGCCCCCCGGCAGGCCGGCACAGACCACCGGAGCCTGCACAGCCCCCCGGCAGGCCGGCACAGCCCCCCGGCAGGCCGGCACAGCCCCCCGGCAGGCCGGCACAGCCCGCCGGAGCCTGCACAGCCCCCCGGCAGGCCTGCACAGACCACCGGAGCCTGCACAGACCCCCTGGCAGGCCGGCACAGCCCCCCGAAAGGCCCGTACAGACCCCAGAGAGGCTGTACAAGGGAAAAACAGGATTTTTCTTATTCCGATACCGGAAGTCCCATAGACTTGAATGGGACTTCCGGTATCGGAATCGGCGATACCGATACTTTTTTTTAAGATCGGCCGATCCATTCCGATCCGATACTTTGAAGTATCGGACGGTATCGCTCAACTCTAGCGCTGGGCGGTCTCTGTTACTTCACAGAGGCACTGAAACGTTAAACACAAATGCCGAGCCTGTTGACATCACAGAACTCAGCGGAATGTACGCACGGTATATGGTCACAGGACTCGGGCCCAGACACATGGTCAACGTCCTTCTTGACCTACCGTGCATACGACGTCGCAACCGCAGACGTCAATAAATGCTGCTGACTGCAGCGCCGCGACAGACACTGCCGCAAGACGACAATGCCCGGTAGCAGGCACACTGTCGGACACTAGTACCGTGGATGATATGCACTGTGGCCTGTAGCTTGCCACTGACTGGCGCTGACTCTAACACTAGTTCCCTATCCATACACGTAATATCAGAGGGAGAGGAATCTTAATGAGTCATTTGCAAGTCCATGCATCCGTCATCATTCACACAGTAGCAACTAGAGTCTATACTAGCGCATGGCCGAGCGGCTATGCAAACCTTTTATAGCCGGGACCTTCCGGACACTTCCAGACCCCTGAGATGGACCAATCAGATCTGGAGAAGGACCTGTGCATGTGACTCCCGATCTCCAAAGGGAGATCGTCTCATGAGCATGCTCAGTGGAGCCACATAAGGACTTAGTCTCTGGAGTGGCTTGCTGCTGATCAGCCTGCGTTGCTATTGCTGGCCCAGAGGTGGCAGCAACAGTAAGGCACACAGAGCTGGTCTGAGCAGAGTGTCGGGAACGACAGGGCTGCTGAGCAAGCTCCTCTATGGTCGATGGAGAATGGGAGATCGCTGATTGTGAGGCTCTGGATTCCTGCTGTGCCGCTGCAGGAACCCAATGCCTAACAGTCTCGTGTCCTAGGAGAGATCTATGAATGCCTGACTTCTGGGAGAATACTTGCCCGATGACACAGACGATGTCCTGTGTTGAGCTTAATCGTCTATGGAGACATCGCAAAAGACTCTTCATTCAAAAGGGCTTGATCTTGCGCAATTCCTTGGACCCTGCTTCAGGTGAAAGATTACATCAGATTCTAACCCCACAGCAAGATGCCAGAATTGTTCTCGATGCCTACCATGACCAGTCTGGGCACTTTGGTGTACACAAATCTGAAGCTACCATACGCCAATGCTTCTATTGGATTGGGATGCGTTCAGATATAGAGAATTGGTGTAGCGCATGTTCAGCTTGCAATCTCACTAAAGCTGTTAAGAAAGATGCCAGAGCTCCTCTTCATCCAATCCATTCTCAGAAACTGAACTAACTAGTTGCTCTTGATCACGTGAAGCTAGCTCCAACTCATTCGGGCTACACGTATGCCCTTACCATGGTGGACCACTATACTAAGTGGGTTGCCATTATACTGGTGAAAGACCTTACAGCTCAGACTACAGCTATCACCTTCTACCACAAATATGTGAGACATTACGGTTGCCCTGAAGCAGTCCTCACAGACCGTGAACCTGCCTTTGAGTCCCAACTATTTCATGAACTCTGCCAATTCTATGGGTGCAAGAAGCTAAAAACCACTGCCTATCATCCAGAAGGGAATGGCCTTTGTGAGAAAGTCAACCAGACCTTCATCAATATGCTGCAAACAGCATCTGTTACCAAACAAGCTGAATGGTCTTAACTACTTGATGAGTTAGGGCTCATACTCACTGGTGCGAAAATCGGATGAGTGCAATCTGATTAAAAATCGGATTGCACTCTGACCAATGTTAGGCAATATGTGACATCTCATTTGCGATTTTTTTTCTCAGCCGAAATCGGACTGAGAAAAAAATCGCAGCATGCTGCGATTTGCTGCGATTTTCAGGTGAAAATTGCCAATGCAAGTCAATGGGTGCAATAAAATATCTGACAGCACTCGCAACATGCGAGTGCTGTCCGAATTATACGCACCAGTGTCCTTTGAAAAAAGCCAGCAATTCATCTCCGGCTACTGTACAATCACACTGACATGTTAGAATAGAATAGATAGTATAGCTATATACACATAGAATACACAGATATATATGTGTGTGTCACTGACATGTATATATCTATGTATTCTATGTGTATATATCTATTCTATCTATTCTTTTTTGAGCTGCCAGTGTGATTATAGCCACATATGAATTGCCGGCTTATCTATCTATCGATCTATCTAATATAAATACATATATGTGTGTGTGTGTGTCACTGACATGTATATATGTATTTATATTAGGCCTCTTTCACATTTCAGTTTTTTACAATCAGTCACAATCCGCCAGGTTTTGAAAAAAAACGGATCCTCAATTTATTTTTGAGGATCCGTTTTTTTCCCCATTGACTTGCATTAATGGCGGATTGTGACGGATTGCTGTCCGTTGCATCCGTTTTTTTCGAGGATCCGCCAAAAGTTGCTGTCCGTCACCATCCTCAAAGATTTCAAAACGGAGCTTGTAACGTTTTTTTCTCTGGCGGATCCTCCAGACACTCATTTAACCCGAAATTCTTTCTGGGTGCCGGACAAAAAAAAATTCTCTCTCTCTCTCTCTCTCTTCTCTCTCTCTCTCCTCTCTCTCTCTGTCTCTCTCTCTCTCCTCTTCCCGGCCAGCGTTTCCTTTAAATTTCCTCATTTTCAGGATCCGTCTGAAAACGGATCCTGTGACATCCGTTCACATCAGTTAGGAACGGATCCGCTTGTCTGACTTTTTGGCGGATTTGAACTGATGCAAAAAACTGAAGTGTGAAAGAGGCCTTAGATAGATAGATCGGAGAAAAGCCGACGATTCTTATGCGATGTACAGTAACATCACACTGACTGCTCAGAAAAGAATAGATAGAATAGATATATACACATGTAATACACAGATATATGCAGACCTTTCTCAAGCAGTTACAATAGTGCATATGCTCAGTATTTAAGGCAACCCAAATAACAAGTATTTAGTAGCAATTAATACAAAGTGTAGCATTGTGATAATAATTTCACATAAGTTATACAAGAATGCAATATAGCTCAATGGTCTAAAGTGACAAAGTTCAAATATCGTGCAAAAATATATAATAACATACAAAACATATATATGTAAAAAATAATTGATCATTAAGACCAGCTGTGCATAGTCAAACATCATGGCTCAACCCATCCTAACACGTTGCACCAAAAGCCGGCGTCCAGCAATAGCTAACGTGTATATCTACAAGATTGCAAATGGGAATTTGGGTCGCCCTCCCAGGGCCGTGGGGTACTCGGTACCAGGCCGGTGTCAGGGGGATGTGTCACAGCAGCGGTGACCCGGTCCATGGCCATGTGCGCCCAAATCAATGGCGGTTGCGGTTTGTAGTGTAATAGTTCGTGACGCCACCCGTGGTATTCGGCAAGTGGGATGTTAGGCCGACGCTGCATGCAGATCCTCTAGGGCTGGTGGTGTGTTGCAGCATAGATGGTGTAGCTCCCCACAGGTGAAGCTGTAGCCCCAGGGCAGTGTAGTATTAATAGATGAGGAGAGGCACAGGCGGTGTAGGAGCTGGTACCCAGATGTAGTGGTGCTGAGGGTGTAGGCACGATAATGAATGGAGGACACCAGGGTCTGTAGTTCCAACGCTTTACTCACAGTCAGTAGGGCACACGGGTGCCTGCCTCCGTGCTGTGTCCTCCGGGTCAGGGACTCAATCAACCCCCAGGCAAGATAGAAGGCTCCTCTCCAACACTCCGCCAACATGTACCTTTCTGAACGTCTCCTCTATTGCGCCTTTAAGTGTGAAGATCTCCTAGCACTAAGTTACACTGGAATTCCTCCTTACAGATGTTCCTGTGTTCTCTACTCGTATGGCAGACAGCTGTAGCCTGCTTCGGGGACTCCCTTCTCCTGAGTCCCAGCTCTCTATACAGATGCTGTTGTGCCCCAAGTCTTGCGCTGAGAACCTATAGGCAGGGTTCCTCTTCCAACCCACTTCTCTCTGTTCTCTACTCCTTGGTTCTGTACTTGACTCTCTTTCTTATGGAAACTTAGGTTACAGTTCTACGTCTTTCTCTCCTTTCCCATGCCAGCTGGCTCAGGTCACTAAGGCAGCTGCAGCACTCCTTCCTCCATCCCTTCTTCCAGGGATCCCCACTCCTCTCCGAGTGGCTTCCTTCTCCTAGGGGACTGCTCTCGCAGACTGCCGCCGCAGACTGACCTCCCGTCAGACTGACTTGTAATTATAAACCTTCCCAGTCTTTTATGTATTCTAACTCCACCCACCTCCCAGCACGTCCAGTGTTCCAAGCAGGGAACCACCAAAGGTGCTCTGCTACTCTCTAAGTACAGAGTCGCTTGTGGCTGTGCAGAACTACCCTGTGTGTGTGGGGTGCGGGTGTTGGAGCATCGAAAGGAGTTCCCACCCTACCTGGATGGTGGGGCACTACACCTTAGGAGAAGGTGCAGTACCTCTGTGGTGACTGAGCCTCAGGGGCGCCACAAATTCATATTATGCCATCTTAAAATATGGCAACTTAATGCCACGTGCACACGTCAGACATTGCTGACAACCCCTTAAGCATCTGCATGTTCAGTAAATAAGGCAATATTTTCAAAAAGACAGCGCAAACAAAAAACAAAAAAAATAATTGCATCAAAAAATAATAAAATCATATATCAAATAACGCTGAACACGGGGAAGTGTTAATATTCATACTGGTAAGTAAATACTAATGAGACATTGGTGCAGGAACACCCTCCATGAGCTGGGGCTGGTAACCCGTTGAACCAAAGGAGACAAAGCACCCTGATAAGAGCACATTTACCACAAGTCAATAAAAATGTCCATACCTAGTTACGTTTTAAACTAGATTTTAAACACTTAAATCCCCTGTATAATGGAAATACAAAAAAATAAAATAAAAAACTCTTTATTCTGTATATGGACACGGGACTATGGGATGGCGGATATGTATGATGGGTATATGGGCACGTGACTATGGGATGGAGGATATGTATGATGGGTGTATGGGCATGGGACTATGAGATGAAGGATGTGTGATGGGTATATGGGCATTCGACTATGGGATGGCGAATATGTATGATGGGTATATGGGCATGGGACTATGGGATGGAGGATGTGTGATGGGTATATGGGCACTCGACTATGGGATGGCAAATATGTATGATGGGTATATGGGCACTGGACTATGGGATGGAGGATATGTATGACGGGCATATGGGCATGGGACTATGGGATGGCGGATATGTATGATGGTTATATGGGCACTTTATGGGATGGAGGATGTGTGATGGGTATATGGGCACTCTACTATGGGATGGAGGATATGTATGATGGGCATATATGGGCACGGAACTATGAGATAGAGGATGTGTATGATGAGTATATGGGCACGGGACTATGGGATGGAGGATGTGTGATGGGTATATGGGCACTGAACTATGGGATGGAGGATATGTATGATGGGTATATGGGCACGGGAATATGGGATGGAGGATGTGTGATGGGTATATGGGCACTGGACTATGGGATGAAGGATATATATGATGGGTATATGGACACGGGACTATGGGATGGAGGATGTGTGATGGGTATATGGGCATGGGACTATGAGATGAAGCATGTGTGATGGGTATATGAGCACTGGACTATGGGAAGGAGGATATGTATGACAGGTGTATGGGCACGGGACTATGGGATGGCGGATATGTATGATGGGTATATGGGCACGGGACTATAGGATGGAGGATATGTATGACGGGTATATGGGCATGGGACTATGAGATGAAGGATGTGTGATGGGTATATGGTCAGACAATCCGCGCTGCGAATCACTGTAAATAATTATTATTACAGTGGTCTTTATTCGACGCGTTTCAAATTTTCACAGAACTCCTTCCTCAGGAACAACCACTCTAATATGTAAAGCTCAAAGTGTGTATGTATGTATGTATCTATGTATATACTGTATGTGTGTATGTATGTGTGTGTGTGTGTGTGTGTGTATGTCCGGGATAGGCATCCGCACCGTCGCAGCTAGAGCCACAAAATTTGGCACAGTTACACGTCTGGACCCCGAGAGCGTCCTAAGCTATGTTGTGAGGTGAAATTTTAACCCCACGCATTCCAATTCACCAAACAATTTTGCCCCTGTTTACGTACTGGGGAAAAAGTGTGTGTGCGTCAAGCCCCGCCCCTCATTATGATGTCATAATGCCCCTATCTACATAATGGGGAAGCAGTGTGTGCGTATCAAGCCCCGCCCCTCATTATGATGTCATAATGTTTGCCATGGCGACGCTGATGTCATCATAGGTTGCAAACCCTGCCGCTCATTATGATGTCATAATGTTTGACTATGGGATGGAGGATGTGTGATGGGTATATGGGCACTGGACTATGGGATGGAGGATATGTATGACGGGTATATGGGCAAGAGACTATGGGATGGAGGATGTGTGATGTGTAGATGGGTACTGGACTATGGGATGGAGGATATGTATGATGGGTATATGGGCACGGGACTATGGGATGGCAGATATGTATGATGGGTGTATGGGCACGGGACTATGGGATGGAGGATATGTATGATGGATATATGGGCATGGGACTATGTGATGAAGGATGTGTGATGGGTATATGGGCACTCGACTATGGGATGGCGAATATGTATGATGTGTATATGGGCATGGGACTATGGGATGGAGGATGTGTGATGGGTATATGGGCATGGGACTATGGGATGGAGGATGTGTTATGGGTATATGGGCATGGGACTATGGGATGGAGAATATGTATGATGGGTATATGGGCATGGGACTATGGGATGGAGGATGTGTGATGGTATATGAGCACTCGACTATGGGATGGAGGATATGTATGATAGGTATATGGGCATGGGCCTATGGGATGGTGGATATGTATGAAGGGTATATGGGCATGGGGCTATGGGATGGAGGATAATTATAATTTGTTATAACTAACCACAGTTAGTTACTATGCCCGGGGAGCGCCGGGCTCTTCAGCAAGTCTAATATATAAAGCTCAAAGTGTGTACATATGTATGTATGTATGTATGTATGTATGTGTGTGTGTATGTGTGTGTGTATGTCCGGGATAGGCATCCGCACCGTCGCAGCTACAGCCACAAAATTTGGCACAGTCACATGTCTGGACCCCGAGAGCGTCCAAAGCTATGTTGTGAGGCGAATTTTAACCCCGCGCATTCCATTTCACCAAACAATTTTGCCCCTTTCTACATACTGGAGAAAAAGTGTGCGCGCGTCAAGCCCCGCCCCTCATTATGATGTCATAATGCCCCTATCTACATAATGGGGAAACAGTGTGTGCGTATCAAGCCCCACCCCTCATTATAATGTCACAATGCTTGCCATGGCGACGCTGATGTCATCACAGGTTGCAAGCCCCGCCGCTCATTATGATGTCATAATTGTTGACTATGGGATGGAAGATGTGTGATGGGTATATAGGCACTTTACTATGGGATGGAAGATATGTATGATGGGTATATGGGCACGGGACTATGGGATGGAGGATGTGTGATGGTATATGGGCACTGGACTATGGGATGGAGGATATGTATGATGGGTATATGGGCACGGGACTATGGGATGGAGGATATGTATGATGGGTATATGGGCACGGGACTATGGGATGGAGAATATGTATGATGGGTTTATGGGCACGGGACTATGGGATGGAAGATATGTATGATGGGTATATGGGCATGGGACTATGAGATGAAGGATGTGTGATGGGTATATGGGCACTCGACTATGGGATGGCGAATAAGTATGATGGGTATATGGGCATGGGACTATGGGATGGAGGAAGTGTGAAGGGTATATGGGCACTCGACTATGGGATGGAGGATATGTATGATGGGTATATGAGCACGGGCCTATGGGATGGAGGATGTGTGATGGGTATATGGGCACGGGACTATGGGATGGAGGATATGTATGATGGGTATATGGGCATGGGCCTATGGGATGGTGGATATGTATGATTGGTATATGGGCACGGAACTATGGGATGGAGGATAATTATAATTTGTTATAACTAACCACAGTTAGTTACTATGTCCGGGCAGCGCCGGGCTCTTCAGCTAGTATTTCATATATATATATTATATGTTACATACTATATATACCATATATTTTAATTATATATATATATATTATATTAGATATATATATATATATACAGTATGTGTGTGTCACTGACATGTGTATATATACATAAATATATATGTATGTACTCTATGTGTATATATGTACTTACAAAAAACTAAATGAAATAAAATGGTTTAGTATATGTAAACCATGTCTCATATCCTGTTGGCTTTTCCAATTATTTTACAAAAGCCGACAAATGAATTAACGGCTATTCTGCTATCTTTCTCTCTCATATATATATATATATATATATATATATATATATATATACACTCACTGGCCACTTTATTAGGTACACCTGTCCAACTGTGTGTTAAGACTTAATTTCTAATCAGCCAATCACATGGCGGCAACTCAGTGCATTTAGGCATGTAGACATGGTCAAGACAATCTCCTGCAGTTCAAACCGAGCATCAGTATGGGGAAGAAAGGTGATTTGAGTGCCTTTGAACGTGGCATGATTGTTGGTGCCAGAAGGGCTGGTCTGAGTATTTCAGAAACTGCTGATCTACTGGGATTTTCACGCACAACCATCTCTAGGGTTTACAGAGAATGGTCCGAAAAAGAAAAAAAATCCAGTGAGCGGCAGTTCTGTGGCCGGAAATGCCTTGTTGATGCCAGAGGTCAGAGGAGAATGGGCAGACTGGTTCGAGCTGATAGAAAGGCAACAGTGACTCAAATTGCCACCCGTTACAACCAAGGTAGGCAGAAGAGCATCTCTGAACGCACAGTGCGTCGAACTTTGAGGCAGATGGGCTACAGCAGCAGAAGACCACACTGGGTACCACTCCTCTCAGCTAAGAACAGGAAACTGAGGCTACAATTTGCACAAGCTCATCGAAATTGGACAGTAGAAGATTGGAAAAACGTTGCCTGGTCTGATGAGTCTCGATTTCTGCTGCGACATTCGGATGGTAGGGTCAGAATTTGGCGTAAACAACATGAAAGCATGGATCCATCCTGCCTTGTATCAACGGTTCAGGCTGGTGGTGGTGGTGTCATGGTGTGGGGAATTTTTTCTTGGCACTCTTTGGGCCCCTTGGTACCAATTGAGCATCGTTGCAACGCCACAGCCTACCTGAGTATTGTTGCTGACCATGTCCATCCCTTTATGACCACAATGTACCCAACATCTGATGGCTACTTTCAGCAGGATAATGCGCCATGTCATAAAGCTCGAATCATCTCAGATTGGTTTCTTGAACATGACAATGAGTTCACTGTACTCAAATGGCCTCCTCAGTCACCAGATCTCAATCCAATAGAGCATCTTTGGGATGTGGTGGAACGGGAGATTCGCATCAGGGATGTGCAGCCGACAAATCTGCGCCAACTGTGTGATGCCATCATGTCAATATGGTCCAAAATCTCTGAGGAATGCTTCCAGCACCTTGTTGAATCTCTGCCACGAAGAATTGAGGCAGTTCTGAAGGCAAAAGGGGGTCCAACCCCTTACTAGCATGGTGTACCTAATAAAGTGGCCAGTGAGTGTATATATATATATATATATATATACACATATATATACAGTATATGTGTGTGTTTTGAAGGTTTTTATTCTTTTTTTAAAACGATGTGCACAGTGTTAGTTTACAATGCTATTTTAGCATGAGTTTTTACATGGAGAGAACTGCTCTATGTAAAACCTCATGTTAAAATCACATTGCATACGGATGTCATATGCATGTCATATTGAAAAATCACACTGAAATCGCATTACAATTGCATAGAATCGGTCCTTTTTTTTCATTCAGAAAACGGACCATTTTTTTTCTTGCAAATGGGGATGAACCCTTAGAGGAAACCTACAACAATACTGTCCATTGTTCTACCCGCTACTCGCCATATTACTTGATGTTTGGAAGACAAGGTCAACTCCTAAAAGATCGTGCTTTGGGAATCCAGATTCCTGATATGATCAATCCCCTGCCTAAAACTGATTGGGTCTCAGAGCATCAGCGAAGAATACATGAAGCACAGCAGATCGTTGATCACCGCATGGGCGAAGATCACAGACAACAGGAAGAGAGCTACAATCAAAGAGCTAATGCTTCCCCACTTCACCTTGGAGACAAAGTGTGGCTAAAGAAATGCCACTGTACAGGGAAACTCAATTCACTGGGAAACAGAGCCCTACACAATTACAGCTATCATACTGTATATCCGGAGTCCGATGTATATTAAGTGAAAAACCCGGAATGGCCCCACAGACAGTGTACAGAAACCGCATGATGTTATTTACCAAAGAGGATCCACTGGTGATGTCCTCACCTCCTCCAAAAATCATGCCGGCCTACACACCAATTCCTACCTTGGAGCCACCACCCAGACAACCCACAGAGGAAGAGTCTCCTTTCAACTATCAATTTATCCTCCCGCGCTATCAATATGTCCCTGTCTCGATTCCTGCTCCAGTTGTTGCTCTTTTGTCAATCCCAACTAAACCAGCAGACTTTCATTCCTGCTCAAGAGGAAGATGAGAGGTTGGGGCGTTCAGAGCGATGCACAAAGGGAACACTTCAAGCCCGCTAAAGAGATTAAAAAAATAATATCCTGTTTCATATGTGCTGTATATTTAGTTAGCTAGTCAGTTTAGTAGCGCTTACGCCTCTGCACCTAGATAATACCATGCACTTTGCTTATTGTTTGCATTATTTTCCTATGCAGAGGTGGACTTATTATGGACTGGTAGTTGCCACTAAATTGCCTTTCCAGAGCCTTTCATATGGAAGATAGTATATTGCGGAAAGAGATGCCATTTCACACTGGCACTTCCACCTTCATGTTTTGCAGATGTTTATTGCATATTGTTCTCCCATATAGCTAAGCATGCTTGCCTTCGTGTTGTTTCACATTACCTGTATGTTTCCTTCTTTAGTAGTCCACCACTTGCACAGTCACTGAGGAGGGCTTATCTTCAGAGGGGAAGAATGTAGTGACCCAGTCCAGAGTGTGTCCGTCCTTTAAGTAATACTGATTTGTGAGTAGCTTTTGTACACTACTGCTCACTCTCTAACTGGCCCTTTACATTATTTGTGAGCTGTAATTCTCCATTTCTAGTCACCTTTATTTTAGATGCAATGCATTTTTCATTTGCTGTGTTCCATCGCCATCTAATGGTGAAAGTGTACAATGACTGAATTATTGTTTTGTAAGGATCTGAGATGTGAATTTTATCTCCTATTGGCCAGCTCCTAGTCACATGGTCAATAGGAGGAGCTGTTTTCCAGGCAAGTCTAAAATGTTCTTTTAGTCTGAGGGATGCCTTCAGGGAGAGCAGAACACACGTGGAGGAGGTTTTTACCTCAAGATCTCCTGCAGATGTAAAAGCCTGAGTTCCCTCTAACCTGTACAGAAATCATTCTATTGCTGACAGGATTCACCACATCTAAAGTCTTTGTGACAGGATTCACCACAGTTTCTACATTCACCTATAAGTACTTGTGCACGTGCCGTGACACACTGTGGAGCTAACCCCAAGTACAGGTCTGTAACCTCTAATTGCCGCGTCTACTTCCTTCTGTAAACTACCAAAATACACTGTGCAGTGCTCTTAAAGCACCAGACCCCAATCACATCTCAGCATCTAAGTGTGAACTGTAATTGCTGTGGACTACCGATGAGAGACTGTTCCCTATTTGTTCCAAGTTATAATTCCCATTCCTGCTGAAGTAAAAGCAACTGTTATCCCCAAGACCGATGTGTGTCATAATTCCTTCGGCTGCGGACACTGTGTGGGGGTGGATAGCAGGGAACATTCGGCCACATCATTACACATACATAGCCAGAAGCTTTTGTTTTGGCCAAAAGATTTTTTAAGCTACCACCACAACAAGGTAGAGTTTTTTGCTGTGTCATGTTCTACTCTAACCTATTTAAACATTTGTTAAAATGTTCAACACTCTTTTAAGGTATATTTTTTTATTTTTCTTCAAGGGAATGAGTCACATACTTTTTTAAGATGACCAATAATGCCAAATACCAGGGACAAATACCGTCACATCATGACCAAACCACATAACATATTACCACAACATAGAGACCAAACAATACCACATACAAGGGATAAATACCACCACATCATGACCAGACCACATATTACCTCCACATAGTGAATGAATAATGCCACACACAAGGAACAAATACCACCACACCATGACAGAATCACATATTACACCACATAGTGACAGAATAGTATAATGCTGATCTTAAAAACTTAATACTTATTTTACCTTAAGTGCCACTATACACAGGGGCTCTGTGCATTGTGCACAGTGTATATTGTTAGTGTACAGATAATACAATGATCACCAGTAAGAATATACACAGGCACTCTGTATATACAGTAGTGTCAGTGTACAGGTAATACAGTGATCCCCAGTGACATACAACACAGGAGCTCTGCATATAGTGTCATTGTACAGATAATAGATCACCGGTGACATTATAAACAGGAGTTTTGGGTACAGTGTACAGGTAAGATAGTGATCATCATTCAAATTATACACAGGATCTCTGTATATAGGGTCAATGTACAGATAATACAGTGATCACCAGTGACATTATGCACAGGAGCTCTGTTGTGAATTCCCTTTCTAGGCTCCCTCTTGTGGGTATTGAAGGTAGTGGAGCTGGTCAGATTGACAGAGGTGTTGCGAGTTCTCTTTCTGGGCTCCCTCTGGTGGCTACTGGAGGTAGTGGAGCTAGTCAAATTGACAGAGGCTTACCTCCTGATAATGATGATGATGATTGGAGTTCTGGGGTTTCTTACTGGATTATTTAAGACAGCTGACTTCCTTAAATCCCTGCTGGTGATTTTCTTCCTGTGCCTTCTGAGGTCTGATGTCTGATGTCTCCTGCTCTGTTCCTGCATGGTTCAGCTAAGTGGTGCATTTGCTAATCTTTTTGCATTTGATCTGGTTTTGTCTAACTCTGCTTTGTGCGGGTCAGTTTTCTCCAGCTGGGGCTGTGCTGGATCACCACCCATATGTTACTGCTTGTGTCAATTTGTTTAGTCCCCTGTTATATTGGTCTCTTTTGCTTTGCTTTCAATATATACTAGAGTGCTGATATAGTGGGGGCGAAGTCGTGTGACTTCAATGTTTTTTGTGCATCAGACGTGTTGGATTTTTCAGGGTTTTTGCGTGATTGCAGACCGTGTCTTTCCTTTCCTGTCCTGTCTAGTCAGTTTGGGCCCCATCATTTGCTCAGTCTATTTTTCTGCCTGTATTTGTGTTTTCATCTTGTCTCACCGACAATATATCTTTGGGGGCTGTCTATTCCTTTGGGGTCTGCTCCCGGGCAGTTTATTTAGATTTCACCTTTCTTGCTTTAGGCTGAGTTAGTTCTCCGGCTGTGCTGAGGCATCTAGGGCATCGTAGGTACGCTCCACGGCTACTGCTAGTTGTGTGGATAGGATCAAGTGTCTGCAATCCTCTTAGGTACCAACCTCTCTGGTTTCCTGGTGGCTTAGCCTGGTCCTGCTATCCTCCTCGGTGACCCAGTCATAACAGAGCTCTGTATATAGTGTACAGTGTATATTACCAGTGTACAGGTAATACAGAAATCACCAGTAACATTATACAAAGGAGTTCTGTATATAAGTGTTAGTGTACAGATAATACAGTGATCACCAGTGAAATTATACACATAAGCTATGTAGATAGTGTCAGTGTACAGTGACATTATACACAGGAGCTCTGTAAATAGTATATGATATATAGTGTCAGTGTACAGATAACACACTGACTTACCGGTGACATCTCTAGCTGAAGTCCTTCATCTTCGCTTTTCTTCTTCATCCAGTACAGACCCCCACCACATCTTCCAGCCAGGACTTATCGCTACATATAATAACATGTAGTTATCTATAGCACCGCTTCTAGAGCACATTCCCCACTTCTCCAACTACTACAATATGCAGCTGAACACAGATGAGCAACCACCATTAATAGAGTATATAATTAGCTATTATGCAATCATTTATAATAATAATAATAATAATAATAATAATAATCTTTATTTTTATATAGCGCTGACATATTCCGCAGCGCTTTACAATTTTGCACACATTATCATCACTGTCCCCGATGGGGCTCACAATCTAAATTCCCTATCAGTATGTCTTTGCAATGTGGGAGGAAACCGGAGAACCCAGAGGAAACCCACGAAAACACGGGGAGAACATACAAACTCCTTGCAGATGTTGTCCTTGGTGGGATTTGAACCCAGTGCTCCAGTGCTGCAAGGCTGCAGTGCTAACCACTGAGTCACCTTGCTGCCCCAATCATTTCGTTCACCATTTAAAATAAAAATTGTAATCCACCACTGTGGCTCCACTAACTAAAAATAGCCACTTTTCCCACCCAATAAATATATAAATGAATTAGCACCTGTACTTTCCTTAATTCATTTCCAGTCACACTCGGTCATCCTCAACACCCCCACCCACTCTGTACCTTCTGCTACCCCAATTCATTATATTTACTTGCCCCACCCTCTTTTTATAATAATTTACTCTCCCTCACTTTCAACTCATCATTTGCTGTCCCCAGTCCCCCACTCCCAATTCATCATTTGCTCTGTCCCTTAATCCTATTCATCATTTGCTCTCCACCCACTGCCAATTCATCATTTGCTCTCCCCCACTGCCAATTTATAATTTGCTCTGCCCCCACTTAAAATTATTCAGCTCCTCTGCATCCCCACTGCCAATTCATCATTTGCTCTGGCCCCCCCACTGCCAAATCATCATTTGCTCTGCCCCTCTGCTCCCAATTCATCATCTGCTCTGCCCTCCTATTCCCAATTCATTATTTGCTCTCCCCCTACTCCCAATTCATCATTTGCTCTGCCACCACTGCCAATTTATCATTTGCTCTGCCCCCTGTTAATTCATCATTTGCTCTGCCTCCCACTGCCAATTCATCATTTGCTTTGCCCTCAGACAACTCATCATTTGCCCCGCCCCTCTGCTTCCAATTAATTATTTGCTCTCCACATACTTCCAATTCATCATTTGCACTTCCCTCACTGCCAGATTATCATTTGCTCTGCCACCCTGTCAATTCATCATTTGCTCTGCCCCCCACTGCCAACTCATGGTTTGCATTGCCCCCACTGCAAATCCATCATTTCCTCTGCCTCTAATCCCAATTCATCATTTGCTCTTCCCCCACTGCCAATTCATCATTTGCTCTGCTCCCACTGCCAATTCATCATATGGTCTCCTCCCTCCAAAGACCATTTAATTATTTCTATAAAAAAAAGTTTTCTATACTTACCTCTCATATGGTCCCCTGCAGTTCCATTTCTGGACTTGCATCCTGACAGTCGTGCATTCCGGCACATACGTGATGAAGTCAGACTCACCAGTGCATCACAGAGGAGGTGAAGGGAGACCTGTAGGTGCATGCCCGTGAGAGCTCTAAGTCTCCATGTGCCAAGACGGCAGTTGAAGCCCTCCGGCACTCAATACCCTGGGGCAAAATAATCTTAAGCACAAGTGGGGAGGCCCAGGCCCACCTCTTTCCTTCTGCTCACCGGGTTCCATACAGCAGTAAGGGCAGTAATGCCTTGATGGCAGCCCTGCTAACCAATGTCACTTTATGTGGTGATAACTCTAAAATGCTTCAATGGATCCCACTGATTCTGAGACTGATTTTTGTGACATATTATAATTCATGATAGTCTAAAAACTTCTTTGATATGATTTGCGTTCATTTGTGAAAAAAATGGATTAGCGAAAATTAAGCAATTTAAATTAAAGAGTTAAAGTGAAGGAAATAATTATTTGATCCTTTGCTGATTTTGTAAGTTTGCCCACTCACAAAGACAAGAATAGTCTATAATTTCAAGGGTAGGTTAATTTTAACATTGAGAGATAGAATATCAAAAATAAAATTCAGAAAATCACATTGTATAAATTATATAAATTTATTTGCATTTTGCATTGAGAAATAATGATTTGGTCCCCTACCAACCATTGAGAGTTCTGGCTTCTACAGACCAGTTAAACGCTCCTGATCAACTCATTACCTCCATTAAAGACAGCTGTCTTACATTGTCACCATTATAAAAGACTACTGTCCACAGACTCACTAAATCAGCCAGACTAACCTCTACAACATGGGCAAGACCAAAAAGCTTTATAAGGATGTCAGGGACAAGATCAGAGACCTGCACAAAGCTGGAATGGGCTACAAAACCATAAGTAAGATTGTGGGTGAAAAGGAGACAACTTTTGGTGCAATAGTAATAAAATGGAAGAAATACAAAATGACTGTCAATCAACATCGATCTGGAGAACCATGCAAAATTTCACCTCATGGGGCATCCATGATCATGAGGAAGGTGAGAGATCAGCCTAAAACTTCACAGGGGGAACTTGCTAATGATCACACAGCAGCTGGGACCACAGTCACCAAGAAAACCTTTGGTAACACATTTCCCCGTAAAGGTTTAAAATTCTGCAGTGCCCACAAAGTCCCTCTGCTCAAGAAGGCACATGTGCAGGCCTGTCTTAAGTTTGCCAATGAACACCTCAATGATTTTGTGAATTATTGGGAGAAAGTGCTGTGGTCAGATGAGACAAACATTGAGTTCTTTGGCATTAACTCAACTCTCCATATTTGGAGGAAGGGAGATGCTGCTTATGACCCAAAGAGCACCATCCCCACTGTGAAGGATGGAGGTGGAAACATTATGTTTTGGGGTGTTTCTCTGCCAAGGGCATAGGACCACTGCACTGCCTCAATGATAATACATGGAGCTATGTACCACAAAATCCTGAGTGACAACCTCCTTCCCTCTGCCTGGACATTAAAAATGGGTTGTGGCTCAGTCTTTCAGCAAGACAATGACCTAAAACATAAGGCCAAAGTAACAAAGGAGTGGCTCAGAAAGAAGCACATTAAGGTCATAGAGGGGACTAACCAGTCTCCAGACCTTAATCCCATAGAAAATTTATGGAGGGAGTTGAAGCTCCGAGTTGCCAAGTGACAGCCTCAAAATTTTAATGATTTAGAGATGATCTGCAAAGAGGAGTGGACCAAAATTCCTCCTGAAATGTGTGCAAACTTCATCATCAACTGCAAAAAACATCTGACTGCTGTTCTTGCCAACAAGGGTTTTCCACCAAGTATTAAGTCTTGTTTGCCAGAGGGATCAAATACTTATTTCTCACTGCAAATGCAAATAAATTTATATAATTTATACAATGTGATTTTCTGGATTTTATTTTTGATATTCTATCTCTCAATGTTAAAAATTATCCTACCCTTAAAATAATAGACTGTTCATGTCTTTGTCAGTGGGCAAACTTACAAAATCAGCAAGGGATCAAATACTTATTTCCTTCACTGTATGTCACACAAAATAGTTAATAAATAACATTTCCCACATGTCTACTTTACATCAGCACAGTTTTTGAAACATAATGTTTTTTGTTAGGAAGCTTACCTTTTAATGACCGGGCCAAATTTTTGAAATCTGACTATTGTCATTTTATGTAGCAATAACTCTGGAATGCTTCAACATATCCCATTGATTTGGAGGCTGCTTTTTCGTGACACATTACACTTTATGATAATGGTAAACTTAGGTTGATATGTTTTGTGTTTATTTATAAAAGCAGAATTTTGACAAAAATTAAAAAAATAGCAATTTTCAAACTTTGAATGAGTATCCCTTCCATCCAGATAGTCAGACCACACAAAAACAATAGTAAATATTATTTCCCTCATGCCTGCTTTACATCAGCAACATTTGTAAAATGTTGTTTTATTTTAACATTTTAAAAGGTTACAGTAATTTTTCATTTTTTAAGGAAATTTAAAAAACTTATTTTTTTAGGGACTAATTCAGGATTGAAGTAACTTTGAGGGTCTTATATATTTGAACCCCCCAAAAAGTGATACCATTTGAAAAAGAGCAACCCTCAACATATCAAAAATTGATTTCATGTAGTTTATTAGTTTTTCAGGTGCTTTTCAGGAAGAACGCAAAGTGAAATGACAGGAATTAAAACATTTATTTTTACCACCTAAATGTTTCTAACTTCTGAACAGGCCGCTATAGTGGGAAGACTTTAAGGCCAGTATTTGACCTTGAATTGCCATAGCAAACACCAGTACCACATGATCAAGATCTCAGGGTGCTGATGGTGTTACCACCTAGATACTGTAGTCACTACTTACAGCAGTATTTAATGGGTTAAACAGCCATGGTAGGTGACAACACTGATCATGGCTCATGCAGCAAGTTGACAGCTGCTGGCTTGTCACCCATCATAGGATGCTATTTTCTTAAACTGCAGGTCAGTTTTAAGTCATATTGGTGGTCATTAATGGATTAAAAGGGTTAAAAAGTGACCAGTGATTTCTCATTTTTTCAACAAAAACAGAACAGCAGAATTCCTCAAATGTGATCCAATTTTTCAAATTACAGTACACCTCTTAATGAATTCATCTAGAGCTGCAGTGATCATATTGACACCACAGGTGTGTGACAGAATTTTATACCATTGGGCTGTGAAGAAAAAATAATTGCATTTTTACCATTAAAAAAATTGTTTTTAGTGCAAGATTTTACATTTACATAAGGAGAAATGGCTAAAAATGGCACCAAAATTTGTCCTGCAATTTCTGCTGAATGTAGAAATACCCCATACTGCTTTGCCATACGGGAGGGATGGAACACTATTTCCCTCCTGGAGCACAGATATTCCTAAAATAGTTTCTGGACTCCATATATAGAGCCCCTAAGTATTAATAGAGCAGAATTCCTCCTCAAGTAATCACATTTTGGAAAGTTTACCCCTTCAGTAATTTAATTACAGGTGTAGTAATGATTTTGACTCCATGGGCGTTTTCCAGAAACAAGCAGCAGTGAATGTTACTGAGTAAATTTCAAATTTACATTGTAGTGACAAGTATGTTGTAGTGACCAGTATGTTGTGCCCAGTTCATGCTTCCGGTGTTAGGAATGTGGTTTCTGACATGTCTATACAGAAACCCAGATTCTCACATGCTGCAGTCTCTTGCCCATCTGCTGCAGCAGAAGGGATTGCTGAGGAGATTGTCTCACAACTGTCTCCAGAGGCTACGTCCTTTATTCCATCTATTGGGCATGCTCACGGGTCGAGCTCCTATTGGACTTCGGGAGTCAGGTGTTCAGGTCCCGCTCCGGATCCTATTGGCTCTTCCTGGGCTCCTGGAGATTTCCGGAAGGTCCCGTGTGCTATAAAAAGTGCGCATGGCTGTTCCGCCATGCGCTAGTGTAGCCATACTGCTGCTGTATGTTTGTTGATGGATGCATGGACTGGTGACTGACTCATTGGAAACCCCTACCCTCTGATACTACGCATGTGTGAGTGTTTGTGTTAGTGCCAATACCCAGCGCCAAGCGCCAGCGCGCTATGCTCCATACTACAGCAGCCTAAGCGTCAGCATTGCGTCTGCTAGTCAGCAGTGTCTTTGCAGTGGCTCTGCTATAGCCACACTGCAGTTGCAGCTACTAGTAGCGTTCGCGGTTGCGATGCCTTGCACACGTTTCCGGTAGGTCCTTACGGAGTTAGTATCGCTACCTTGTGTTTCTCCGGTGACCGCATACCGCGTGTGTAATGCTGAGATTCTGTGTCGTGAACAGACTCAGCGTCTTTTTGTGTTACCATTTATTATTACAGCTCTGTGAGCTCAACAGAGTTTGTTCAGTGCACCTGGTGACGCACTTAAACCTGTGCACTCTACCACCATATAGCTCTGCCACCACCTAGCAGCGGTCGTTCCATCTACCGCACAGTGGACCCCGAGTGGCGAAGGCACTTTATTTATATTTTTATTTTAGTGTCTTCTGCCACTCCTAACATTACACTAGCGCCAGGGTCTGGCTAGTGATGGCAGAACAGCAGCAGCTCCTGCAGTGCATTAAGCAGCTTGGCGACCGGGTGGCCGCCCTTGAGAAGTCTCTCTCTGCTGCTCAAGCCACTGATGCTGCTGTCCAGGCATTAACGGATGCAGTAGCGCGTTTGTCCATGTCCACCCTTGCGCTGACAGTTACCCGCCTCCCGTTGCCCGATAAGTTTTCCGGGGATGCCGCCACCTGTAGGGGTTTTATCAGCCAGTGCTGGATCCATCTGGGGCTGCTGGCTGCACAATTCCCTACGGAACGGGCCAAGGTGGCATTCATAATATCCCTACTGTCAGGCAAGGCCCTGGAATGGGCAACGCTGTTATGGGAGCGTGGTGATCCCGATATACGAACCGCAGCGCACCTGCTGATGGCCATCAAGCAGGTTTTCCTCGGTCCACGGGTCACGCACGACACCTCCCTGCAGCTACTCGTACTCACTCAGGGATCTCTCTTAGTGAGCCAGTATGCCATACGTTTTTGCACACTGGTGTCCGAGTTGGAGTAGACAGATAGGGCCCTTATCCCTGTCTTTTGGAAAGGGTTAGCGGAGCATGTGAAAGATGCTCTTTCTACCAGAGAGATTCCTACGACCTTGGAAGAGTTGATTTCCATCTCCTCGCGCATTGACCTCCGTTTTTCGGAGCATGGCTTAGAGCGTGCTCACTCAAAACGGAAGGGTACTCCACTCCCCAAATTTTTCGAGCCGCTGGAGCCACCTGAGCCAGAGGTCCTACCTCCTGAGCCCATGGAGGTGTCTCACACCGATTTTAATACGGACTCAGACCAGGAATCTGTTTGCGGTTGCCAGCTACCCGCAATGGTCTGAGTCTGAGCCGGTTGTCAAGACCTTTGTCCCTCCTCATCTTAGGGCTCAGGTACTCGCTTGGGCGCATGCATCCAATGCGTCTCACCACCGAGGCTACATGCAGGTCTCGAAGCTCTTGGCCAGAGCATATTGGTGGTCTCATAGGGCTTGGGATGTTAAGAGGTTTATTCAGGCATGTACCTCTTGTACTCGGTATAGCCTCTCTAGGCGGAGTGGGGCGACGACCATCGATACACGGCGGAGTGCCACGGCCACTCCCGCTCCTGCCATTTCCCAGATTTCCCTCTTGAAACCGGGCGACCTTGCCTCCGCTGGTACCTTCCATGTGTCCTGGGTTACCATGTCACCTACCAGGACACCAAGCTCGTCTATAGGCGAGTTTGAGCCCTGTGCCACCGCCAGGCACAGGGTGATGGATTGGAAGGTTCAGGGAGGGGGGCCCTAGGAGGTGGGGTAATGTTAGGAATCTGGTTTCTGACACGTCTATACAGGAACCCAGATTCTCACATGCTGCAGTCTCTTGCCCATCTGCTGCAGCAGAAGGGATTGCCGAGGAGATTGTCTCACAACAACTGTCTCCAGAGGCTAAGTCCTTTATTCCATCTATTGGGCATGCTCACGGGACGAGCTCCTATTGGACTTCGGGAGTCAGGTGTTCAGATCCCGCTCCGGATCCTATTGGCTCTTCCTGGACTCCTGGAGATTTCCGGAAGGTCCCGTGTGCTATAAAAAGTGCGCATGGCCGTTCCGCCATGAGCTAGTGTAGCCATACTGCTGCTGTATGCTTGTTGATGGATGCATGGACTGGTGACTGACTCATTGGAAACCCCTACCCCCTGATACTACGCATGTGTGAGTGTTTGTGTTAGTGCCAGTACCCAGCGCCAAGCGCCAGCGTGCTTTGCTCCATACTACAGCAGCCTAAGCGTCAGGATTGTGTCTGCTAGTCAGCAGTGTCTTTGCAGCAGCTCTGCTATAGCCGCGCTGCAGTTGCAGCTCCTAGTGGCGTTCGCGGTTGCGACGCCTTGCACACGTTTCCGGTAGGTCCTTACAGAGTTAGTATCGCTACCTTGTGTTTCTCCGGTAACCGCATACCGCGTGTGTTGCGCTGAGATTCTGTGTCCTGAACACACTCAGCGTCTTTTTGTGTTACCATTTATTATTACAGCTCTGTGAGCTCAACAGAGTTTGTTCAGTGCACCTGGTGACGCACTTAAACCTGTGCACTCTACCGCCATATAGCTCTGCCACCACCTAGCAGCGGTCATTCCATCTACCGCACGGTGGACCCCGAGTGGCGAAGGCACTTTAATTATATTTTTATTTTAGTGTCTTCCGCCACTCCTAACATCTGGTGACACACACCCAAAAATTAAGCAGGCTGTCATTGATTCAAAAATGCCAAACATGTGGATGCTCAATTTGATTTAAGCACACTGTCGGGCTCAGAAGGGAGATGGGCATTTGGATTTGGAAATGAAGATTTTGCTTGATTTCTTTTGGGATGCAAGGAGCTATAGCACTTTTCCAAAGCCTTTGTATGACCAGTAATGTGGAAGCCCTCTATATTTCCATTGACAGATGATGGACAGAATCAGCGGACACCCTGTGGTGATTGTGCGCACACAGCCTCTGTGTATGCAAAATCTACTGGACATACTCAGTACGTCCAAGGTCGGTAAGTACCAGCCGACCATGATGTACATAGTGCATCCAAGATTGGAAAGGAGTCAATTTTTCCTGGGTATGTGTGATGCCCTTCATAAATTTTACAGCATATTTATGAGGCTTACCTGTACAATTCTCTTACATACATATATTTATATTCAACTTGGCTAGAAGTAAAGCTGGTTGGCACCGCAGGTATCACTGCCAGGTTATGCTGTCAAACTCGTGCTGTGTTATGGGCTATTACCAAGACCCTGGTGCTTGTCCAGAAAATACAATGTATATGAATCCACAATCAGAAGAAAAAGGACCATAGCCCGCACTAATCCAAATAGAAAGTCCACTTTTATTGGCACACCATTAAAACTTCATGGCCGGGAGGCTGGAGGTGAGAGTGACGATGGTGACTTCCGAAACCCGCGTCGGGGCGAGTTACATCAGCACACTGCTTCCGTCACATGTCCTGGGCCTGCAGGTATCGAGTATTTTCTTTACTGTTATCATCAGTGTCATATTTTGGCCTGGTTGTCAGCGCATTCATGTATGTGTGACTCTCACATTGATGTTTGTTATTATTTGCCAAAGTCCACATACAATCTCCATATACTGCAATTGTATGTACATCACAATATTTGTGGCTTATTTATTTTGCACTTTTTTGCACATTTTGCATATTGTGCATATTTTGCACTCTGTGCAAATTTTATATTATCGTATATACAGTGGGGAAAAAAAGTATTTAGTCAGTCAGCAATAGTGCAAGTTCCACCACTTAAAAAAATGAGAGGCGTCTGTAATTTACATCATAGGTAGACCTCAACAAGAAATCTTGATTGCTTGTTTCTGACCAAATACTTATTTTCCACCATAATATGCAAATAAAATGAAAAAAAAAACAGACAATGTGATTTTCTGGATTTTTTTTTCTCAGTTTGTCTCCCATAGTTGAGGTCTACCTATGATGTAAATTACAGACGCCTCTCACCTTTTTAAGTGGTGGAACTTGCACTATTGCTGACTGACTAAATACTTTTTTTCCCCACTGTACCTTTTATGGTTTATTTGCAATTTGCACTCTCTTGTTTATTTTGCACTTTTTGCACATTTTAGATACTTACCATACTATTCTGCGCATTTGCACATCATATATTGTCTTATAATAGGTTTGTGCAATTTGCACTTTGTGCATATTTTTGTAATTTTTGCATCAATAAATATCCATTTACACATTTTTTGCACCTTTTTGCAGTTTCTGCATTTTATTGCTGCTAAACCTTTGGCCCTCTATTTTTTCTTGCATCAGACTCATGAGGTATAGGTATTACCCTGTTATATTTGTTAGGCCAAATATATATAGACCTATAAATGTGTGATCGCACATCAGAGGAGAGAGAAATAGGGTCTCCAATCTCGCCCGATACCTCCCGGTGCTCCTCGTCCCTTCTGCTTACACCGATGGGCATACCATCTTCTTCCAGTAAGAAAATGGCGGACACATATGCTGTGCACCCGCCAGGTTCTGCCGGCCGGAACCCGGCAACAATAGGAAGGTTCATTTTGGTCACTGTGATAGACCCTATCACAGTGATCAAAATAAAAAAAAATAGTAAATAGCCCCCCCTTTATTACCCCCTTAGTTATTAGAAAAATAATGAAATAAAAAAATATATTTATTTTTATTTTCCCATTAGGGTTAGAGTTAGGCTAAAGTGAGTTGGGCTAAAGTTAATGTTAGGGTTAGGATAAGGGTTGGAATTAGGGATAAGGTTGGAATTAAGGATAGGGTTAGGGTTGGAATTAGGGTTAGGGTTGAAATTAGGGTTAGGGTTGGAATTAGGGTTAGGGTTGGGATTAGGGTTAGCATTAGGGTTAGGAGTTAGGGGGTAGGGTTGGGACTAGGGTTAGGGTTGGGATTAGGGATAGGGGTGTGTTGGGGTTAGCTTTGTGGTTAGGGTTATGGTTAGGGTTGGGACTAGGATTAGGGATGTGTTGGGGTTAGGTTTGTGGTTAGAGTTATGGTTAGGGTTGGGATTAAGGTTAGGAGTGTGTTGGAGTTAGGGTTGGGGTTAGAATTGAGGGGTTTCCACTGTTTAGGCACATCAGGGGGTCTCCAAACGCAACATGGTGCCATCATTGGTTCCAGCCAATTTTGCGTTCAAAAAGTCAAACGGTGCTCCCTACCTTCCGAGCCCTGACGTGTGCCCAGTGGTTTCCCCCACATATCGGGTACCAGGGTACTCAGGACAAATTATAAAACAACTTTTGTGGTCCAATTTCTCCTGTTACCCTTGTGAAAGTAAAAATTTTGGGGTGAAAACATCATTTTTGTGTAAAAATTATGATTTTTTATTTTCATGGCTCTACGTTATAATCTTCTGTGCAGCACTTGGGGGTTCAAAGTGCTCATCACATGTCTAGATAAGCTCCTTGAGGGGGTCTAGTTTCCAAAATGGGGTCACTTGTGAGGGGTTTCTACTGTTTAGGCACATCAGAGGCTTTGCAAACTCAACATGAAGCCTGCAGACCATTCCATCAAAGTCTGCATTCCTGTGAAGCACGTAAAGGGTTTTAGAATGGTGTCACTTTTGGGTATTTTCTGTCATATTGACCCCTCAAAATCACTTCAAATGTGAGGTGGGCTCTAAAAAAATGGTTTTGCAAATTTTGTTGTAAAAATGAGAAATCGCTGATCACCTTTTAACCCTTATAACTTCCTAACAAAAAAGAATGTTTCCAAAATTGTACTGCTGTAAAGTAGACATGAGAGAAATGTTATTTATTAACTAATTTGTGTGATATGACTCTCTGATTTAGGGGCATAAGAATGAAATTTTGAAAATTGCGAAATTTTCAAAATTTTCGCCAAATTTCCTTTTTTTTGTTTGCTTTTTACAAATAAACACAAGTTTTAACAAAGAAATTTTACCACTAGCATAAAGTACGATATGTCACGAGAAAAGTCTCTCAGAATCAGTGAGATATATTGAAGTGTTCCAGAGTTATGACCTCATAAAGTGACAGTGGTCAGAATTGTAAAAATTGGCCTAGCCAGAAAGGTGAAAATAGGCTTCAGGTTAAGGGGTTAAAGACAGATATTTAAAAAAGGGCATTTTAGCTATCATACAACCCATTTTATTTCTGTATTATTATTTCAAGATTTCATATAGCCCCTTTTTCTTTTCTCCACAAGGCCATAAGAATAATTTATATTTTCACGTGTGCGTTTTTGGTTCAGGCCTTCAATTAATTTTCTTTTACTTGGCGTTCATTGAATGTGTTCTATTTTCCTTATATTGTTTTCTGTGTGAAAAGTGATTCTGATGTATGACTGTGTTACGTTTAATAAGCACCAAAAAAATTATCTATAATAATAATAATAATCTTTATATAGAGCAAACATATTCCGCGGTGCTTTACAGTTTAACAGTTTCAAAACACAAGTCTAAATAACAACGTTAACAATACAATAATTAAAGCAAAATAAGACGACCCTGCTTGTGAGAGCTTACAATCTACAGTGAGGTGGGGGAGATACAGAGTACAGGTGTGTATTTACAATGATGTATTTACAATGATGGTCCAGCCATCTTGAGGGAGTGAGGGATGGCTGGAGATGGTGAATGGGCTATTCATGCACACTTACACAGAGAATGACTTTGATTAGTGAATGTGATAGGCCGCTCTATCTAAATTCTAAAGAGCAAACAAAAGCCTATATCTAAATAAAATAGTTTTATAGCTACCTGAACTTTTCATAATCCGGTGCAGCCACCCACCTTTATGTTTGGGATTGTTGATATGATTAGAGATGAGCGAACATGTTCGGAAAACATTTGACAATCTCTAATTCAGCACAAATGTAGAACATTCGGATTTGTGTTCAGTTTCACGAGCAACTTTACTCAAAGTCGGCAAACTCAGTCATAGTTAGGTAAATCATCACGATTCCACTAATATGTTTATATGACTTTGGCTAGGATAATGGTGCTGTATGATGAGCGAGGGGCGGGTGAATGTGTTTGATGAGGGGAGGCGGTGTGTAGAGGGTAAATGAGTGTCTGAAGAGAGTACAGGAGCGGCACGCTTTTTTTCTCTTAGATTTATATGTGTTGATTCAAGCAACCAATCAGGGCACAGAAATCATCCACAACGTCATGACTAGTGTTGAACATTCCGATACTGCAAATATCGGGTATCGGACAATTTTCGCTGTATCGGAATTCCGATACCGAGTACCGATATTTTTTCAAAATCGGATACCGGAATCAGAAGTTCCCATAATGCAATGAGCCACTGTTGTGGCTGTGATTGGCTGCTGAAATGATGCCATCATGATGCGCGGTCTGTGCCGACTGTGGGGGGTCTGTATGGGCCTGCCGGGGGGCCTGTGCTGGCTGCCAGTGGTCTGTATGGGCCTGCCGGGGGTTTTGCCGGCTGTCAGGGGTCTGTACGGGCCTGCCGGAGGCCTGTGCCAGCTGCCGGGGGTCTGTACGGGCCTGCCGGGGGTCTGTGCCGGCTGTCGGGGGTCTGTACGTGCCTGCCGGGGGCCTTTGCTGGCTGTCGGGGGTCTGTACGGGCCTGCCGGGGGCCTGTGCCGGCTGCCGGGGGTCTGTGCGGGCTGCCGGGGGTCTGTGTGGGCCTGCCGGGGGTCTTGTGTGTGTACAGGCATCGTCCGATGGGACTACAAGTCCCATCGGGCTATGCCTGCTACAATGACAGTGATTGACACATTAGCCAATGATGGGACAGTAGTAGTCCCATCATCCCGCTAATGTGTTGAATGTAAAAAAAAAATAAAAAAATACTACATATATACAACATTCATACAACATACATACATACTACATACTACATGCATACTTCATATATACTACATTCATACAACATACATACATACTACATACATACTACATATATACTACATTCATACAACATACATACATACGTACTACATACATATATACTACATTCATACAACATACATACTACATACTTACTACATACATACAACATACATACAACATGCTACAGACATACAACATACATACAACATACATACTACATACAATACATTCATACTACATATATACTACATTCATACAACATACATACATAGTACATACAAACTACATACATATAACATGCTACAGACATACAACATACATACTACATACTTACTACATAAACATACATACTACATGCAATACATTCATACATTCATACAATACATACATACTACATATATACTACATTCATACAACATACATACATAGTACATAGTACAAACATACAACATGCTACAGACATACAACATACATTCAACATACATACTACATACATACTACATACAACATACATACTACATACAATACATTCATGCATTCATACAATACATACTTACTACATATATACTACATTCATACAACATACATACAAAGTACATACATACTACATGCATACAACATGCTACAGACGTATAACATACATACTACATACATACTACATACAACATACATACTACATACAATACATTCATACATTCATACAATACATACATGCTACATATATACTACATTCATACAACATACATACATAGTACATACGACATATATACTACATACATACAACATGCTACAGTGATGCAGTGCAGCAGATCATCGTGGGACACTCGTGGATTTCTGCGGATCAGGGAGTATATTGCTTTTTCGTTATTTTCATATTTTTTCACAAATGACACTGGCTTCGGGGATCAAAGTGACAAGTGATGGTGAGTATGTACTCTGTTATATGTACTGTATGTCTGTATGTATGTACTGTACTGTGGTGTCAGGGCAGGAAAACAAGGAGGGTGACTCTCAGGGTGAGGTGTGTGAGAACAGAGAAGATGATGATGAGGTTATAGATCCCAGTTGGTGTGAACCCAGAGGAATGCAGCTGAGTAGCTCAGCAGAGGAGGTAGAGGAGGAAGATGAGGAAGTTACGGTGCATCATCCCACACAGATACGACGCGATGCAACCATGACAGGCCCTGCATGCTCAGCCCCAACTCTGCCTTTGGCTTGCATCGGTTGCGAGTGTGCACTTCACATGGTCGGCAAGGGTTGCCTAGCCTGGGCATTTTTTGCGACTGCAAAGGATGACCCAACACATTTTAAATGTAACATTTGCAAAAAATAATCAGTAGAGGCAAAAATTGCAATAATTTGACCATGACATGCATGAAACGGCACATGCTCGATCAACATGCCTTGATGTGGGAATCTCACTGTGATAAAATGTGGACTAGTGGGCCTAGCAACCACTGGCCATCCCATCAACCCAATCTGTTGCTGCTTCCTCCACCATCACCATTCCATGTGTTAACACACAAATCTCTGGCTGCAGAAACTCTAATTGTTTACCATCACAGTCGAGGTAAGCGAGAGTCAGTCAGCTGTTACATAAGTAGACATTACTGCTGTTTTTGTGTCACCTATTACAACACATCTTTCTCAATCCACCATAACTTCTCCACCTACACCTCACACTCATTCCAGCAGTTTGTCCTGTTCTCCGTACTCTGCTCTCTCTCAGCACAGCAGTCAGCTCTCGGTCCCGCAGTTGTGGTCACGTAAAAGAATGCTTCCTCCTACACATGGCAAAGTTAAGAATTCCACCATCTTCAATCTGTTGGCCACTGTAACGGAGTCTACCCAAGCTGGGGTTCCTCTTTCAGTACCAGAGGTCCGCTCTGCGTTGGATGGAGTCTGAATGAATGACGCTGGCTGGAATTCCTTGGTTACATGGGCGCATATAAAAGATCACTGCTTCTCCACGTATTTCCAGTCTGACAACACTTTTCTCACAGGACACAGAATATATCACACAGATACAGAGGGCAGGCCAATAGAAAAGTGGCAGGCCAGACATGCATTACAAAAGCCGCAGGTGGCCGGAGCCTGCCGATGTTTACTGTGGGAATTACAAAGGTGGGGGGAGGGCAGACAAAAGGAGAATATCGTGTCCCCTCTGCCCAGGGGCGCAGCCTGTGGGCTGATACATTAGGGACATGCATCTCACATAGAACCTATTATACATACATATAACTGCACAACATATTCTGGGTGCTGAGTGGTTCTGTAACACGTCACATGGCTCCCCTTTTCAGCGACGCGATCGGCATACACAGTCTGATCCTCAATGCATCGGTTTGGGGATGACCGAAGTTTATGGGGTTGGTGCAAGTTCCGTTTGTCAAGTTAGTCCATCGGCGTTACCATTTTGTTTGCCGGGTCTGTGGTGGATGGTGAAGTCCAGAGGTTGTAGGGCTAAACTCCACTGCAGCAATCTGGCGTTGTCTCCGGAGACCCGATTAAGCCAGACTAGGGGATTATGGTCTGTTCGGAGGGAAAACTGTCGTCCATACAAATATGGTTGCAACTTCTTGAGTGCCCATTCTACCGCCAGGCACTCCTTCTCCATGGCCGCATAACTTACTTCACGGGGCAGTAGTTTCCGACTCAGGTAAGCTACCGGGTGTTCTTGGCCGTCCGGCCCGACTTGGCTCAGTACTGCCCCTATCCAAACATAGAAGCGTCTGTGTGAACAAGGAAACGTTTAGTTGAATCGGGTGCGGCCAATACAGGGGTATTGATGAGGGCGTCCTTTAGTTGGCGGAAGGCTTCCTCACACTCTGAGGTCCAGGTTACCTGGCGGGGTTGGTTCTTACGGGTCAAATCAGTGAGGGGCTTGGCTACGCTGCTGTAATTGGGAACGAATTTCCTGTAATACTCTGCTGTCCCTAGAAATGCCATGACCTGAGTTTTAGTGCATGGGATGGGCCATTTGGCTATGGCCTCAATCTTGGCTGGTTCTGGTCGCTGTTTCCCACTTCCCACCCAATGCCCTAAATACTGAACCTCTGCTTTGCCCACGTGACACTTGTTTGGGTTCAGGGTGATTTCGGCCTGGTGGATCCTGTCCAATACTGTCTCTAGGTGATTTAGATGCTCTTCCCATGTCGCACTGTAGATGGTGATGTCGTCCAGGTAGGCACAAGCATAGTCTTGGAGACCATCCAGAAGCCGGTCAGCCAGCCTTTGGAAGGTCACCGGGGCATTCTTCCTCCCGAATGGCATAACTCGAAACTGGAATAAGCCGAACGGGGTGACAAATGCCGACTTGGGAATAGCGTCAGGACTAAGGGGAGTCTGCCAGTAGCCTTTGCATAGATCGATGGTGGTCAAATACTTTGCCCCCGGTCTAACAACTCATCCACACACGTCATGGGGTATGTATCCACCACTGTTTTCTCATTGAGCTTACAATAGTCTACACAAAACCGTGTAGTCCCATCCTTCTTGGGCAATAACACTACGGGGGATGCCCAGGGACTATCTGACTCTTCAATGACCCCTAAACGCAACATCTCTTGTATCTCTTGTCGCATCACCTCTTGTACAGACTCAGGGACGCGGAAGGGGTTTTGTCGTTTTGTCGCAGGGGGGTCTGATCCTGGGTCTCAACCTTGTGTTGTGCCAGGCGAGTGTACTCCGGTCTCTCTGAAAACATCCTCTGTCGCAGCCTCAACAATGCCTCCTCTTGCTGTCTCTCCCGGGGGCCTAGGTCTTCACCCAAATGTACCTGGTCCCATGTTTTAGACTGATTCCTTTCCCTTAAGACATCCGGCAAGGGAAGTCCGGCTAAATCCTCTGCTTCAGGTGCACAGATGGCCACTACCTCTTCAGGGCGCTCCCGGTAGGGCTTCAGCATATTCACGTGGAACATGCGGATAACCCTGGGGTCGTCACAATCGGCGACATTATAGGTTGTGTCGGCTATTTTCCCCACTACCTGGTAGGTCCCCTGCCATGCAGCTTGAAACTTATTCTGCTTATTGGGCTCTAACACCAGGACCTTCTGTCCTATTTCCAAAGTGCGCTCTCTGGCCCTCCAATCGTACCATACGCGCTGGTGCCGCTGTGTCGCCTGCAGGTTCTCACGTACAACCTGGGTCAGCTCCTGTAGGCGGTCCTGGAATTCCAGCACATAGGGTATAATAGGTACCCCTTCTATGAGGCCCTCCCCTTCCCAGTGTTTCAGCGCTAAGTCTAGGGGTCCCCTTACCCGTCTCCCGTATACCAGCTCGAACGGGGAGAACCCCGTGGATTCTTGGGGCACCTCCCGATAGGCAAACAGGAGGTGTGGCAAGAATTTCTCCCAGTCCCTGTAGGTCCTGGTAAAAGTCCCAATGAGCTGTTTTAATGTCCCGTTAAAGCGTTCACACAACCCATTGGTTTGCAGGTGGTACGGGGCGCTTCTAATGGACTTTACGCCACACAGCTTCCACAGTTGGTTGGTCACCTCTGCTGTAAACTGGGTACCCTGGTCCGAGATAATCTCCCGGGGAAATCCAACCCGTGAGAATACCTGGAGCAGGGCGGCTGCCACCGTCTCTGCCAGTATGTTTGGTAATGCAACCGCCTCTGGATACTGTGTGGCATAATCTAACACTGTCAATATATACTTTTTCCCGAATGGACTGGGTTTGGCTAACGGCCCTATCAGATTGACCGCTACTCGGCTAAATGGTTCCTCCACAATGTGGAGGGGGCGTAATTTGGCCTTGCATCGATCCCCCCTCTTGCCAATGCGCTGACAACTGTCACAGGTCTGGCAGTACTGACGAACATCATAGGTTACCCCCGGCCAAAAGAAGTTTTGTGTCAGACGATGCCTGGTGCGACTGATGCCGAAGTTCCCGGGCAAGGGTATATCATGAGAGATTTGCAGTAACTCCTGCCTATACTTCTTGGGATCTACCAGCTGTTGTTTTATAGTGGGGCACGTCCCTGTGTGGTGCTGCTCTGTGATCCGGTAGAGGAGTTCCTGCTTCCATACACACTGTTCCCCTTCCAGTGCTCCTCTCCCCTCCTGTGCCTTCCCACGATATCCCTCTAATGAAGGATCCTCAAGTAACTCCCTCTTAAATTCATCTGGGGTGGCCCAAGAAATGTGTCTGGCTATGGGAATACGTGCAGGGCTGGGATGTCTTACCTGGGCCTCCTCTGAGTGTGATTCCGCCTCCGCAGCTCGAGCTTGTCTCCAGGTGGTCACAGGATAGGTCTCAGCCATAGGGGCCACCAAGAATGCAGACAACATGGGCCCCAAGTCATTTCCCAGCAAGACGTCTGCAGGCAAATCCTCCATCAAGCTGACCTGAACAAGGCCATCCCGACTCCCCAGTTCAGGTGAATCCTGGCAGTGGGTAGTCGATGTATAGCTCCCCCTTCTACACGGACTGCCACTGTCCGGTCCGTCTTCTCTTGGTCCCCGATGAGATGAGGCTTCACAAGGGTCAAAGTTGCCCCAGAATCTCTTAGTCCCTGCATACGTTTCCCATTAACCCACATGACCTGTCGATGCTGTTGTCGATTATCTGCCCAGGCTGCCTGCATGGGGTTTACTTCATGCAGCACTTCCTCCATCTCTTCCACCCCTTGGTTAATCGTAGCCCCGAATGCCGGGTCAGCTTCGCCTTGGTAGCAGTGTACAGCAGCCCGGCTGAAGGTAGCTGTTCCCGCCTTTGGCCACTGGGTATGCTGAGTCCGGTTGGGGCATTGTCTTTGCAGGTGGCCCAGATGACGACAGGTGTGGCATCGCACCCCAGGGGGACTGTGGTAAGCCGGGTTTCTAGCTGGTCCCCCTACAATCTTCGGTGGTTTGGGGCCCTCCACCTTTGATCCGGACAACTGCGGCCTCCTGGCATCATGATGTTCATCGGCCAGACGAGCGGCTTCCTCAAGAGTCGTTGGCCGCCTGTCCCGAAGCCATTCCTGTGTCTCGGGGTTTAGTCCATTAAAGAATCGTTCTAACAGGAAGAGCTGGAGGACGTCCTCCTTAGTGGTTGCTTGGCTCCCTTGTACCAACTGTAGCAGTGACTGCCGTAATTTACAGACCCATTTAGCGTGGGTATCGGTTACGCGTTTTATAAGTCCACGGAACTTTTGGTGGTAGGCCTCTGGCGTCAGTGCATACCGGGCCAAGATCACTTCTTTGATCCGCTCATAGTCCATACAGTCCTCATCAGGTACCGTGCGATAGGCGTCCGCTGCCCAGCCTGTCAGCTTGCTTGCCAGAATCTGAACCCGTTCGCCCCATAGTATATAACACAGCCTCCCCATAGAATATAATGTATAATATACCACCCATAGTATATAACACAGCCACATATATAACACAGCCTCTCCAGTTATGAATGGGTCACAGAGGAGGAGAGCAGGCCCAGGCTAAGCCACAGAAAACCAGAGAGGTTGGTAACTAAGCGGATTGCAGACCCCTGATCCTATCCACATAACTAGCTATAGCCGTTGAGTGTACCTACGATGATCCTAGATGCCTCGGCACAGCTGGAGAGCTAACTAAGCCTAAAGCAAGAAAGGGGAAATCTAAACTGCCCCAGAGCAGACCCCAAAGGAATAGATAGCCCCCAAACTTATATTGTCGGTGAGACAAGATAAAAACACAAATGCAGGCAGGAAAATAGACTGAGCAAATGATGGGGCCCACACTGACTAGACAGGACAGGAAAGAAAAGACACTGTCTGCAATCACGCAAAAAACCCTGCAAAAAGTCCAACACATCTGATGCACAAAAACGCTGAAGTCGCACGACTTCACCCCCCACTATATCAGCACTCTGGTATATTCTGAAAGCAGAGCAAAAAGAGAACAATCTAACAGGGGACAAAACAAACTGGCACAAGCAGTAACATATGTGCGGTGATTCAGCACAGTCCCAGCCGGAGCTGGCTGACCTGCACCAGGCAGAGATAGACAAAACCAGATCAAATGCAAACAGAATAGCAAATGAACCACTTAGCTGAACATGCAGGGACAGAGCTGGAGACATCATACCTCAGGAGGCACCAGAAAAAAATCACCAGCAGGGACAGAGGAGTCAGCTGTCTTAAATCCCAGTCTGAAACCCCAGATCTCCAATCGTCATCCTCATTATCAGGTGGCAAGCCTCTGTTAATCAGATCAGCTCCATTACATCCAGTAACCACCAGAGGGAGCCCAGAAAGGGAACTCCCAACCCTTCTGTCAATCTGACCAGCTCCACTCCCTTCAGCAATAACCAGAGGGAGGCCAGAAAGCGAATTTACAACACTCTCCCATAGAATATAATATTTCCACATAGTATATAACACAGCCTCCTCATAGAATAAAATGTACCTCACAATAGTATATAACACAGCCTCCCCCATAGAATAGAATATAAACACCAATAGTATATAACACAGCCCACATAGTATATAACACAAGCCTCATAGTATATAACACAGCCTACATAGTACATAGCACAATCACGTAGTATATAACACAGACCACATAGAGTATAGCACAGCCACACAGTATATAACACAGTCCACACAGTATATAACACAGCCTCATAGTATATAACACAGCCCACATAGTATATAGCACAACCACGTAGTATATAACACAGCCCACATAGTATATAACACAGCCCACATAGTATATAGCACAGCTCATATAGTATATAGCACAGCCCACATCTCCCCCCCGATAATGGCCCCACAGGCCAGTACTCACTGTTATATTAAAACAAAAATAGCATTCAACACTGTGGATAACCAGCTCCTCCTCACTATGCTCTGCTCCATCGGCATCAAGGACACCGTTCTCTCCTGTTTTTTTCCTCCTATCTCTCTGACCGCTCCTTTACTGTATCTTTTGCTGGCTCCTCCTCCCCACAACTTCTACTTACTGTTGGGGTTCCTCATGGATCGGTTCTAGGCCCCCTCCTCTTCTCTTTGTCCAATGCCCCTATTGATCAAACAATCAGTAGATTTGGTTTCCAGTATCATCTCTATGCTGACAACACCCAATTATATGCTTCTTCTCCTGACATCACGCCTGCCTTCTTAGAAAACACTACCAATAGTCTAAATGCTGTGTCTAACATCATGTCCTCACTATATCTGAAACTGAACCTGTAAAAGACTGAACTTCTTGTGTTTCCCCCCTCTACTAGTGCACCTATGCCCAACATTGCCATTTATGCGTGTGGCTCCACTATTACTCCCCAGCAACATGCCCGCTGTCTTGGGGTCATACTTGACTCCGAGCTTTCATTCACCCCCCCCCATCCGATCACTGGCTTGCTCTTGTTATCTGCACCTCAAAAACATTTCTAGAATTCAACCTTTTCTTACTTTTGACTCCGCAAAAACTCTTACTGTTTCTCTTATTCATTCTCGTCTTGACTACTGTAACTCTCTTCTAATCGGTCTCCCTCTTACCAAACTTTCCCCCCTCCAATCTGTCTTGAATGCTGCAGCCAGGATCATATTCCTCGCCAATCGTTACACCGATGCCTCTACCTTGTGCCAGTCATTACACTGGCTACCCATACACTCCAGAATTCAGTACAAACTTATTAACCTCACCCACAAAGCCCTCCACAGCTCGGCACCACCCTACATCTCCTCCATCTTCTCAGTCTACCACCCTACCCATGCCCTCCGTTCTGCTGATAACCTGAGGTTAGCATCCTCAATAATCAGAACCTCCCTCTCTCGTCTCCAAGACTATACACGTGCGGCGTCAATTCTTTGAATTGCACTACCCAGGTCAATACAATTAGTCCCCAATCCCTACAATTTTAAGCACGCCCTAAAAACGCACTTATTCAGACTGGCCTACCGTCTCAATGAATTAACCTAACTATCCCTGTGTGGCACAGTCAAAAGTTTTACCATAACCAGGTTCTCCGCATCATGTTCCCACATGCTTTATGCATCTATTAGCTCTCTGTGTCTGTACTATTACACACTTAACATTATGGCTGGTCTGAACAATGAAGGCAAATATTTCCACTCACCTTTCGTGTCTCCCCTTTTTTCCTCATAGATTGTAAGCTTGCGAGCAGGGCCTTCATTCCTCTTGGTATCTGTTATGATCTACGTGATTATTGTTATGCTGTAATGTCTATTGTCTGTACAAGTCCCCTCTGAAATGTAAAGTGCTGCGGAAAATGTCAGCGCTATAGAAATTAAATTTTTATATTATTATTATTATTTATTAAAAATACAATCCTCACCCATCCTCGTGCCCGCACTGCTCCCGGCTGGCTCCTGTCTCAGTTGCTGCAGTGCCTGACACACAGTGAGTGCATGATGACGTCATTGCGCACCCGCCGTGTCAGAGGCAGAACGGGGAATGAAGAGAGGGAGCGTCAGCTGACGCTTTCTCCTCCATTATTGCTTTGAACTGCACTGGCAGATGCCGGTAGAGTTCAATGCGGTGGCGGGGGGAGTCAGCGCTGGGGGCAGGCAGGGCCCCCTGCCTCATGGGCCCCATAGTGGCTGCATGATGTGCCACTAGCTGGGGGTCCCTGGGGGAGCGAGGGCCCTAGGCAGATGCCTGGTCTACCTGCACCTAACGCCGGCCCTGGGTGTAGCACAGTCACAGCTTTCTTAGAGAAATAATGGTGACTAGGCAACTGGTACTGGCGACTGCGACGGTCATCAACTTTCTGAAACCATCTGTATCCACCAGGTTGAAAGGCAGCATTTCCATGGTTAATAAATTGGAGATGGTGGAGTTCAAGCTCTTAGCTTTGCCACGTGTAGGAGGAAACATTCTTTTACGTGACCACAACTGCAAGACCAAGAGATGGCTGCTGTGCTGAGAGAGGGTGGAGTATAGGGAATAGGACAAACTGCTGGACTGTGAGTGAGGTGCAGTCAGAGATGTTATGGTGGATTGAGAAAGATGTGCTATGCTAGGTGACACAAAAACAGCAGTCATGTTCATTTCTGCAACATCTGATGGGTTCTCACTCACCCAAACTGTAGGGGGTAAACAAGTGGAATTTTGGGCAGAGACTTGTGGAAGAAGACTTGTCATGGTGATGGAGGAGGAAGAAGCAGCAGATGGGGATGATGGGGTAGCCGGTGGTTGGTGAGGTCCACTAGTTCACATTTTAGCGCAGTGAGATTCCCACACTAAGGCATTTTGATCGCTTGTGTGCCTGATCATGCATGTAGTTCTCAAATTATTGCAATTTTTGCATTTTCTGAGTTTTTTGGCAAATTTGTCAGATAATGTGTGTTGTGTCATCCTTTTCAGTCTCAAAAAAGGCTGAGGCTAGGCAACTGTTGCCACCCTGATGAATTGCAGACTCATGATTGGTGCTAGCCACAACCACAGTTGGAGCTGAGGATGTAGTTTTTGTCTTGGATGTATCACCTTGTGTCGGTTGAGAAGACACAACATAACCTCCTCATCTTCTCCCTCCTCTACCTCCTCTGTTGAGCTACTCAGCTGCTTCCCTCTTGGTTCACACCAAGTGGGATCTACAACCTCAGCGTCATCCTCTCTGTTCTCACACTCCTCACCCTATGAGTCACCCTTCTCCTCTTCCTGCCCTGACACCACAGTACCATCCACGTGCTCCTCTGATATCGGAGTCTCATTAGGATCACTTCCACCTTTGGTGGTTAACGTGTGATGATGAGGGTTTGTATTCCGCTCGAACCCTATTTTTCTGGCCCCGGAACCAACATGAAAAAATTTGGGGCATCGGTGCAGATGCTTTCCTCCTCTGGATTCTGTGATTCTTTGGAGCAGACCTCTGATGCTCATGGAATAGAATGTGTGAACAGCCCATATGTGGTTCCCTACAGTCAGTTAGGCATTTGGAAATTTTAGACACGGGGGAAAGGGGGATTGGGGTGCCAAATCTGAGGATTCTACTGTGTGCGATCTTAAGGTGGAGGAAGAGAAAAAGATGGCACTTGATGCAGCACTAGCCATCTACTGGATCACATGCTTTTTCTGAGCCTCATCTACAGGGCATACTGCTGTGTGACTGCCAAAGAAATTTAGTTGAGTAGCCAGTCCAGTAACTGATGTTGTCAATGGTTTTTGGATAGGACGAGATGGTGTTTGTCCAGTTGAGCTTTTATTAACATTAATACCCAACCCATGTACACTTCTAACACCAAGCCTATGCCCCCTTCCACCACGACTTCACTTTTTCCCACTCATGGTGTATGTAGCCTTCACCTCTTGTAATCTGCTGTTTCACAACCTTATGGCCACAGCTGTCAGCCACCTGTCACTAAATTTGCAATCACTATTTATTTTCTTAGATAGTGTTTGTGGCGCCCTTGAGGGTTCAGTCGCCAAACAGAGGTGCGGTACTCCGCTCTCAGGTAAGGAGGGAGCACTACCCAAAACCCAGACACTTGCATCCAACACTCTACTTCTCTGGGACTGGGAGGAGCTAGGTAGTGTGTGTGGGTGGAGAAAGCAGCAGAGGGAGCTGAAGAAAGTGACATTTGGAGGGAAAGTGTTTAGTTGGAGTTGTGGACTTGAGCAGTGAGAAGCTTGTCCCAACACCAGCAGACTGGAAGGAAAGAGAGAAAACAAAAGAAAGATGGCTTCAGTGGAGGAGAGAAAGAAGGGGTCCTAGGGGCACAGGTAGTGAGGAATCCAACTGTGGGGCCTGTATCCATGCCGACAGTAGTGGGTGGAGGGACCAGATCACAGTAGGGGACTGACCCCAGACTAGTGGAGAAACTAAGCACTCAGCTAACTAACCAGAGGTTGCAGTATCTGCATGTGCTGCAGCCACATGCAACACATTCGCTGAAAAGGCAGCCGGATAAGATCAAGGGGACCTAGAGCACATCGTCCGACAAGATCTGGGGCTGCTGGCAGGGGTCACTCTGTGTGAAGGCGCAGGGCAGGAGAGGAGGGAGCCAGCACAGTGAGATGGCTAGGAAAGGAACATTGGAGAGGGGTTCTGACACAGTGTACCCCAAATCACCTGGGAGCTGGCTGGACCACTGACTCTGAGGACATAGCACCTCAGCTGGGGATTGCAACATCAGAACTGTGAGTAAAACCTGTGAAGACTGCACACTGCTGTGTCCTCCAATTTATTTACTGCATCACTTACCCTGCAGTGCAACCACCATCATCACCATCATATCACACTACAAGTGCACTGGGGTTTAGCTCTACCTGTGGAGAGCAGTACCAACTCTGCTGCATCACCATCAACCCCAGCGGTCTCTCTAAGCAGCGTTGGCCATCCTTGGCCGAGTACCACAGGTGGAGTCACAAATCATATCTCATAAACTTTATTTACCATTAATCATCATTTTTTTCATTGGACGCCCAGGGCCAAGGACCAGGTCACTGCTGTCGTGACACATCCCCTTAAGAACCAGCTCGGTACTGAGTATCCCCATGGCCCTGGCGATCGATCCATGTTCCTTAACAGCACTGTTATATCTAATGATTTTTAAGTGGAAATCTTGCCTTCTTATTTGTCACTGAAACACAATTTTGTCACAAGTGATTTGGAATAGCTAATTGGGCTTCCTCGCTGCACCCCAATATTAGGCCTAACTTTTTTAAGTGGAAATTTGTGTTCTGTTATGTATTTCCAGTCAAGGATCACACTCCTTGGATATCTCCAGGCTTGTTTATTACATGAGACTTGTGATACATTCCTCCATTACAAGATGTCTGCTAACAACAACTAACCAACAAGTTCTTACACTCTATAGTACACACATCAAAGTAGTGAGACCCCTAGAGGCCACATCAACATATAACATATTGCTACATCCTTTCTCTTTTGACTGAAAGAACAATAAAATTAATAAGCAATGTATACCATGACCAAGTTAGAGCTATAACATAATAAGTCCAGTTAGATATAATCCTTGAGGTGCGCCGGCTTTCTGATAATTCTGCCAGCTCTAGTAACATAAGATGTGTCACTGCCTACATCTGGTAGTTCTTCTGATTCTGGTAATATGCCTTCTGATATTTTCTGTCTCTGGCCAGAATCCTCACCCTGATGGTCAGCTGTCACTGTTGGTACTTGACTTGTACTTGCTGCCTCGTTGTCTTGGGTGTCAGGATACTGCTCAAAAGGCCATGAAAATGAATTATCTCTTTCTTGTGATTTCCTCAGGTATCTCCGATTTCTCCTTAGTCTTCTTCCTTCCTCTGTTAGAATTTCGTAGGACTGAGGTCCTAGTTTCTGGACAACTTTTGCCTTTTGCCAGTGTTTGTCAAACGAGCTGCTTGGCTGCAGCCGAATGTTGTCATTTCTCTGGAGCTCAAGCAGATCCTTTGCAGATTTATTGTAATAGAAAGCTTGCCTATCTTGATTCTTCTGTAATTTAGCTTTGATGCTTCCCAGCAACTTTGGCTTTAACAGATGACTAGCAGTTGGTAAGAGTGTTTTTGTACGCCTACTCATGAGCTTCTGTGCCGGACTGCTGTCTAGGCCTTGAGTGGGTGTGTTTCTATCTTCCAGTATAGACAGATATACATCAGTACCTGCTTGTTTTGCTTTATGCATGAGTCTTTTGGCTGTTTTTACTGCTTACTCTGCTTTTCCATTACTCTGAGGATATCTGGGAGAAGACGTCTGGTGTTCAAATTCCCATTTCTTGCTGAAGGTTTTGAACTCTTCCGAAGTAAACTGCGCCGCATTCTCCGAGAAAACGACATCTGGAATGCCATACCTGGCAAAATGGCCCTTGGGTTTTTTAATCACTGTTCCCGCCCTTGTGTCCTGCAACAAATCAACCTCCCAGAAGTTAGAGAAATAGTCCACTGTAATCAGGTATTCTTTGTCATTCCATGTGAACAAGTCCGTTTCTATTTTTGACCTATGTGGAATTTCATGTGGTTGCAATGTCTCCTTTGGTTGTTTATCACTGCAGGATGCACATATTTCACATTGTGCTATATAATTTTTAATGTGGTCATTCATACCTGGCCAATAAATAGATTCTCGTGCTCGACGTAGACATCCTTCCATGCCTAAGTGAGAGGAGTGCAATGTTTTCAGTATGTCTCTTCTGAGAACTTCTGGTATAACCGCCCTGTCTCCTTTAAAGATGATTCCTTGCTGCACTGACAATTCATCTCTTATGTGGAAGAATGATGAAACTTCCCTTGGAGCATGTTGCTTGTATTTTGGCCAGCCCTGCAAGATGACGTCTTTAAACTCTGGAGACTTTTATCCTTCTCTGCGAAAGTCTGGATTTTCTTCAGCTTTTATTTTGACACTGCAAGATAGTTACACATATTGATGGTTTCAATGTCTTTCTCCTCATCATTTGTGATAGAAAGGTAAACTCTGCTTAGCGTATCTGCAATCAGTAAGTTTTTTCCTGGACAGTACCCGATGTCAAAATCATATTTCTGAAGTCGTAACAGCATGCGCTGTAGTCTCTTTGGGGCATTTAGTAGTGGTTTCTTTGTAATGCTCTCCAAAGGTTTGTGATCCGACTGTACTCTTACCCGTCGACCATAGGTGTATTGGTGAAACTTCTCCAACCCAAATACCACAGCCAGTAGTTCCTTCTCAATCTGAGCATATCCCTGCTCTGTTATTGTAATTGCTCTGCTTGCAAATGTGAGTGGCTGTTTGTTCTGCATTAATGTAGCTCCAAGGCCTTTTTCTGAAGCATCACATTGTACCACTACTTCTTGATCTGGATCGAAATACCTTAGGGTTGCTACATCTGAAATAGGTTTCTTTACTGATTGGAAAGCAGTCTCCTGGATTTCCGTCCACTCCCAGAGCACATCTTTGTGGGTTAGCTGTCTCAGTGGCTCACACATGTCTGACAGATGACTGCAAAATTTGGAGAGATAATTTACCATGCCCAAAAATCGTTGTACTCCACAAACATCAGTAGGGGTAGGCAAACCTTGTATTGCTCTCACCTTTTCAGGATCCACTTTTACACCGTTTGAAGTCAGACGATGTGAAATATAGGCCACTTCTGTCATTTTCAGTTTGAATTTGTCCAAGTTCAGCTTTATGGGTTTGCTCTGCATCTGTCCAAAAATTGTATCATCTTCTGATCGTGATCCTTGATTGCAGATTCCATATCTTCACCTTCTCCCACTATTAGTATATCATCTGCTATTGTCTTCACTCCAGGAAGTCCTTCCAAAGCCTGCATTAATGTCTGCTGGAACATCTCTGGAGCAGGTTTTAGTCCCATGGGCATTCTCAGCCATTTAAAACATCCAAATGGTGAAGAAAATGTTGTCAATAAACTTGATTCTTCAGTCAGTGCCACATGCCAAAATCCATTTTCCACATCACATACAGAAAATATTTTAGCTTTTGATAGATTTGATAGAACATCATCTATCTTCAGGGGGTCGCCCTCCCAGGGCTGCGGGGTACTCGGTACCGGGCCGGTGTCAGTGGGATGTGTCATGGCCGCTGTGACCCGGTCCGTGGCCCTGGGTGCCCAAATCAATGGTGGTTTTTAATGTAGTTTATAGGAATAGTTCGTGACGCCACCTGTGGTGTTTGGCAAGTAAGAGGTTAAGCCAATGCTGCGTGCAGATCCTCTGGGGCTGATGGTGTGTTGCAGCATAGATGGTGTAGCTCCCCACAGGTGATGCTGTAACCCCAGGGCAGTGTATAGGGGCAGGCAGTGTGAGGAATGTTGGTACCCAGATGTAGCAGTGCTGACGGTGTTGTCGCACAAATGAATGGAAGACACCAGGGCCTGCAGTTCCAAAGCTTTACTCACAGTTTGTGGTACACACTGGTACCTGCCTCCGTGCCGTGTCCTCCGGGGCAGAGACTCAATCAACCTCCCGGGCAAGTCAGGATTCTCCTCTCCAACACTCCGCTAACATGTACCTTTCCTGAACGACTCCTCTATTGCGCCTTTTAGTGTGAAGAGCTCCAGTACCAGGGTACTCTGAAGTTCCTCCAGTCAGGTGTTCCTAACAACTCTACTTGTATGACAGACAGCTGTAGCCTTTTTTGGGGACTCCCTTCTCCGGAATCCTGGCTGTCTATTCAGTTGCTGTTGTGCCCCAAGTCTTGGATGGGAGTAGTGCATTTACAGCCAACTACTCCACCGGTGTCTGCTGCAGAACCATAAGTGTCCATACAACCTCGGGGACAGGGCCCCGGCCTTGCACTGAGAACCTATAGGCAGGGTTCCTCTTCCAACCCACAACTCCTCTCTGTTCTCTTACTCCTTCGTTCCGCACTGTTCCTTCTCTCTCTTATGGAAGCTTAGGTTGCAATTCTACATCTTTCTCCTTCTGTTCCTTTCCCGTGCCAGCTGTCTCAGATCACTGAGGCAGCTGCAGCACTCCTTCCTCCATCCCTTCTTCCAGGGATCCCCACTCCTCCCGAGTGGCTTCCTTCCTCACTGACCTTCTGTCAGACTGAACCTCCAGACTGAACCCGTAATCCTACACTTTCCCAACCTTTTATATATCTCAACTCCACCCACCTCCCAGCACATCTTGTGTTACGAAGCAAGGACCCACGAAAGGTGCTCTGCTACCCTCTAAGCATGGCGTCGCAATGTAGTCCTGCTGAACTATCCTGTGTGTGGGGTGCAGGTGTTGGAGTGTGGAAAGGAGTTCCCAACTTACCTAGTTGGTGGGGCACTACACCTTAGGAGAAGGTACAGTACCTGTGTGGCGACTGAGCCTCAGGGGCACCACATCAGCATGGGGTAATGATTTCTTTTCAGCGCCTTGTTGAGTGGCTTAGGATCAATGCATACTCTTAACTTGCCAGATGGTTTCTGCACTATGACCAAACTGCTGATCCAATCTGTGCTCTTATGGACTGATGCTATCATGCCTCTTCTCTGTAAATCTTGCAGTTCTACTTTCAGCGGTTGCATTAAAGCTACAGGCACTCTCCTTGTAGGTAATCTGGTAGGCTGCATGGTGCTGTCAATTTCTAGCCTATATTTACCTTCAAAGCACCCATCACCTTCAAATAAATCAGCATACTTCATTTTTATTTTCTGAATATCCAAGTTGTGCTCTGCATTTAGTTTGGGATTTGGTACATCCTGGGAAACTTCAGCAGACATAATATTCTGTGACTGTACTTTTATTAAGTCCATTGCCTGAACAGCTTTTACTCCCTATAATGGTACATGGTTACCACCACGCAACACGGTAAATTCAACTCTATAACTCTTTCTGTTACATGGGTTCTGTATTTTGAGCTTACATGTCCCCATTGGTTTCAGAACACTTTTGTTGTACATCACCAGTACCTTGTCAGTTGGCTCAATAGAAACCTGTTTGTTCAGCAGAGCAGATGGAATTACATTGCAGCTTGCTCCACATTCCAACTGAAATCTAATGGGCTTTTCATCCAACAAGAATGTTGCATAAAGCTGCCTGGCATCCTTGTCTACTGACTACCTGACTACATTGACTTTCTCTGCTGCAGGCTGCAGTTGTAGCCATGTAATGACCTCTGCACTGTCATTGTCTGGTGTCACAGTGTGGAGCTGTCTGTACTGTTTGCCTGTTCCTTGCCTGCAGACAGCTGATAAATGATTCTTCTTTCCACACAATCTGCAGGTTTCACCATGTGCTGAATACTTGGTTTTGCCTCTCTCATGTCTTTTCCCACCATACTTGCAGTGGACAGTGCTTATAGGGGAGCTTGGTCTTGTCTTTCCTTTCATAGATACTGCATGTACATTATCATCATCACTGGTGCCTGCCATCATATTCAGGCTGTGTTTTGTCAGTTCAGCAGCCCTGTAGATTTGCATGCATTTCTCTAAAGTCATGTCTTCCACTCTCAGTAATCTTTCTTTGAGATGACTGTCTCTTATGCCACACACCATTCTGTCTTTGATTAGACTGTCCCTGATCTCCAAAACTACATGTTGTTGCCAGCCTCCTCAGCTCTGTCAGATATCTGTCCACATTTTCACCATCCTCCTGATGTCTTGTGAAAAAGTTTTATCTTTCCACTGTCTCATTCTTCTTTGGGTCACAGTGTTTATCAAATGCCTGCACAATATCTGCTAGAAGGAGGTTGTCTGTGTGTGGCAGTAAGGTGTGGGCTAATTCTCTGCCATTTTCCCCAATAAGGTAATAAAACAGCTTCAATTTTCATTTGTCATCAGTGGGGGCCACTGTGAGATCCACATACAGTGTAAACACTTCCTTCCAATGTCTCCAAGTCTGGGACAAATTATATGAAGTCACATCCAGTCCCTGAGGGGGCTTCAGACCAGTCTCCATTTTGCAGTAATGTCAGGGAGTCTGTACTTACAGGTGCTGTGATTCTCTGTGATCCTCTGTACAGTCCCAGCCTCACACAAGCTCTGAGGATTTGCAGGTTCTGTGCCCAGCTGCCACCATGTTCTGTTATGTATTTCCGGTCAAGGATCACACTCCTTGCATATCTCCAGGCTTGTTTATTACATGAGACTTGTGATACATTCCTCCATTACAAGATGTCTGCTAACAACAACTAACCAACAAGTTCTTACACTCTATAGTACACACATCAAAGTAGTGAGACCCCTAGAGGCCACATCAACATATAACATATTGCTACAATGTGGCCTTCTGATTTCTTCCTGAAACACAGTTTTGTCAGAAATGATTTGGATTAGCTAATTGAGCCTCCTGGCTGCACCCCAATATTAGGCCTAATGAATTTTAAGTGGAAATCTGGCATTTAGATTTGTCACTGAAACATAGTTTTATCACAAACTTTTTGAGTAGCAAATAGGGCCTTCTGAGACACATATTTTGCACAATCTAGTTAGATGCTGGAAGATCGATTTCACACAAGGCAGGATCCTATCTACCTATCTGACAAGTTCATTTGCAGCACTATCAGCAGTGGCTTATCTGCACTGTGATACTGAGAAAATGGTGCCAGTAAAACAAGATGTCCGCTTTTTATATGGCCAGGGACATGTGACTTCCACAGCCGCAGCCAATCTCAGAAGATCTTCTGGCATGACGCTGTGGATGGTTTCTGCACCCTAATTGGCTGCCGGAATCAATACACATAATGTTAAAGAGAAAAAAATAGAGCACGCTGCTCCTCTAACCTCTCCACACCCCCTCCCCTTATCAAACATGTCTCCTGTCTCCCTTGCTCATCATACAGCACCGCTATCCTAGTCAAAGTAATAACAAAAGCATTAGTGGAAATGCGATGATTGACCGAACTGTGACCAAATTTTTCAGCCTTTGAGTAAAAATGCTTGTGAACCCAAACATGAATCCGAATGAGCTACATTCGTGCAGAATTTGAGACTGGTGAACATTTTCCGAACAAGTTCGCCCATCTAGAGTCTTCAAGTCATACAAGTGGATCTATAAAAGATGTCTAATTTTTCTCAATAGTATGTCTGTGGATGAAGTTAAGTCAAATTTAAAACATGTCCATCAGATCTCATTTTTTTTATTGCATGCAATCACGTTTCTCCTAGCTCCTTGCCGGGTGAAGCTGCAGTCCGCACATTGGATTCTTACACTTACATCACAGTTGTGTCTGCTATTTTCACAACTTTTTCAGGTGAACGCATATTTATCTGTTGTGGTTTACATCATTGGCATTTTACATAATGGCACATTTTGTCCTAGTTTATCTTTTAGAAAAATGAGCCCTGACTCGCCTATCTAGTTTTGAACCACGCTGAGATATATTTTGTGAAAAAGCCACCCCTTTATTTTAGCTAGTGTCCAGGAAAAAATGGGGGGCTGCTGTGGAGCTGAGGAGGGTGATGATATGTGGTCTCTCCCTGCCCCTGTGGAACACTCCCCAACAAAATAAAACAAAAAGGTTTAAATAAAATAAAAGAACCATATTAAAAATGGAAACAGCACTTTTTTCAAGCCCTTTATTATTGTTGAAAAAAAAACATACTGTATTTTGCATCGCTGCATCTGTAATGAACTAAAATAAACTACTCACTGGTATCCCAGTGAATGCCACAAAAAATCCATAATACCTATTTTTTTTGTTCACTTCACTTTGAATTTTTTTTTATAAAAAAGTGATTAAATATTGAAAATCTTTCAACATTGTGCTAAACAAAATTATAGATTGTTTCACAAACAACAAACCCTCATTCACCACTGCTGAAAAAAATGTTCTGGCAATAATAATATAACGATATAAACCTTTTTTTATCAGATTTTATTGAGAAAAAGTATAGTATAAATAAACAATGCATTTTTAGCATCATTGTGTCCAAAATAATCAAAACTAAACAAGGAGCACACTACTTATGCTGCCCAGTAAACACCGTAAGGGCAGAGACACTCTGGCGAATTTTTTGACCGAGAATCGGATCATAAAACTTGCCCTGGCCGGCACCTCTCCTGACCTGAACTTGACAGCTGCATAGTAATCCATCACGCTGTCATGCTCAGGTCAGGAGAGGTTCTGGCCAGGGCAAGTTTTACGATCAGATTCTCGGACGAAAAATTCGCCAGTGTGTCTCTGCCCTAAAAGAACAAAGCCAGGACTGTTGTTTAGTGATCAATTCCCTACAATAAAAAAAAGAGTTTTAAATCACTCAAAAATAGAGATGATGAGTCTTTTAAAAGTCAATTTGATCTTCAGCAGACAATAAAATAGCTGCGAATTGCAGGTAACCCCAATTGCCCTGAAAAGACTCTGAGGTATCTTAGGACTGTATCCAAACCCTTTCAGTCTCTTTAGCGCAAACAAAGCATTAGTATCGTCAAAGTGACCTCACCATAGACAAGGATGGTAACCGGCTTGCAGCCCATTTAATAATTAAATTATTTATAATTCATTGAAGAGATTATGCCAGAAATCTGGAGTAAAATGCTTTGAAAAGTCACTAAATATTTGCCAAAATGGAATAATGGAAAGAGATGGGGAGAAACAGTGGTGAGATAGGGTGTGGCAAAGTCCACTTGTCTAATTCATGAAGAGCCGTGGCATACCTAATGCCACAAATCTTATAACAGTCCCACCTAAGGGAATCTGTCTGCAAGTTTTTGCTATGTAATCTTAGGAAAGCATGAGGTAGAGGTTAAACACTGAATTCAGCAATGTGTAAAAGCAAGCTGTATGCTGTTGTCTACTTATAATGAAGATCACTAGGACATTATCGCTGCTATGATTAGCTGAACAGTTGTCCCTCCACTAGCTCACTGTCATTAGACAATGTACATGCAGAGCTTTGTGTGTGCATGGGGAAGCTTTCTCAACTAGGCTTCATTCTAAATCTAAGAACTCTGATTGTGTCACAACAACAAATGCACCCAGTAAACTAAATGATAATTGGATTTAAAGTTTATTTTCCTACATCTTGCTGTCCTCAGATGAGTTAGCAAAAACCGATTGACAGATTCTTTAATGAATCAGGTGAGTTTCACCCCAACACATCCCCTCATCAAGATCAGCGTGAACAACACTGGTTTTAATGAATCTAGACTTTGTATTTTAAAATTTAAAAAAAATGGTCCAAAAATTATCACTGCAATTTCTGATTTTTGCAGAACACTGACTGAAACTGTCAACATCATCCTGCTTTGACTGAGAATAGAGATGCAACATACGTTCTGTAATGCACTCCATTTGTCCCCACTTAAACACTTTGGCAAAGGCAAAGAAGGTCAATTGTGCCCTGTGATTGTTAGCACTATTGCGCAGACGGCTGGTGCTTGTGGTCGTATATCTGTTGGTGCTAGCGGCTCCCTAGGAATATACATGTACAAAATGGAAATCGAAGCAGCAGGCAGCAGTATTAGTGTGCCATGCATGATTACCAAATTGGACTACTAAAAAAGTGTGAAAAATTGGTTAATTTTGAAATAGTGGATATGGATTATTTAGTTATGGTTTTTGGAATTACAGGCTGCATCTAGAACACTTATGTGTGGCAATATATTTGTTTTACATGGAAATGCACATTTTGTACCAAGATTAAGAATGGTTAACCTCTCTAAACGTGTAGATTTTTAAATGCCTGCCTTTTAGGATGATTCTCTGCTGGAATTTTTTTATGGCAGTTGAATAACAAACAAGATTTTATTGCTTTAACTTTCCTGGCTGGACAGACAACTTGGTTTTGATGCTCATACTGGAACTCTACACAGGAGCATTGTCCATACTGTGAGAATCATGTGGGAATAGTGGATGAGGGCAGGTATATCTCGCCCAGATTCCTTTCCTATGTGGCCTAGTCTGGTCAGTATCGCACCTGCTTGCTAATGAATAATGGGAGGTGGATATAAAACGATGCAAGGTGGTTGTGTGAGTGTCTCAGCCTGGGAACACAGAGAGCTTGTCTGTGTGAGAGACACACGTGAGTGGAAGCAGTGCCCACTGCAACTGTGGTTTGGCTGGACGGGAGAAGCCCGCCAGTTGGTAGTTAGGTTGTTCATTGTTTAGTTAGTGCCGGACAGGCAAGGATTTGTTTTATGTTTTATTTCCTTTTTTGCATTGCTTTCACCGTTAATAAACCTGACCCAGGGTCAGTTTCACCCGAATTCCAGCTCTGCGCCTGAGTTTTATGCTGAACGCACGTGACCTTTGACCCCAGCAAAGGCGATCCTGGAGTGTTTTATCACATTGTGGTGGAGAACACGGGCATCACGTTGCAAGCATGAGCATGGAGGACGTGGTGAAAGCGCTGGTACAGTCCACCGCCTTCCAGCAAGAAGCTAATCGGGTGATGATGGCCCAGCTGAAGGAGTTGGTGGACATGACAGTTACAGATCGTTCGCTTCTCCAGCAGGTGGCGCAGCGCTTGGCAAGCTTACCTGAGGTTAACCTGGAAGCCGAGTCGAGAGTGATTCACGTGAGTCAGTACTGGCAGAAGATGACGACAGAAGATGACGTCGAGGCATACCTGACTACATTTGAACGGACGGCGTTGCGAGAAAAATGGCCGAAGGCAAGATGGGCCGGCCTGATTGCCCCGTTTCTTTCCGGTGAGGCCCAAAAGGCTTATTATGACTTAGAGCCTGAAGCTGCGCAGGACTTTGACAAACTGAAAGCCGAGATCTTGGCCCGGCTGGGAGTGACGACCGCTGTCCGTGCACAGAGAGTGCATCAATGGACTTATCAGCTGGATAAACCACCGCGGTCACAGATGTTCGACCTGATCCACGTGACGAAGAAGTGGCTACAACCCGAGGTGCTGACAGCGCCAGAGATAATCCAGAGAGTCATGGACAAGTACCTGAGAGCTCTACCGCCAGCCCTGAGGAAGTGGGTAAGCCATGGAAATCCTACGACGGCAGATCAACTGGTGGATCTGGTTGAACGTTACTCCGTGGCGGAAGGACTCCGAGACGACGCTACCCCACCTCGTTCTTCATCATCTCCACGTGGAACTGGTAAGACCGGTAAGGGAGTAGGGGAGATGGAAAAATCCCTAAGACAGTGGGGGAGGAAAACGGGACTGCCCGCACTGCGAGGCCGAGAGTAACGAACTATGGTCTAAGCAAGGGGCCCGTTAGGTGTTTCCGCTGCCAAGAGATGGGACATATTGCTGCGAACTGTCCGGTCACTACTGAACCCATGCAGTGCGACGTCACAGACTCTAAAAAACGCTTGTCTATGGTTGCACGGGTAGTGAGTGTGAATGCCGGTCAAAAGGATGTGGAAAAACACTTGTGTGATTTAATTGTTGATGGCAAAAATGTGGTGGCATTGTTAGACTCGGGAAGTGTGGTGACTCTGGTGAAGGCCAGTCTGGTGTCAGCCCCGACTGGACCATCAGACAAATTTTCTGTAGCGTGTGTGCATGGAGACACCTGTTCGTACCTCACCACGGTCATATGCATTACAACTTCCTATGGGTCTGTGCAACATAAAGTGGGACTCGTCCCGGCGTTATTGCATGATGTTATCCTGGGCCGTGATTTTCCCCACTTCTGGCAATTGTGGGAGAGTCAGTTGATGCCCTCGGGTAATAGTGTACATGATTCTTCTCCCAGGGAGCGTGTGGGTCCCGGACCCCTGGAAGAGGTCTCCCCGGAAGATCCGGGGGAAGAGTCTGCGGGAAATGACCTGCAGTTCCCGTTTTCAGTCATGGCGGGTGATAATGAGGAGACCGGGGAAGAGGAGGAGGCTGACAGCCGTCTACCTCCCCGTTTGCCGGATTTAGAAGTTCAGAAAGATGACTTCCAAAGCGAGCAAATAAAGGATCCTACCCTTTCTCAGGCTAGGACAAATGTGAAAGTGATAAATGGGGTACCCGTAGAACCTGGCTCTAGGCTGGCATATCCTTACATGGTTCTGGAGAATGATTTACTCTATCAGATAGAGAAAAAGGGGGAAGATACGGTGCAACTATTAGTCGTGCCAAAACCCTACCGGCGGCAGGTGCTGGACCTGGCCCACGGACATGTGATGGGAGGTCACCTGGGAGTCCAGAAAACCACCGAAAGGATATTACACTGTTTTGTTTGGCCAGGCATGCATCACGATATTCGTGTATATTGTGAGGCTTGTCCTGACTGCCAAGCCTCTGCACCTAAGCCCCGGTTCTGTAGCCCTTTGGTACCCCTACCTATTATTGAAGTCCCGTTTGAGAGGATTGGGATGGATTTAGTTGGGCCCCTTCCACGGTCTGCACATGGACACCAACATATCCTGGTCATCTTGGATTATGCCACTCGTTACCCGGAGGCCATCCCTTTGCGTAACACGGCCACCAAGACGATTGCCAAGGAACTGGTGCATGTGTTTAGTCGGGTCGGTATACCAAAACAGATACTCACCGACCAGGGGACCCCCTTTATGTCCAGGGTAATGAAGGAGCTCTGCCGATTGTTACAAATTGAACCGTTACGCACATCCGTGTATCACCCTCAAACAGACGGGTTGGTCGAACGGTTCAATAAAACTCTGAAGCAGATGCTGAGAAAGGCGATAGACAAGGATGGGAAGAACTGGGACTATTTACTTCCATATTTGCTTTTTGCCATCAGGGAAGTACCCCAGTCTTCCACGGGATTCTCGCCTTTCGAGTTATTGTACGCCCGACGTCCTCGCGGACTGTTAGACGTTGCAAAAGAAACCTGGGAGGGTCAGGTCACTCCGTTTAAAACAGTGATAGATCACGTCACACAAATGCAGGACCGTATTGCGGCTGTTATGCCTATCGTCAAAGAACACATGATAGAGGCTCAAGGAGCCCAAAAAAGAATCTATGATAGGGGCGCCAAGATCCGTACGTTTGCACCCGGAGATAGGGTGTTGATCCTGGTCCCCACGGTGGACAGTAAGTTCCTGGCAAAGTGGCAGGGCCCCTTTGAGATCAAGGAAAGAGTTGGTGAAGTAAACTACAAAGTATACCAGGCAGGTAAACGGAAACCTGAACAGATTTATCATGTAAATCTGATAAAGCCCTGGAAGGATCGGTCTGCCTTGTCAGCGGAGCTGGCCTGTCCTGTCTGCTCGCATGCCGTACCGGAGGTACGGGTTGCAGAGACTCTTTCGGAGCGGCAAAAGACTGAGGTCAGGCAGTTTCTACTTCACAACCAAAAGTTTTTCTCAGAAAAACTCGGGCAGACTATACTAATGAAACATGACATCGTAACAGAACCTGGTGTCACAGTTCACGTAAAGCCCTACCGAATCCCGGAAGCGCGCCGTGAAGCCATTTCCCGAGAAGTGAAGGCAATGTTAGAGTTAGGAGTCATTGAGGAATCGCACAGTGCGTGGTCCAGCCCGTTTGTGCTAATTCCTAAACCGGACGGCACCACCCGGTTCTGCAATGACTTCAGGAAACTGAATGCGGTCTCAAAATTTGATGCCTATCCTATGCCCCGGGTCGACGAGTTAATAGATCGGTTAGGAAAAGCCCGGTATATTACGACCCTAGATCTAACAAAGGGGTATTGGCAGATCCCTCTGGCTGAGGCTGCCAGAGAAAAGACGGCATTTGCTACGCCGGAAGGTTTATTTCAGTATGTGTATATGCCGTTTGGACTGCACGGGGCACCGGCGACCTTCCAGAGACTGATGGATCGAGTCTTGAGGCCACATAGGCGGTACGCTTCGGCCTATTTGGATGACATTGTCATTTACAGCTTGGACTGGGAGACTCATCTCCAGAAAGTACAAGCTGTGATTGACAACCTGTGGGAGGCAGGTCTAACCGCGAACCCCAAGAAATGTCACATCGGGCTAGAAGAAGCCCGGTATTTGGGGTATGTAATTGGGAGGGGTGTTGTTAAACCCCAGGTTGATAAGATTCAGGCGGTTCAGGACTGGCCACAACCTGTCAACAAGAAGCAGGTGCAAGCCTTCCTGGGGATCGCCGGCTATTATCGCCGGTTCATACCCAATTTTGCAGCCATCGCTACCCCCCTGACGAATCTTACAAAAGGGAAAGACTCCGTCATGATTAAATGGAGTTTAGCGGCTGAAGAAGCCTTCCATAGCCTAAAACGGGCACTTTGCTCTCAGCCCATACTGGTGACTCCGGACTTCCGCAGCGAGTTTGTGGTACAAACGGATGCCTCTGATACCGGTATCGGAGCCGTACTCTCACAAGTGAGGGACGGAGTGGAACACCCAGTCCTCTGGGTGGAGGAAGCTGAATAAACAATAGCAAAGGTATGCAGTCGTAGAAAAAGAGTGCCTCACCATTAAGTGGGCTCTAGAGGCCCTCAAATATTACCTGGTGGGCCGAAAGTTCAGGCTGATCATTGACCATGCCCCTCTCAAGTGGATGCACTTGAACAAGGAACGGAATAGCCGGGTGACCCGGTGGTTCCTTGCCCTGCAGGCCTACACTTTTACGGTGGAGCACCGCCCAGGGGTACAGATGGGAAATGCAGATGCCCTGTCCCGAGTGCACTGTTTGGCGGGTGTCATTGCTCGACCAGAGTGGTCTGAGCAGAGGGGGGATATGTGAGAATCATGTGGGAATAGTGGATGAGGGCAGGTATATCTCGCCCAGATTCCTTTCCTATGTGGCCTAGTCTGGTCAGTATCGCACCTGCTTGCTAATGAATAATGGGAGGTGGATATAAAACGATGCAAGGTGGTTGTGTGAGTGTCTCAGCCTCAGTCAGTCTCACAATACATGTCAAAATGCGAATCTTCTTGAGGTGAGGGGGTTTCATTGTTCTATGGAATATGCATAATTAACCCCTTTCTGACATCAGACGTACTATCCCGTCCATGGGACCCGGGCCCCTATGCCCATGGACGGGATAGTACGTCTAGCGCGATCAGTGGCGCCCACGTGGTGAGCGCCGCTGATCGCGGACGGGTGTCAGCTGATTATCACAGCTGACACCCGGCACAACGTGTCAGGGGCGGTCACGGACCACCCCCGACACGTTAACCCCTTGCACACCGCGATCAAACATGATCGCGGTGTACCGGGGGTTAAAGGGAAGCATCAGCAGGGAAGGGGCTCCCTCCGTGCTTCCCTGAGCCCCCCACAGCAGCGCTCTTTCCCTGCAGGCCCCCGAATCCAAGATGGCGACGGGGGCCTTCGGGGGCCTGCAGGTAGCTGACTTCCTCAGTGCCTGCAAAGCGCAGGCATGAGGAAGTCTGCAGTAGTGCTTGTGACAGATCGCTGATCTGTCACAGTGATCTGTGATATGACAGATCAGCGATCTGTCACTGGACAGTGATGTCCCACCTGGGACTATGTAATAAAGTAAAAAAAAATAAAAAAAAGTGTTAAAATTTTTTTTAAAAAATCGGCAAATAAATTAGAAAAAAAAAAATATTCCCCCAATAAATCCATTTTTTAGAAATAAAAAATAAAAAAAAATAAAAGTACACATATTAGGTATCGCCGCGTCCGTAACGACCCGTCCTATAAAACTGTCCCATTAGTTAACCCCTTTAGCGAACCCCTTAAAAAATAAAAATAAAAAACGAAGCAAAAAATAAATAAATAAAATTTATTATCATACTGCCAAACAAAAAGTGTAATAACGCGCGACCAAAAAGACGCATATAAATATCCATGGTACCGCTGAAAACGTCATCTTATCCCGCAAAAAACTAGCCTCCATACAGCATTATCAGCGAAAAAATAAAAAAGTTATAGCTCGCAGAATAAAGCGATGCAAAAATAATTATTTTTTATATAAAATAGTTTTTATTGCATAAAACCACCAAAACATAAAAAATGACCTAAATGAGGTATTGTTGTAACTGTACTGACCCGAAGAATAAAACCACTTTATCAATTTTACCGCTTGCGGAACGGTGTAAACGCACCCCCCCAAAAGAAATTCATGAAACGCTGGTTTTTGTTCATTCTGCGTCCCAAAAATCGGAATAAAAAGCGATCAAAAAATGTCACGTGCCCGAAAATGGTACCAATGAAAACGACAACTCGTCCCGCAAAAAATAAGACCTCACATGACTCAGTGGGTCGAAATGTGAAAAATTATAGCTCTCAATATGTGGTGATGCAAAAACTATTTTTACAATAAAAAGCGTCTTTTAGCGTGCGACAGCTGCCAAACATAAAAACCGCCATAAATAGTAAATCAAACCCCCCGTTATCACCCCCTTAGTTAGGGAAAAATAATAAAATTAAAAAAATGTATGTATTTCCATTTTCCCATTAGGGTTAGGGCTAGGGTTAGGTCCAGGGCTAGGGTTAGGTCCAGGGCTAGGGTTAGGGTTAGGGCTAGGGCAAGGGTTAGGGCTAGGGTTAGGGTTAGGGCTAGGGTTAGGGCTGAGATTAGGGTTAGGGGTGTGTTGGGGTTCAGGTTGGAGATAGAATTGGGGGTTTCCACTGTTTGGGCACATCAGGGGCTCTCCAAATGCAACATGGCGTCTGATCTCAATTCCACCCAATTCTGAGTTGAAAAAGTCAAATGGTGCTCCTTCCCTTCCAAGCTCTGCCATGCGCCCAAACAGTGTCTTACCCCCACATGTAGGGTATCAGCCTACTCAGGACAAATTGCAAAACAACTTTTGGGGTCTAATTTCTCCTATTGCCCTTAGGAAAATAAAAAATTGGGGGCAAAAATATCATTTTTGGGAAAAAAATGATTTTTTTATTTTCCCGTCCGAGCGTTATAAACTTCTGTGAAGCACTTGGGGGTTCAAAGTGCTCACCACATATCTAGATAAGTTCCGAGGGGGGTCTAGTTTCCAAAATGGGGTCATTTGTGTGGGTTTCCACTGTTTAGGTACATTAGGGGCTCTCCAAAGGCAACATGACACCCACAGACCATTCCATCAAAGTCTGCATTCCAAAACGTCACTACTTCCCTTCCGAGCCCCGACGTGTGCCCACACAGTAGTTTTCTCCCACATATGGGGTATCAGCATACTCAGGATAAATTGGACAACAACTTTTGCGGTCCAATTTCTCCTGGTACCCTTGGGAAAATGAAAAAATGGTGACTAAAAGATCATGTTTGTGGAAAAAATCCAAATTTTTTATTTACACGCCCGGGCGTTATAAACTTCTGTGAAGCACTGGGGGGTTCAAAGTGCTCACCACATATCTAGATAAGTTCCTTTGGGGGTCTAGTTTACAAAATGGTGTCATTTGTGGGGGGTTTCCACTGTTTTGATACATCAGGGGTTTTCCAATCGCGACAAGTTGTCCGATCTCAATTCCAGCCAAAAACATCAAATGGTGCTGCTTCCCTTCCGAGCTCTGCCATGCGCCCAAATAGTGGTTTACCCCCACATGTGGGGTATCAGCGTACTCAGGACAAATTGCACAATAACTTTTAGGGTCCTGTTACCCTTGGAAAAATAAGAATTGAGGGTGAAAAGATCATTTTTGTGGAAAAAATATGATTTTTTAATTGTACGGCTGTACGTTATAAACTTCTGTAAAGCCCTTGTGGATTCAAAGTTCTCACCACACATCTAGATAAGTTCCTTGGGGGGTCTAGTTTCCAAAATGGTGTCATTTGCGGGGGGTTTCCACTGTTTTGGTACATCAGGGGTTTTTGCAATCGCGACATGGTGTCCGATCTCAATTCCAGCCAAAAACGTCAAATGGCGCTGCTTCCCTTCCGAGCTCTGCCATGCGCCCAAATAGTGGTTTACCCCCACATGTGGGGTATCAGCGTACTCAGGACAAATTGCACAATAATTTTTAGGGTCCTGTTAACCTTGGGAAAATAAACATTTGGGTGAAAAGATCATTTTTGTGGAAAAAATATGATTTTTTAATTGTACCGCTGTACGTTATAAACTTCTGTGAAGCACTTGTGGGTTCAAAGTTCTCACCACATATCTAGATAAGTTCCTTAGTGGGCCTAGTTTCCAAAATGGGGTCACTTGTAGGGGGTTTACACTGTTTAGGTACATCAGGGACTCTCCAAACGTGACATGGTGTCCGATCTGAATTCCAGCCAATTTTGCATTGAAAAAGTCAAACGGCGCTCCTTCCATTCTGAGCTCTGCCATGCGCCGAAACAGTCATTCCCTCCACTTATCAGGTATCAGCATACTCAGGACAAATTGCACAATAATTTTTGCAGTCCAATTTCTCCTGTTACCCTTGGTAAAATAAAAAAAATTGAACCTGAAGTATTTTTTTTGTGAAAAAAAGTTAGATGTTCATGTTTTTTTAAATATTCAAAAAAATTCCTGTGACGCACTTAAAGGGTTAATAAACTTCTTGAATGTGGTTTTGAGCACCTTAAGGGGTGCAGTTTTTAGAATGGTGTCACTTTTGGGTATATTCTATCATATAGACCCCTCAAAGTGGCTTCAAATGTGATGTGGTCCGTAAAAATATAATGGTGTTGCAAAAATGAGAAATCGCTGGTCAATTTTTAACTCTTATAACTTCCTAACAAAAATAAATTTTGGTTCCAAAATTGTGCTGATGTAAAGTAAACATGTGGGAAATGTTAGTTATCAAGTTTTTTGTGTGCCGTATCTCTGTGATTTAAGGGCATAAAAATTCAAAGTTGAAAAATTGCGAAATTTTCAAAATTTTCGCCAAATTTCTGTTTTTCTCACAAATAAACGCAAGTTATTTGAATGAAATCTTACCACTATCATGAAGTACAATATGTCATGAGAAAACAATGTCAGAATCACCGGGATCCATGGCAGCGTTCCAGAGTTATGACCTCATAAAGGGACAGTGGTCAGAATTGTAAAAATTGGCCCGGTCATGAACGTGCAAACCACCCTTGGGGGTGAAGGGGTTAAATGTTTAATCCCTTCACCCAATAGAGTAGCTATCGGGGGCAAAGGGGGTGGTCACCCATGGGCCCTGCACTCTGAGGGGGCCCACCGGGAGCTACGCTACTGTAACTGTATCGGCATACACAGTGCGCCCATACAGTTAAATTCTGCAGCAGAGCAGGGAGAATCGATCTCCCTGCTCTGCCGCCCCACCGCTATGGGCCCCTGAGCAGGCAGGGGGCCCTGTGCCAGCAGTGGGCGCCCCACCCTTCATCGCAGGTGATGAGGGAGAGAGCTTAATGCTCCCTCTCCCATTATCTCCCTGTCACCGACGCTAACACTGACAGCGGGCGTGATGACGTCAGTACTAGGCACCTGCAGTCGGAGATGAGTGGGAGCAGAGAGCAGCGCAGGAATCAGGAGGAAGAAAGGTGAGTATTTAGTTTATGGGGCTACATTACACTACAGAGGGTGGCTATGGGGGTGCATTATACTACAGAGGCTGGCTATAGGACTGCATTACACTACAGAGTGTGGCTATGGGGTGCATTACATTATAGAGGTGTGCCTATGGGGGTACATTACACTATAGAGGCTGCATATGGGGGTGCATTTCATTATAGAGGATGCCTATGGGGGTACATTACACTACAGAGGCTGCCTATGGGAGCGCATTACACTACAGACGGTGGCTATGGGGGTGGATTACATTATAGAGGATGCCTATAGGGGTGCATTACACTATAGAGGCTGCATATGGGGGTCAATTACATTATAGAGGATGCCTATGGGGGTGCATTACACTACAGAGGCTGCCTATGGGGGGCATTACACTACAGAGGCTGGATATGGGGGTGAATTACACTACAGAGGGTGGCAATTGGGCTGCATTACACTACAGACGGTGACTATGGGGGTGCATTACACTATAGAGGTGTAAGTGGGTGGATTGATACTATTTCCTTGCTCTGCCTCCTTTAGTGTTCTTAATGTTTTCATAATAATCCGGTGGTACTGCTACATGTCGTCATGTATTACCACCCAGAATCCATGGCATTTCCACACTATTATATATGATTCCATTTGCTGTAAATATGTTGTTTCATTGTATAATGCTATGTTTAAGACAGGGAAAGTGTAGTGCACCCCTTGGACACTAGAGGGGGGCATTTTAGGATATAGAGCTCTTAGTAGGATAGGGTTAAGTGTAGGAGGAGCTGCTGGGAGTTAAGGCTAGGTTAGAAGGAAGTTAGGGCAGACGGGGTCAGGGTGCCCGAAGTGTCCACATAGGCTATAGGCCCAGGACGGCTTGGCAGCCAGGCAACACTAAGTAGCGACAGTCCAAGTTATCCATGGCTATTGGACATCAGTACAGTGAGCCAAACAGTGGAGAAGATGTTGCAACTCATAGCCTGGGCAGAGGCTTTTAGGACGGGAGTCGAACGGAGTGAGGAACAGAAGGATGCTGTAGCTTCACAGGGAGCAGTAAAGATGGGTTGATGCTTTTCCAGAGGAAACTAAACCAGGTGGCAGATGATTTCAAGTCTGGGGCGAAACAGACAGAAGGAATTGTCATCATGGCAAGGTTAGGCCAGGAAGAAGCTGGGAAGCAGTCTAAGACGGTCCGGTCTGGTTATGTGCCATATAGAAGTGTCAGCAAAGTAGGGAAAGCTGAGGAAGCAAGTAAGGACGGATGTGTTAACAATGATGTGCCAACTGTGGATATATTGTGTGAAGAAGTCAATAAAGAAACTGTTCAAGTTACCATGAACTGTGTCTCAGTTACTGGGAGTTGCCTTGGAGAGGGGCCATAGCCACTTGGGAAGTGCCCAGGGGGACCCGAACCTGGAGACGTAGGTATGACGAACAGTGGATAGTATTTTTCTGTGAGGGAAGGCCTGGACACTGATGCTTTAGTGTCTCTGGCCACGACTATAGTTCTGGCCAACCCTTACAGAGGATGCCTATGGGGATGCATTGCATTATAGAGGATGCCTATGGGGGCGCGTTACACTACAGAGGCTGCCTATGGGAGTGCATTGCACTACAGAGGCTGCCTTTCGGGGTGCATTACACCATAGAGTCTGCATGTGGGGGTGCATTACATTATTGAGGATGCCTATGGAGGAGCATTACTCTATAGAGGCTGCATATGGGGGTGCATTACACTACAGAGCCTGCCTATTATGGTGAATTATGCTATATAGGCTGCCTATGGGGGTGCATTACACCATAGAGGCTGCCTAAAGGGGGTGCAGTATGCTATAGAGGCTGCCTATGGGGCTGCATTACGCTTTAGAATCTGCCTATGGGGAGTTCATTATACTATAGAGTCTGCCTATTGGGAGTGCATTATACAATATAGAGTTTGCCTATGGGATTGCATTATACTATAGAGTCTGCCTATGAGGAGTGCATTATACTATAGAGTCTGCATATAGGGAGTGCATTATACTATATGGAGGCTTATGGGGCATGCACTAAACTATATGGAGGCCTATGAGGGGTGCATTATTATATGGAGGCCTATGGAGAGTGCATTATACTTTATATAGAGTCTGCCTATGGGGAATACATTATACAATATAGAGTCTGCCTATGGGGAGTGCATTATACTATATGGAGGCTTATGGGGCATGCACTAAACTATATGGAGGCCTATGAGGGGTGCATTATACTATATGTAGTCCTATGGGGAGTGCATTATACTATATAGCGTCTGCCTATCAGGAGTGCATTATACTATATGGAGACGTGAACCTATAGGAAGTGCATTATACAATATGGAGACCTATGGGGAGTGCATTATACTATATGGAGACCTATGGGGAGTGCATTATACTATATTGAGGACTATCTGGTGTATTATGCTAAATGGAAGCTTTCTAGGGGGCCATCATACAGTCTGGAGATTACAGTGAGGGGGACATCATGCAGCTTTGGAGCCATTAAACAGTTTTGGGGGATATTAAGGGGTCAGTATATATACAGTGAGGGGGCATTGTACTGCGTATAAGAGAGCATCATATTGTGAAAAGAGGAGCTGTACAGGGGGAAGATTAGGGACATTATTAAATGTAAAGTGGGCACTTATTGTTATAGGGGAATTCAGGTTACTGTGACTGTCAAAGGGGCACACACAGGGCAATATTACTTTTTAGGGGACAAAATGTGGGCCCGGTTGTCTAGGGCACTTGCACCCGGCATTACTATTTTCTAGAGGGTTGCTTTAGAGGTCATACAGAACCACACAGTAGGTGAAGTAATAGGGACACATATGGCAGCAGCGACTCAGCATTGAGGTATCAGCAGGATGAGCAGTTTGTGCAGGTTGGGAACAGCCCGGTTTCGGACAGTGCTGAAATTTGAGAAGTTAAATTTGTCTTTGTTGTATTCTCTGTAAAAGTCCTGGCTGGAGTAGTTGTCATGTCGGTCTGGGCCAGATGGAAAAGGTGAGAAAAGTAAACGATTCCATCAGAATGTCAGCTGTAAGTCATTATCTGTAACAGTGCTGTGATCTCTTATATGTTCTGTAGGACTGGTATGCACCAATGAACATATGGCGGTAATATCGACATTGGCATTTATATAGAGATTATTTTCAGCTAAAGCGCGGTCATCTGATGATGTTCTTCTCCACTATTAGGGTGCATCACCCATTTGTAATCAAGGTTACCTAGTTAGGGGCCCACTCAGAAGTTTTGCCGCCCCCCAGAACCAAAACCCTAGCTACACCTCTGCCTTCATCCCGAAGCCTGTTTGCTCCTTCCTGACCGGGCCAATTTTTACAACTCTGACCACTGTCACTTTAAGGCCTGTTTCACATTTCAGTTATTTGTCGTCAATCAAAATCTGCCAGGTTGTGAAAAAACGGATCCGTTTCCGTCGTGGCATAAACGGATGCCACGGGATACGTTTTTTGACGGATCCGATTTATCAGTTTAGGAGTGAAATTTAAAGGAACACAAGTCTGGGAAAAGGAGAGAGAGAGAGAGAGAGAGAGAGACAGACAGAGAGACAGAGAGAGATTTTCGGCCAGAACGGAATTTGGGGTTCAATTTCTGGCAAGGAAATTCTTCCGGGCATGCTCAGTGTGAAAAAGGGCCCATAGGCGACCATTATAACGAATGGCGGATAGCGGCGAATCCGTTGCTATCCGCTATTTTGATGCAGACAAAAAAAACTTTTCATTGTCCGTCCACTAAAGTCAGCGGATGCCAAAATTTTGGCGGATCCATCAAAAATCGGATCCAATGGATGACCATCCCTCAAAATCCGCCGCTAATGCAAGTCAATGAGAAAAAAACGGATCCGCAAAAAAAATGGCGGATCCATTTTATTGAAAAATGGCGGATTTTGACTGACATCAAATAACTGAAGTGTGAAACAGGCCTAAGAGGTCATAACTCTAGAATGCTTGAACGGATCCTGATGATTCTGAGAAGGTTATTTCGTGACATATTGTACTTTATGATAGTGGTAAAATTTATTTGATACGACTTGTGTTTATTTGCTAAAAAAATGGAACATTTTGCAATTTTCTAAATTTTAATTTTTATGTCCTTAAATCAGAGAGTCATATCGCACAAAATAGTTAATGATTTTGTAAACATAATTTTTTTTTGTTAGGAAGTTATAAGGGTTAAAATTTGACCAGTGATTTCTCATTTTTACAACAAAATTTGCTAAACAACTTTTTTAGGGACAACCTCATATTTGAAGTGACTTTGAGGGGACTATAGGACAGAAAATACCCAAAAGGGACATCATTCTAAAAACTTCCCCCTCAAGGTGCTCAAAAGCACATAAAGAAGTTTATTAACCCTTCAGGTGCTTCACAGGAATTCTTTTGGAATGTGGAACCAAAAAATAAACATTTACTTTTCTTTCAAAAAAATTTTCATTTAGATATATACACTCACTGGCCACTTTATTAGGTACACCATGCTAGTAAGGGGTTGGACCCCCTTTTGCCTTCAGAACTGCCTCAATTCTTCATGGCAGAGATTCAACAAGGTGCTGGAAGCATTCCTCAGAGATTTTGGACCATATTGACATGATGGCATCACACAGTTGGCGCAGATTTGTCGGCTGCACATCCCTGATGCGAATCTCCCGTTCCACCACATCCCAAAGATGCTCTATTGGATTGAGATCTGGTGACTGAGGAGGCCATTTGAGTACAGTAAACTCATTGTCATGTTCAAGAAACCAATCTGAGATGATTCGAGCTTTATGACATGGCGCATTATCCTGCTGAAAGTAGCCATCAGATGTTGGGTACATTGTGGTCATAAAGGGATGGACATGGTCAGCAACAATACTCAGGTAGGCTGTGGCGTTGCAACGATGCTCAATTGGTACCAAGGGGCCCAAAGAGTGCCCAGAAAAAATTCCCCACACCATGACACCACCACCACCAGCCTGAACCGTTGATACAAGGCAGGATGGATCCATGCTTTCATGTTGTTTACGCCAAATTCTGACCCTACCATCCGAATGTCGCAGCAGAAATCGAGACTCATCAGACCAGGCAACGTTTTTCCAATCTTCTACTGTCCAATTTCGATGAGCTTGTGCAAATTGTAGCCTCAGTTTCCTGTTCTTAGCTGAGAGGAGTGGTACCCAGTGTGGTCTTCTGCTGCTGTAGCCCATCTGCCTCAAAGTTCGACGCACTGTGCGTTCAGAGATGCTCTTCTGTCTACCTTGGTTGTAACGGGTGGCAATTTGAGTCACTGTTGCCTTTCTATCAGCTCGAACCAGTCTGCCCATTCTCCTCTGACCTCTGGCATCAACATGGCATTTCCGGCCACAGAACTGCCGCTCACTGGATTTTTTTTCTTTTTCGGACCATTCTCTGTAAACCCTAGAGATGGTTGTGCGTGAAAATCCCAGTAGATCAGCAGTTTCTGAAATTCTCAGACCAGCCCTTCTGGCACCAACAATCATGCCACGTTCAAAGGCACTCAAATCACCTTTCTTCCCCATACTGATGCTCGGTTTGAACTGCAGGAGATTGTCTTGACCATGTCTACATGCCTAAATGCACTGAGTTGCCGCCATGTGATTGGCTGATTAGAAATTAAGTCTTAACACACAGTTGGACAGGTGTACCTAATAAAGTGGCCAGTGAGTGTATTTTTTTACTTTCCAAGAGTAACAGGACAAAATGGACCATACATTTTGTTGTGCAATTTCTCCTGAGCATGTCAATACCCCATTTGTGGGGGAAATTTACAGTTTGGGTGCATGGCAGAGCTCGGAAGGGAAGGAGCGCCATTTCACTTTATGAATGTAAAATTTGCTGGCAAAATTAGCGGCCGCAATCTCATGTTTGGAGAGCCCCTTATGTGCCTTAACAATGGAAACCCCCAACAACTGACACCATTTTTGGAACTAGACCCCTTAGGGAACTTATCTAGATGTTTATTAAGCACCTTGAACCCCCAGGTGTTTCACAGAAGTTTATAACATTAAGCCATGAAATTAAAAAAAATCACATATTTCGCACAAGAATCTTTTTAGCTCCAAATTTTGCATTTTCATAAGGGTAACAAGAGAAATTGCTCCATACAATTTGTTGTGCAATTTTTCCTAACTGGGCAGATACCCCATATGTGGAGGAAAACAACTGTTTGTGTGCACAGCTGGGCTTGGAAGGGAAGGAGCGCCATTTGACTTTTTGAATGTAAAATATGCTGGAATAATTAGCGATTGCCATTTCACGTTTGGAGAGCCTCTGATGTGCCTAAACAGTCAAAACCCCCAACAATTGATACCATTTTGGAAACTAGACCCCTTTGGGACCTTATCTAGATGTGTATTGAGCACCTTGAACCCCCAGGTGATTCACAGAAGTTTATAACATTAAGCCGTGAAAATAAAAAAAAAATCACAAAAATCTTTTTTGGCTACAAATTTTGTATTTTCACAATTGCAAAAGTAGAAAGTGGACCCACAAGTTTGTTGTAAAATTTCTCCTGAGTTCAGCGATACCCCATATTTTACAATGCACTTGTTTGAGGGTGCCATGTCACATTGGCAGTGCCCCTGAGGTGCCAGAACAGCAGAATCCCACATAAGTGATCCCATTTTACCAATTAAACCTCTCAATGAATTAATCTAGGTGTGCAGTGATTATATTGACACAAGAGGTGTGTCACAGACTTTTATACCACTGGGCAGTGAATAAAAATTAATTTACATTTTTAGCACCAAGATTGTGTCTTAGTCCCAAGTTTTACATTTGCACACTTGGAAATGGGTAAAAATGACACCAAAATTTGTCCTACAATTTCTGCTGAATGTTGAAATACCCTATATGTGGCTGTACAGCACTACTTTGCAATATGGAGTGACTCGGGAGGGACGAGGCGCTATCTGCCCCCTAGAGTGCAGATTTTTCTAGACTAGTTTGTGGACTCCATATAAAAAGCCCCTAAGTGCTAGAAAAGCAGAATCACGCCTCAAGTGACCCCATTTTGGAAATTATAACCCTTTGGAAATTTATCTACAGATGAAGTGACTATTTTGACTCCATGGGTGTGTTCCAGAAAAAGGCAGCAGTGGATGTTGCAGAGTGAAAATTGCAAACTGCCACTGCAGTGACCAGTATGCTGTAGAGACCAGTACATTCCAGTCACCAGTACATTATGCCCAGATCAAGCTTCTGGAGACACATGCATGTAAATGCCAAACATGTGGGTGCTAAATGTTGTTTAGGCACACTTGGGTTCAGAAGGGACGGGGACATTTGGATTTGGGAGCAGAGAATTTGCTGAATTTCTTTTGGCAGGTGAGGAGCCATTTAGCTTTTCCAGAGCCTTTTTACCACCAGTAATGTGGAAGCCCCCTATATTTCCATTAGCAGATGATGGACCTGAGTGAAGACTTGCTTTTTTTGTGGATTGAGTTACAGCTTTTACTGTTAACATTTTACTTAAAGTTTGGGATTACATTTATCCGGCGCTCTACGCTGACCACTTACTTTGGGGTTTCCATCTAAAACTCTGAGTGACATGACAGATGAAACCCCAAGGGATTCATTCACTATAATGAGGCAGCAGAGTTACTCTAGAACCCGTCTGGCCTCTGTTCCACGGTGTCATTCTTTTCACGAGTGCAAAAAACTGTGGCCGACAGAACTTTTATGCAATCCTAAAAAGGCAGACACCGCCAGATCACAGGTCAGATGGTGCCCACAGTGCCTCCATATGCCTCATTATAGGGAATCTTCTGCCCGGGGTTCCGTCTGAATCACGTATTTCAGAGATTTACACGGTAAAGAACCCCAACGCACGTTGAGAAAGCGGTGCGGTGTGCACGCGAAACGTGCGTTGGGGTTCTTTACCCAGTCCTAGGGTCTTTTATACTGCCCTTTACATTACTGGTGAGTTTCTTTTTTCGGTCTTTTATTTTGGCATTGGTTGTTATGAGACGTTTTCAGCGCAGCTAGCTTATTACAGCTTTTACCTGCACATGCATATTGCTACGTGCCTACGCCTCATATGTGAAATGCCACATACGTCTTAATTATTTACCGCTTTGAGTTCTCTCCTTGCATTTTATACCTCTTTGTAATGTTATACACTGGTTATTAACCCTTCATTAGGTGTTAAATGCATTTCTGGGCATTGACTTCCTCCCAGTGACGCACCTGGATTATTCTGCTATGGTCTCACTATTTTTATATATGTAATTATTGTAAGTCCTGATTATTTACCTAATAAAAATGGAATCTTTTTAGACTTTTTTGCATACTAGCTCTTGTTTCTCCTTTTACATATGTCTTGTTTGAGCGGGTATTTTGTTTCCCTTGCTGGGGATTTTTGGCATTTTGCCAATTGGCGTCTTTCTCGCCACCAAGGTGTTTTGCATTTACTGACCAAAGAAGAGTAGACAGAAATAATGACTTCACGTGATCTAGACTATATGCTTCTGTTAATACATCCTAGAATTGCATTTGCCTTTTTTGCTGCTGCATCACACTGTTGACTCATATTCAGTCTGTGATCTATTAGTATACCCAAGTCTTTTTCACATGTGCTGTTGCTTAGCCCTATTCCTCCCATTCTGTATATGCTTTTTTCATTTTTATTGCCCAGATGTAGTACTTTGCATTTTTCCCTGTTAAAAACCATTCTGTTAGTTGCTGCCCACTACTCCAGTTTATTTATATCTTTTTGAACCCTCTCTCTCTTCTCTAGAATTAGCTATCCCTCCTAGCTTTGTGTCATCAGCAAATTTAATCAGTTTACCCTCAATTCCTTCATCTAAATCATTGATAAAAATGTTGAACAATACAGGGCCCAGGACAGAGCCCTGTGGTACCCCACTTGAGACATTCTTCCAACTGGATGTGCAGCCATTTACAACCACTCTTTGGGTCCGATCACTAAGCCAGTTATGAATCCACCTAACACTTGCCTTGTCCATTCCATACTTAGTCATTTTTTCAATAAGGATTGCATGAGATACTTTGTCAAATGCTTTGCTGAAGTCAAGATATACTATATCTACAGCATTTCCTTGATCCACCCAATCAGTGATTCCGTCATAGAAGGAAATTAAGTTAGTCTGACATGACTTATTAGTTACAAACCCATGCTGACTCTGTTTAATCACTTCATTCTTATCCAGGTACTGACATACATGTTGTTTAATAATTTGTTCAAAGATCTTTCCTGGTATAGAAGTCAGACTCACCGGCCTATAGTTGCCTGGGTCCAACTTCTTCCCCTTTTTGAAGATAGGAACAACATTTGCTCTTCTCCAGTCTTCTGGGACTTCTCCTGTTCTCCAAGAATTGTCAAAGATTATGGAGAGGGGTTCAAAAATGTCTTCTGCTAACTCCTTCAGTACTCTGGGGTGTAATTTATCTGGACCTGGAGACTTGAATTCATTTAGGTTAGCTAAGTGTTTCCTCACTATCTTTCTGTTTATAGATATCCTGGATTCTTCTATTCCCTTAATAGGACAGTGAAGAACAGTTGATGTTAAATTTCCTTTCTGAGAGAAAACAGATGCAAAATGGGAATTTAAAAGTTCGGCCTTCTCAACATCCTGTCTTACCATTTCATCATTTTCATCCTGTAAAAATCCTATAGCATCTTTGACTTTTCTTTTACTTTTGACATATCCCCAAAATCCTTTATTATTGCTTTTGACATCTCTTGCAAGCCTCAATTCATTGTCAGCTTTAGTTAATCTGATTTGTGCCCTGCAGGTTCTGCAGACAGCATTATGTTCTTCTTTAGATATGCCTCCCTCTTTCCATTTTATAAACATTTTTTCTTCCTTTTTAGCATGTGCTTAAGTTCTGTGTTCAGCCATCCTGGTTTCCTTAAATGCTTCCAATTCTTCCCTCTTTTCGGAATTCTTAACAATTGTCCTTTGAGAATTTCAATTTTCAAGATTTCCCATCCTTCCTGGACATTTTTGTCTTTAAGGATATCCAGCCATTGGATCCCTCCAATTCTCTTTCTGAATCCCTTAAAATCTGCCTTTCTGAAATCTAACCTTGACGTCTGAGTCTTCACAGGTCTTCCTCCTCTAGTTATCCAATATAACAATTATAACAATTATATAACAATTTAGCAGGTCTTCTTCCTCTAGTTATCCAATATAACAATTATAACAATTACTAGATTATGGCCCGATGCTATCGCATCGGGAGGATGCGATAGCATCACACCTCTTGCCATGTTAACCCTCAACACACACACTCCTCAACACACACTCCTCTCACCTTTCACCATCTCCACTCACTCTTTCACTCCACATACGACCCCTTCTCTCACTCCGTCTCTCATACTCACGCCGTCATCGCCGCTGCTCCACGATCCCTGACATCTTCTTCCGCCGGCGCCATCCTGGATCCAGACGTTGTCCACGCCGGCGACATGTTCTTGCGGCGACGCCATCTTGAGTATCGTGAAATCCCGCGATAGTCAAGATAGCGTCGCCGGAAGAACATGTCGCCGGCGTAGACGACGTCGGGATCCAAAATGGCGTCGGCGAAATTTCGAGTTTTTGCCGACGCCATTTTGGATCCCGACGTCGTCCTCGCCGGCGACATGTTCTTGCGGCGACGCCATCTTGACTATCGCGGGATTTCGCCGATCCAAAATGGCGTCGCCGCAAGAACATGTCGCCGGCATGGACGACATCGGGATCCAAAATGGCGTCGGCGTAATCTCGCGAGATTTCGCCGACGCCATCTTTTTGGATCCCGAGTCGTCCACGCCAGCGACATGTTCTTGCGGCGACGCCATCTTGAATCTTGCGGGATTTCACGAAATCCAAGATGGCGTCGCCGCAAGAACATGTCGGCGGCCTGGAGAACGTCTGGATCCAGGATCGCGGCGGCGGAGGAAGATGTCGGGGCAGCGACGATGATAGTGTGAGTATGAGAAACGGAGTGAGAGAAAGGAACGTATGTGGAGTGAAAGAGTGAGTGGACGTGAGTGGAGGTGAAAGGTGAGAGGAGTGTGTGTTGAGGCGGTGTGGTGTGTTGAGGGTTAACATGTGTGTGTGTGTGCTGACGTCACCGGTTACAACTGGACGGAAGTTGTTACAACCGGAAGCTGCTTAGGGCATTTATTATTATAGATGATGAGGAAGAAGCCGTCTGTTGTTGGCGGTGATGGCATGTAGAGGCTTCTTCAGCCAATGTAATAGATTTAGAGTTAGGGGATTCGTGTGTGAGACGACGGCGTTTATAAGCCTTAATCTTGTCAAGTCAATGCTGTTTTTCCTCAGGAGTCTCATTAGCACAGCGTTGTTTTTGTCGTAGTGCTAAAGCTGCTTTCCTTTCACTGGCATTGGCATACTTTTTGTTATGACTCATGTTGGCACAGGTAAAGGAGTCTATTTGGCAGTTATCTGGCAGTGAAGAAGGCGTCCTGGAGTATTGTAGAGTAAACAGATACTAATTGACCCTGTAATTGCCCAGCAGTAGTTATGAAGTGGTAGTGGCAAATTGGCCCTGTAGTTAGACACCGGTAGAGGAGCAAGGCAGCAGTAGTTATGGCGGTAGAGGCAAATTGGCCCTGTAATTAGACACCGGCAGAGGAGCAAGGCAGCAGTAGTTATGGCGGTAGAGGCAAATTGGCCCTGTAATTAGACACCGGCAGAGGAGCAAGGCAGCAGTAGTTATGGCGGTAGAGGCAAATTGGCCCTGTAATTAGACACAGGCAGTGAACAGTCAGAGGAGCAAGGCAGCAGTACTTATGGCGGTAGAGGCAAATTGGCCCTGTAATTAGACACCGGCAGAGGAGCAAGGCAGCAGTAGTTATGGCGGTATTGGCAAATTGGCCCTGTAATTAGACACCAGCAGAGGAGCAATGCAGCAGTAGTTATGGCGGTAGAGGCAAATTGATCCTGTAATTAGACACCGGCAGAGGAGCAAGGCAGCAGTAGTTATGGCGGTAGAGGCAAATTGGCCCTGTAATTAGACACCGGCAGAGGAGCAAGGCAGCAGTAGTTATGGCGGTAGAGGCAAATTAGCCCTGTAATTAGATACCGGCAGAGGAGCAAGGCAGCAGTAGTTATGGCGGTATAGGCAAATTGGCCCTGTAATTAGACACCGGCAGAGGAGCAATGCAGCAGTAGTTATGGCGGTAGAGGCAAATTAGCCCTGTAATTAGACACCGGCAGAGGAGCAAGGCAGCAGTAGTTATGGCGGTAGAGGCAAATTAGCCCTGTAATTAGACACCGGCAGAGGAGCAAGGCAGCAGTAGTTATGGCGGTAGAGGCAAATTAGCCCTGTAATTAGACACCGGCAGAGGAGCAAGGCAGCAGTAGTTATGGCGGTAGAGGCAAATTGGCCTTGTAATTAGACACCGGCAGTAAACAGGCAGATGACCAAAGCAGCAGTAGTTATGGCGATAGAGGCAAATTGGCCCTGTAATTAGACACCGGCAGAGGACAAAGGCAGTAATTATGGCGGTATAGGCAAATTGGCCCTGTAATTAGACACCGGCAGAGGAGCAAGGCAGCAGTAGTTATGGCGGTAGAGGCAAATTAGCCCTGTAATTAGACACCGGCAGAGTAGCAAGGTAGCAATAGTTATGGCAGTACAGGCAAATTGGTCCAGTAATTAGACACCGGCAGTAAACAGGCATAGGACCAAGGCAGCAGTAGTCATGGTGGTACAGGCAATGCCAAGCGTCCGCACAGCAAGTCGGCGTGAGGTAAATGACGCAATTTCACTAATGCAGGATGGCGTCGGCGAAATCTCGCGAGATTTCGCCGACGTCGTTAACACCTCTTGCCATGTTAACCCTCAACACACCACACCGCCTCAACACACACTCCTCTCACCTTTCACCTCCACTCATGTCCACTCACTCTTTCACTCCACATACGTTCCTTTCTCTCACTCCGTTTCTCATACTCACACCGTCATCGTCGCTGCCCCGACATCTTCCTCCGCCGCCGTGATCCAGGATCCAGACGTTCTCCAGGCCGCCGACATGTTCTTGCGGGACGCCATCTTGGATTTCGTGAAATCCCGCGATATTTAAGATGGCGTCGCCGCAACAACATGTCGCTGGCGTGGACGACATCGGGATCCAAAAAGATGGCGTCGGCGAAATCTCGCGAGATTACGCCGACGCCATTTTGGATCCCGATGTCGCCCACGCCAGTGACATGTTCTTGCGGGACGCCATCTTGGATTTCGTGAAGTCCCGCGATATTCAAGATGGCGTCGCCGCAACAACATGTCGCTGGCATGGGCGACATCGGGATCCAAAATGGCGTTGGCGTAATCTCGCGAGTATGAGAAACGGAGTGAGAGAAAGGAACGTATGTGGAGTGAAAGAGTGAGTGGACATGAGTGGAGGTGAAAGGTGAGAGGAGTGTGTGTTGAGGCGGTGTGGTGTGTTGAGGGTTAACGTGCGTGTGTGTGTGGTGACGTCATCGGTTACAACTGGACAGAAGTTGTTACAACCGGAAGCTGGTTAGGGCATTTATTATTATAGATATAACAATAAAACAATTTAACAATATAACAATATAACAATTATATAGAATGTAATATTCTGCAGGATGCATACAGGCCCCTCATGGTTGTTCATCAGTATTTTGCAGGGGCGGACACTGACAGCTTGGGGCCCCTGTGCAAGAAATGTGTCTGGGCCCCCCTCCTTTTATGGCGTCAAAGTTACATGAGTAGATATATATATATATATTTATATATATGTTGATATTATATAGCCACACACACATACATGTGTATATATATTACATAGTCTCCTTTATTATGTATATTGCTGTCCCTTACACAGTGCCCTCTCTTATGTACAGTACGTCCATTACATATTGAATTATATAGAGCCCTGATTTTTATTACATACCATCCTGTCTTGTTAGCTGTATAATGCAATGATGGCTGATGGAGCATGGGGAAGCTTCCTTTCTAATGGAGGAGATGATGGACTGGTAGTTTGGTCACCGGCTGCTCCATCAGCAGTCATTTTATATCTAACAACAGAGGGGACTATGTAATAAAATAGGGCACTGTAAATAACAAAATGAACAATGATACATTATGTAAGAGACAGCACTATACATAACAGCAGAGGAAGCTATATAATAAGGGACGGCACCATATATAACTAGAGAGGATGGTACGTAATAAGGGACGTGTTATACAGTGGGGCAAAAAAGTATTTAGTCAGTCAGCAATAGTGCAAGTTCCACCACTTAAAAAGATGAGAGGCGTCTGTAATTTACATCATAGGTAGACCTCAACTATGGGAGACAAACTGAGAAAAAAAAATCCAGAAAATCACATTGTCTGTTTTTTTTTCATTTTATTTGCATATTATGGTGGAAAATAAGTATTTGGTCAGAAACAAGCAATCAAGATTTCTGGCTCTCACAGACCTGTAACTTCTTCTTTAAGAGTCTCCTCTTTCCTCCACTCATTACCTGTAGTAATGGCACCTGTTTAAACTTGTTATCAGTATAAAAAGACACCTGTGCACACCCTCAAACAGTCTGACTCCAAACTCCACTATGGTGAAGACCAAAGAGCTGTCAAAGGACACCAGAAACAAAATTGTAGCCCTGCACCAGGCTGGAAAGACTGAATCTGCAATAGCCAACCAGCTTGGAGTGAAGAAATCAACTGTGGGAGCAATAATTAGAAAATGGAAGACATACAAGACCACTGATAATCTCCCTCGATCTGGTGCTCCACGCAAAATCCCACCCCGTGGGGTCAGAATGATCACAAGAACGGTGAGCAAAAATCCCAGAACCACGCGGGGGGACCTAGTGAATGAACTGCAGAGAGCTGGGACCAATGTAACAAGGCCTACCATAAGTAACACACTACGCCACCATGGACTCAGATCCTGCAGTGCCAGACGTGTCCCACTGCTTAAGCCTGTACATGTCCGGGCCCGTCTGAAGTTTGCTAGAGAGCATTTGGATGATCCAGAGGAGTTTTGGGAGAATGTCCTATGGTCTGATGAAACCAAACTGGAACTGTTTGGTAGAAACACAACTTGTCGTGTTTGGAGGAAAAAGAATACTGAGTTGCATCCATCAAACACCATACCTACTGTAAAGCATGGTGGTGGAAACATCATGCTTTGGGGCTGTTTCTCTGCAAAGGGGCCAGGATGACTGATCCGGGTACATGAAAGAATGAATGGGGCCATGTATCGTGAGATTTTGAGTGCAAACCTCCTTCCATCAGCAAGGGCATTGAATATGAAACGTGGCTGGGTCTTTCAACATGACAATGATCCAAAGCACACCGCCAGGGCAACGAAGGAGTGGCTTCATAAGAAGCATTTCAAGGTCCTGGAGTGGCCTAGCCAGTCTCCAGATCTCAACCCTATAGAAAATCTTTGGAGGGAGTTGAAAGTCTGTGTTGCCAAGCGAAAAGCCAAAAACATCACTGCTCTAGAGGAGATCTGCATGGAGGAATGGGCCAACATACCAACAACAGTGTGTGGCAACCTTGTGAAGACTTACAGAAAACGTTTGACCTCTGTCATTGCCAACAAAGGATATATCACAAAGTATTGAGATGAAATTTTGTTTCTGACCAAATACTTATTTTCCACCATAATATGCAAATAAAATGAAAAAAAAACAGATAATGTGATTTTCTGGATTTTTTTTTCTCAGTTTGTCTCCCATAGTTGAGGTCTACCTATGATGTAAATTACAGACGCCTCTCATCTTTTTAAGTGGTGGAACTTGCACTATTGCTGACTGACTAAATACTTTTTTGCCCCACTGTACATAATAAAAGAGGAAACTATGTAAGCAAGGGTGGTGTTATACAGAATTAGTGAGTACACTATATACTAAGGGACTGTGACATAATAAGCGATAACGTCTTCCTCCACCTCCCCCTGTTCCTAAGGCCATTATAAGTCCCCCTTCCTAACATCCCAATCCCCCACTCCCCTCATTGTCCTCCTCCCCTCGCATCCCATTATTGTCCTCTCCCCCACCCCATCATTGCCCTCTTCACCACCTCCATCGTTTTCTTTTCCCCACCACTATCTTTGCTTTCTCCCCCACTACTCCCATCATTGCCCATTCCACCACCTCCATCATTTCCTCCTCCACCACCATCCCCATTATTGCCCTTTCCACCACCACCAGTGCATTCTCCCCCACCACCCCATCATCATTTCTTTTTCCCCCACAACACCATCATTGCCCTCTCCATCACCCCCATCGTTGCCTTCTCTCCATCAACCCCATCATTGCCTTCTCCCCACCACTCCCATCATTGCCTTCTCCCCATCACTCCCATCATTGCCTTCTCCCCATCACTCCCATCATTGCCTGCTCCATCACCCCATCATTGCCTTCTCCCCATCACTCCCATCATTGCCTTCTCCATCACCCCATCACTGCCTTCTCCCCATCACTCCCATCATTACCTACTCCCATCATTGCCTGCTCCATCACCCCATCATTGCCTTCTCCCCATCACTTCCATCATTGCCTGCTCCATCACCCCCATCATTGCCTTCTCCCCATCATTGCCTGTTCCATCACCCCATCACTCCCATCATTGCCTTCTCCCCATCACTCCCTTCTCCCCATCACTCCCATCATTGCCTTCTCCCCATCACTCCCATGATCCCATCAATGCCTTCTTTCCATCACCCCTCATGGCCTTCTCCCATTACCCCTCGTGGCCTTCTTCCATCACCCCGGGCATCATGACCTTCTCTCCTCATCACAGTCTTCTCCTCATGTCCGCATCTCCTCCAGGGCAAGGCTCCACCTACACACACACACACACACACACACACAAAAACACACACACAGACAGACATACACACAGACATACACACAGACAGACATACACACAGACAGACATACACACAGACAGACATACACATATACATGCACACAGACATACATACACACACACAGACACGCACACACACAGACATACACACATACATGCACACACAGACATACACAAACATACATACATACATATACACACATACATACACACACAAACACATATACATACACACAGACACACATACATACATACAGACACACATACACACACATACAAACATACACACAGACATACACACACATACACAAACATACACATACACACGCAGACATACACACAGACATACATACACACAAACAAACACACATACACACAGACATACATACACACATACACACACAAGTGACTGACTGACCTGCGGCTGAGGCCACCGGTCGGCCTGCGCCACAGGCACAGTGAGTGAGACAGTCTCCTCCTCTCCTCCCCCACAGCAGCAGCGCAGCACAGCGTGACTGACGCTGATATCATCTCACCTCAGAGCTGGCTCCTCTCCTCCTTGCTCCACATGGCTAATTTGAATAATTAGCCATGCAGTGCTGGAGGCTGGAGGGGCCCCCTCTCTCCGGGGCCCGTGCAATGCACGGGCTGCACGGGCGGTAGGTCCGCACCTGGTATTTTGCTCCTGTGTTACCCTTTGATCATGGAAGCATGTGTTGCATCTTGCAGCATATTGATATTCTGACCATGTATTGGTAAGTAGGGCATTTAATTTTGAAATACAGGTCAAATCCACAATGGCATATGGGAATTACTGGCATAACAAGTGTGCAATGGTAGCCACTGTCCAATACAACACATGACCACTGTGGCAGATGGATGGATGCAGTAATTAAAAGTCTGGTTTATGCAGTCATAGACAGGTAGCTGCTTCTGCGCTATGTCACCCAAGGAAAAAAGAGGTGAGTATAGTTTATGTTGTTATTTTATCATACATGCTGCAGATTTTCTAAGACTGAATAACCCCTTTAATAAGTTTTGGCAAGCATTAAAAAAAATGGTCACACCCCCCCTCCTCATTTTTATCACTGTATTAAGTTAATTTACTTTACACTTGAAATGTTCCTATCATTTTCCAGGCATTAAGTACTAGAAATAACTCATCTAAATTCAAGAAGTCTTCATGCCAAAGATGATGAGTAACGCATATGGTCTGATTACAAGGAACATGACTTGAATGTAATATTCCAAACATGTAACAGCTATAAACTTCCCATTAGTTATGTAAAGGCTTATACACTTACATTTTACAAAATGTAGGAGGTTATGTAATAGATATGATTTACATTGTGTACTGCATAGTCTTAACTGTAGACATAATCAGGGCAATCAGAGAAGGATCGATTAAGTCGAACTTTGCAGTTTCATGCAGTTTTAAGCATTTTGACATTCCATTTACGGTTTGCAAAAAAAGAAAAAAATAGAAACTTTACCTCATTGCTGAAGCATCAGACAGCGGACTAAGGTCACTGTGCCTCCCATAATGCACTGCAGCTATGACATATTACAGATTATCATACCTTGTGCAGTGGAGGTAAGTACTTGGGCCATCACAGATCAATGGTGCCCAGTGGAGCAGAGTTTGTGTGACAGACACGTTTTCCATTGCCAGAGTCACTGGGTAATCCTCTCTCTGCCGTGGAGTGTAAGCTACTATGTTCTGAAGGGTCTTCCCACTCTCTATTTCTCAGATTTTAACCCTTTTCTGACATATGATGTACTATCCTGTCCATGAGCCCTGGACCTTAATTCACATGGTCGTGATAGTACGTCATACGCAATCAGCCGCGCTTATGGGGGGAGTGTGGCTGATCACGCCCAGATGTCAGCTGTGCCAGGAGTGTAACGGCACTTTAACCCCCAGCACACTGCGATCAAACATCATGCAGGGAGAGGGCTTCCTGCGTCCTTCCCTCAGGCCCTCAGAACGACGTGATGTGATCGCGCTGTTCCGAGGGCATCCTCCCTGCAGGCCCCCGGATCCAAGATGACCACGGGGTCCTTCCAGGTCCTGCAGGGAGGTGGCTTGTCAGTAGTAAATCATACCCCCTTTATCACCCCCTTAGTTGTGGAAAAATAATAAAATAAAAAAAATGTATTTATTTCCATTTTCCCTTTAGGGTTAGGGTTAGAGATAGGGCTAAAGTTAAGTTTAGGGTTGGGGCTAAAGTTAGGGTTGGGTCTAAAGTTAGGGTTAGAGTTGGGGATAAAGTTAGGATTAGGGTTGGGATTAGGGTTACGGGTGTGTTGGGGTTAGGGTTGGAGTTAGAATTGGGGGGATTTCACTTGTTTAGGCACATCAGGGGCTCTCCAAATGCGACATGGCGTCTGACAATTCCAGACAATTCTGCTTTGAAAAAGTCAAATGGTGCTCCTTCCCTTCTGAGCTCTGCAATGTGCCAAAACAGTGGTTTACCCCCACATTTGGGGTATCAGAATACTCAGGCTAACTTGCATAATAACTCTTGGAGTCCAATTTCTTCTGTTACCGTTGGGTAAATAAAAAACTGGGGGCGAAAATATAATTTTGGTGGAAAAAAAAATGATTTTTTATTTTTATGGCTCTACATTATAAACTTCTGTGAAGCACTTTGGGATTCAAAGTTATGACAAAACATCTAGATAAGTTCCTTGGGGGATTGAGTTTCCAAAATGGGGTCACTTATGGGAGTTTCCACTGTTTAGGCATATCAGGGGCTCTCCAAACGTTACATGACACCTGCAGACCATTCAATCAAAGTCTGCAATCCAAAACGTCACTACTTCCCTTCCGAGCCCTGACATGTGCCCATACACTAGTTTTCTCCCACATATAGGGTATCAGCGTACTCAGGACATATTGCACAATAACTTGTGAGGTCTTGATACCCTTGGGAAAATAAAAATTGGGGGGTGAAAAAGATCATTTTTGTGGAAAAAAATATGATTTTTTAATTTTATGGCTGCACATTATAAACTTCTGTGAAGCCCTTGGGAGTTCAAAAGTTCTCACCACACATCTAGATAAGTTCTTTGGGGGATCTAGTTTCCAAAATGGGGTCACTTGTGGGGGTTTACACTGTTTGAGCACATCAGTGGCTCTCGAAATGCGACATGGCATCCGATTTCAATACCAGCCAATTTTTTGTTGAAAAAGTCAAACGGCGCTCCATCCCTTCCAAGCTCTGCCATGTGCCCAAACAGTGGTTTACCCCCACATATGGGGTATCAGCTTGCTCAGGACAAATTGTACAATAACTTTTATGGTCAAATTTCTCCTGTTACCCTTGCAAAAATTAAATAAATTGGACCTGAAGTAAGTCTTTTGTGAAAAAGTTAAATGTTTCTTTCTTTTCAAACATTCAAAAAATTCCTGTGAAACACCTGAAGGGTTAATAAACTTCTTGAATGTGGTTTTGAGCACCTTTTAGAATGGAGTCACTTTGGGGTATTTTCTATCTTATCGACCCCTCAAAGTGACTGTGATGTGGTCCCTAAAAAATATGGTGTTGTAAAAATAAGAAATCGCTAGTCAACTTTTAACCCTCATAACTTCCTAGCAAAAAAAAAATTTGGTTACAAAATTGTGCTGATATAAAGTAAACATGTGGGAAATGTTACTTATTTAGTATTTTGTGTGATATATCTCTGTGATTTAAGGGCATGAAAATTCAAAGCTGGAAAATTGCAAATTTCTTTTAAATTTTCACCAAATTTCCATTTTTTTCACAAATAAACGCAAGTCATATCAAATAAATTGTACCACTATCATGAAGTAAAAAAACAGGATCAATGGAAGCGTTCCAGAGTTATTACCTCATAAAGGGACAGTGGTCCGAATTGTAAAATTTAACTGGGTCATTAAGGTGCAAACCACTCTTGGGGGTAAAGGGGTTAAGCTATTATGGTCATCAAGGTCCTCTCTGTATCTCTCTCATAGAGTATAAGCTCTTATGGTCAACAGGGTCTTCACTTTCTCTTGTACAGTGGAAGCTCTTATTGTCATCATGTTCACATTGGCCATTAAACAGACAAAACCTATTATAGAAACAAATAGACTTGTATACAGGGAAGTGTATAATTGATATGTAGAGGATAGGGCAGGGTACAGATTTTGCCATAGGTTCAGGAGACTCATGCTTCAATTAGTAGCAGCATATTGTAGGGATTTGCTCTGGTAGGTAATGGCAGGGCTACAGTAACGAGTAGTGTTGAGCGATACCGTCCAATACTTAAAAGTATCGTATCGGATGGTATCGGCCGATCTAAAAAAAATATCGGGTATCGCCGATTCCGATACCGGAAGTCCCATTCAAGTCTATGGGACTTCCGGTATCGGAATAAGAAAAACCCTATTTTTGCCTTGCACAGCCTCTCTGGGGTCTGTTCGGGCCTTTCAGGGGGCTGTGCAGGCTCCGGGGGGCTGTGCCGGCCTGCCGGGGGGGCTGTGCCGGCCTGCCGGTGGTCTGTGCAGGCTCCGGCGGTCTGTGCCGGCCTGCCGGGGGGCTGTGCCGGCCTGCCGGTGGTCTGTGCAGGCTCCAGTGGTCTGTGCCGGCCTGCCGGGGGGCTGTGCCGGCCTGCCGGTGGTCTGTGCAGGCTCCGGTGGTCTGTGCTGGCCTGCCGGGGGGCTGTGCCGGACTGCTGGTGGTCTGTGCAGGCATCGTCCAATGGGACTACAAGTCCCATCGGGCAATGCCTGCTACGATGACAGTGATTGACACATTAGCCAATGATGGGACAGTAGTAGTCCCATCATCCGGCTAATGTGTTGAATGTAAAAAAAAAAAAAAAAATTTACATGCTACATACATACAATATGCATACTACATATACTACATGTAACATACATACTATACATGCTACATACTACATGCATGCTACATACTACATACATGCTACATACATACTACATACATAATACATATATACTACATGCATGCAACATGCATACTACATATATACTATATATACTACATGTAACATACATACTACATATATACTACATGCTACATACATGCAACATACACACTACATGCTACATACATGCAACATACATGCAACATACATACTACATACATGCTACATACATGCAACATACATACTACATACATGCTACATACATGCAACATACATACTACATACATGCTACATACATGCTACATGCTACATACATGCAACATACATACTACATACATGCTACATACATGCTACATACATACCACATGCATGCAACATGCATACTACATATATACTGCATGTATACTACATGCATGCAACATACATATATACTACATACAATACATACATATAGACATACAGTACATATAACATAGAGTACATACTTACCATCACTTGTCACTTTGATCCCCGAAGCCATTGTCACCTGAGGGATAAATATCAAAATAAAAAAACACCAATATACTTACCCCGATCCGCAGAAGTCCACGAGGGTCCCATGTCCATCTTGCGTGGAGAACAGCAGCATCAGCTGATGCTACCGTTCTCTACCAGCTCCAGGAATACAATGACGGAAGGTAGATATCCTTCCGCACTGTATTCCTCCACGACTTTAAAAAAAAAAAGTCCCTAGTCTCACTTTATGCCATTGCTGCATGGGAAATTCCCACGCAGCAATGGTATAAAGTGAGACTAGGGACTTTTTATCCCTCAGGTGACAATGGCTTCGGGGATCAAAGTGACAAGTGACGGTAAGTATGTACTCTATGTTATATGTACTGTATGTCTATATGTATGTATTGTATGTAGTATATATGTATGTTGCATGCATGTAGTATATATGCAGTATATATGTAGTATGCATGTTGCATGCATGTGGTATGTATGTAGCATGTATGTAGTATGTATGTAGTATGTATGTTGCATGTATGTAGCATGTATGTAGTATGTATGTAGTATGTATGTTGCATGTATGTTGCATGTATGTAGCATGTATGTAGCATGTATGTTGCATGTATGTTGCATGTATGTTGCATGTATGTTGCATGTATGTAGCATGTATGTTGCATGTATGTTGCATGTATGTAGCATGTAGTGTGTATGTATGTAGCATGTATGTAGTATGTATGTTGCATGTATGTAGCATGTAGTGTGTATGTTGCATGTATGTAGCATGTATGTAGTATGTATGTTGCATGTATGTAGCATGTAGTGTGTATGTATGTAGCATGTATGTAGCATGTAGTGTGTATGTATGTAGCATGTATGTAGTATGTATGTTGCATGTATGTATCATGTAGTGTGTATGTTGCATGTATGTAGCATGTAGTATATATGTAGTATGTATGTTACATGTAGTGCATGTAGTATATGTAGTATGTATGTTACATGTAGTATATATAGTATATATGTAGTATGCATGTTGCATGCATGTAGTATATACAGTGGGGAAAAAAAGTATTTAGTCAGTCAGCAATAGTGCAAGTTCCACCACTTAAAAAGATGAGAGGCGTCTGTAATTTACATCATAGGTAGACCTCAACTATGGGAGACAAACTGAGAAAAAAAAATCCAGAAAATCACATTGTCTGTTTTGTTTTCATTTTATTTGCATATTATGGTGGAAAATAAGTATTTGGTCAGAAACAAGCAATCAAGATTTCTGGCTCTCACAGACCTGTAACTTCTTCTTTAAGAGTCTCCTCTTTCCTCCACTCATTACCTGTAGTAATGGCACCTGTTTGAACTTGCTATCAGTATAAAAAGACACCTGTGCACACCCTCAAACAGTCTGACTCCAAACTCCACTATGGTGAAGACCAAAGAGCTGTCAAAGGACACCAGAAACAAAATTGTAGCCGTGCACCAGGCTGGGAAGACTGAATCTGCAATAGCCAACCAGCTTGGAGTGAAGAAATCAACTGTGGGAGCAATAATTAGAAAATGGAAGACATACAAGACCACTGATAATCTCCCTCGACCTGGTGCTCCACGCAAAAGCCCACCCCGTGGGGTCAGAATGATCACAAGAACGGTGAGCAAAAATCCCAGAACCACGCGGGGGGACCTAGTGAATGAACTGCAGAGAGCTGGGACCAATGTAACAAGGCCTACCATAAGTAACACACTACGCCACCATGGACTCAGATCCTGCAGTGCCAGACGTGTCCCACTGCTTAAGCCTGTACATGTCTGGGCCCGTCTGAAGTTTGCTAGAGAGCATTTGGATGATCCAGAGGAGTTTTGGGAGAATGTCCTATGGTCTGATGAAGCCAAACTGGAACTGTTTGGTAGAAACACAACTTGTCGTGTTTGGAGGAAAAAGAATACTGAGTTGCATCCATCAAACACCATACCTACTGTAAAGGATGGTGGTGAAAACATCATGCTTTGGGGCTGTTTCTCTGCAAAGGGGCCAGGACGACTGATCCGGGTACATGAAAGAATGAATGGGGCCATGTATCGTGAGATTTTGAGTGCAAACCTCCTTCCATCAGCAAGGGCATTGAAGATGAAACGTGGCTGGGTCTTTCAACATGACAATGATCCAAAGCACACCGCCAGGGCAACGAAGGAGTGGCTTCGTAAGAAGCATTTCAAGGTCCTGGAGTGGCCTAGCCAGTCTCCAGATCTCAACCCTATAGAAAACCTTTGGAGGGAGTTGAAAGTCCGTGTTGCCAAGCGAAAAGCCAAAAACATCACTGCTCTAGAGGAGATCTGCATGGAGGAATGGGCCAACATACCAACAACAGTGTGTGGCAACCTTGTGAAGACTTACAGAAAATGTTTGACCTCTGTCATTGCCAACAAAGGATATATCACAAAGTATTGAGATGAAATTTTGTTTCTGACCAAATACTTATTTTCCACCATAATATGCAAATAAAATGAAAAAAAAACAGACAATGTGATTTTCTGGATTTTTTTTTCTCAGTTTGTCTCCCATAGTTGAGGTCTACCTATGATGTAAATTACAGACGCCTCTCATCTTTTTAAGTGGTGGAACTTGCACTATTGCTGACTGACTAAATACTTTTTTTCCCCACTGTATGTTGTATGTATGTTGCATGCATGTAGTATATATGTATTATGTATGTAGTATGTATGTAGCATGTATGTTGCATGTATGTAGCATGTAGTATATATGTAGTATGTATGTTACATGTAGTATATATAGTATATATGTAGTATGCATGTTGCATGCATGTAGTATATATGTTGTATGTATGTTGCATGCATGTAGTATATATGTATTATGTATGTAGTATGTATGTAGCATGTATGTAGTATGTAGCATGCATGTAGTATGTAGCATGTATGTAGTATGTATGTTAAATGTAGTATATATAGTATATATGTAGTATGCATGTTGCATGCATGTAGTATATATGTTGTATGTATGTTGCATGCATGTAGTATATATGTATTATGTATGTAGTATGTATGTAGCATGTATGTAGTATGTAGCATGCATGTATGTAGTATGTATGTTACATGTAGTATATATGTAGTATGTATGTTGCATGCATGTAGTATGTAGCATGTATGTAGCATGTATGTAGCATGTATGTAGTATGCATGTTGCATGTAGTATATATGTAGTATGCATGTTGTATGTATGTAGCATGTAAATTTTATTTTTTTTTTTTTTTTTTTACATTCAACACATTAGCCGGATGATGGGACTACTACTGTCCCGTCATTGGCTAATGTGTCAATCACTGTCATGGTAGCAGGCATCGCCCGATGGGACTTGTAGTCCCATCGGACGATGCCTGCGCAGACCACCGGAGCCTGCACAGACCACCGGCAGGCCGGCACAGACCACCGGAGCCTGCACAGACCACCGGCAGTCCGGCACAGACCACCGGAGCCTGCACAGACCACCGGCAAGCCGGCACAGCCCCCCGGCAGGCTGGCACACACTTTTTCATCTTCTTCCTATTCTTCTTCTTCATCATATTCTTATTTGTGACAGGCATTCCTGTAGTTGTTATCTATAAAAGTTTGAAGATTACACCTTCCGGTTTGCCTGTCACAAAAGATTTACTACAGGATTTGTCTGCGTTCAGTTTGGCCTGCAGCAGCAGGCATTTTCCAGGGGCACCACGAGGAGGAACGGACTCACCCCCATACACTGCTTAGTCTTCTTCTGCTTATAATTTAGATAATATCTTTTGCTCTGATTTTTAGTCTTATACTTAATGTTCTTCTGCTTTTTGTTCTGCTTTTTGTTCTTCTACTTCTTGGTCTTCTGCTTCTTGGTCTTCTGCTTCTTGGTCTTCTGCTTCTTGGTGGTTGTCTTCATGTTCTTTGTCCTCTTGGTCATCTTCTTCAGGGTCATCTTTTTGATCTTCTTTGGGGTGGTCTCCAGGGTCTTCATCTTTGGGGTCGTCATCTTCTTCGGGCTTGTCTTCAGGGTCGTCGTCAGGGAGATCCAGAGTGATTACCAAAAACCATTTCAAAAATCTTGAACTTGGAAATGTAGCAGAAGGTACAAGAAGGCTGAGGAACTGCCAAGAAAAAGCTGACAGTACTGGAACCCGGATGGGTAGCAGAAGGAACAAGAGCCAATGGAACTACCGAGGACCAGCTGACGGTACTGGAACCCCGATGGGTATCAGAAGCTACAAGAGCCAATGGAACTACCGAGGACCAGCTGACGATGCTGGAACATGGAGGGGCAGCAGAAGGAACAAGAGCCAATGGCACTACCGAGGAACAGCTGATGGTACTGGAACTTGGTTACTAAGCAGGAGGTACCTGTGCCAGAAAGCACTACCAAGAACCAGCTGACGTTGCTGGAACTTGGATACCGAGAAGGAGGCACCTAAGCAAAAGGCACTGCTGAGAACCAGCTGACGGTACTGGAACCAGGATGGGTAGCAGAAGGTACCCATGAAAAACAAAGTTGCAAGGCCGCGAGCAGGCCGCAGTTACAAAAACCCAACAGTCCTACAGGGGGTGCTTGTCCTATTGGCACTACGGAACCAGCCTTTATTGCCAGATCCCGCAGCCCACATAGGAAGCACATAAACTGCAGGCACCATAGAGTTGGCTAACCCGACTGCAACACGACAGGACAGCGTATTGGTGGCAAAGTGACGTTGACACAACCCGGAAACAGCTGGCATGCTGGAACCAGGCTGGGCAGGAGGGAGTACCCGTGCCAAAAACACAGGCAAGAACCAGCTGACGGTGCTGGAACTTGGATGGGTAGCAGAAGCTACAAGAGCCAATGGAACTACCGAGGACCAGCTGACGGTGCTGGAACCCGGAGGGCCAGCAGAAGGAAAAAGAGCCAATGGCACTACCGAGGACCAGCTGATGGTACTGGAACCTGGTTGCTAAGCAGGGAGGTACCTGTGCCAGAAAGCACTACCAAGGACCAGCAGTCGTTGCTGGAACTCGGATACCGAAAAGGAGGCACCTAAGCCAAAGGCACTGCCAAGAACCAGCTGACGGTACTGGAACCCAGATAGGTAGCAGAAGGTACCCATGAAAAACAAAGTTGCAAGGCCGCGAGCCGGCCGCAGTTACCGAAACCCAACAGTCCTAGAGGGGGTGCTTGTCCTATTGGCACTACGGAACCAGCCTTTATTGCCAGATCCCGCAGCCCACATAGGAAGCACCTAAACTGCAGGCACCATAGAGTCGGCTAACCCGCCCGCAACACGACAGGACAAAGCTTTGGAGACAAAGTGACGTTGACACTACCTGGAAACAGCTGGCGTGCTGGAACCAGGCTGGGCAGGAGGGAGTACCCGTGCCAAAGACACTGCCGGGAACCAGCTGGCATGTCTGGAACCCAGGGTAAATACTACAAACAGAGTTGAGGCAGAGGCCTATTTGGAGCAAGTTTAAAATCTGTAGTTGTGCGAGTGTGGACAGAGCAGGAAAAATTGCCGGACACACAGCTGGGGATCAGCTGACATTACTGAACCCCAATAACACTGGAGCATATGTTGACTGTGCAGACGGCACTTCTGAGCAGCAACTGGTGGTGTTGAAGCCCAGGGCAAATACTAGAGACAGATTGGAGCCAGAGACCTAATTGGAGCAAGTTTAAAATCAGTAGTAGTGTGAATGTGGACAGAGCAGGAGACATTGCAGGATGCACAGCAGGGGAGCAGCTGACGTTACTGTACCCCACTAACAGAGGAGCTAGTGTTTTTCTCTGTGCAGACGGCACTTCTGAGCAGCAACTGGCGGTGTTGGAGCCCAGGGTCAATCAGGGTGTAGACTGAGGCCTAATTGGAGCAAGTTTAATATCTGATTTTGTGTGAATGTGGACGGAGCAGGAGATATTGCCAGACACACAACAGGGGAGCAGCTGGCATTACTGAACCCCACTAACACAGGAGCTAGTGTTTTTCTCTGTGCAGACGGCACTTCTGAGCAGCAACTGGCGGTGTTGGAGCCCAGGGGCAATCAGGGTGTAGGCTGAGGCCTAATTGGAGCAAGTTTAAAATCTGATGTTGGGTGAATGTGGATGGAGCAGGAGATATTGCCGGACACACAGCAGGGGAGCAGCTGACGTTACTGAACCCCACTAACACAGGAGCTAGTGTTTTTCTCTGTGCAGACGGCACTTCTGAGCAGCAACTGGCGGTGTTGGAGCCCAGGGATTACAGTTCAGGTGGTAGAAACATGAACACAACAGGAGACCTGGATACTGTTGCCAACCAATTATTTAATCTGGAACAGGACTGGCAAATTCCAACGAGATCCAGGCCTTGTTCATTTTCAGAAAAGTAAGCCGGTCAACGTTATCGGAGGATAGTCGCATGCGACGGTCTGTTAGTACACCACCTGCGACACTAAAGACGCGTTCCGATAATACACTAGCAGCAGGGCAAGCCAGCACCTCCAATGCATACTGGCTAAGCTCTGGCCATGTATCCAGCTTAGAAACCCAAAACTTGAAGGGGGAAGAGCCGTCTGGGAGTACACAGAGGGCAAGACATGTGATCTGTCACCATCTGACGGAAACGTTGCCTCCTGCTGACTGGAGCCATCTGTGATGGTGTAGTCATTTGTGGCGGGGACACAAAACTTTGCCACATTTGGGCCATACTGGTCTTGCCTTGCGCTGAGGCGCTGCTTCTGCTCCCTCTTTGTGCAGAGCTTCCTCCACTGCCTCGTCGCACAGAGCTGCTTTGCAAAGCACTAGCAGCACTGCTCTCGGGTGGAATGGAGAACATGATGGAATGCACCAGTGTGTCATGATACTCCCGCATTTTACGCTCCCGGTTCAAAGGTGTTATGATAGCTAGGATCTAGGAGGGTGTACACCCAATAATCAGCCGTGTTGAGAATGTGGGCGATGCGGCGGTCGTTTCTCAGGCACTGCAGCATGAAATCAACCATGTGTTGCAGACTCCAAACTGGCCAAGAAACGCTGTCCCCTGCTTGAGGTGTCATCTCTGCCTGCTCTGCATCAACCCACTCTCGCTAGAGATAGGGCTAAAGTTAAGTTTAGGGTTGGGGCTAAAGTTAGGGTTGGGTCTAAAGTTAGGGTTAGAGTTGGGGATAAACTTAGGATTAGGGTTGGGATTAGGGTTACGGGTGTGTTGGGGTTAGGGTTGGAGTTAGAATTGGGGGGATTTCACTTGTTTAGGCACATCAGGGGCTCTCCAAATGCGACATGGCGTCTGACAATTCCAGACAATTCTGCTTTGAAAAAGTCAAATGGTGCTCCTTCCCTTCTGAGCTCTGCAATGTGCCAAAACAGTGGTTTACCCCCACATTTGGGGTATCAGAATACTCAGGCTAACTTGCATAATAACTCTTGGAGTCCAATTTCTTCTGTTACCGTTGGGTAAATAAAAAACTGGGGGCGAAAATATAATTTTGGTGGAAAAAAAAATGATTTTTTATTTTTATGGCTCTACATTATAAACTTCTGTGAAGCACTTTGGGATTCAAAGTTATGACAAAACATCTAGATAAGTTCCTTGGGGGATTGAGTTTCCAAAATGGGGTCACTTATGGGAGTTTCCACTGTTTAGGCATATCAGGGGCTCTCCAAACGTTACATGACACCTGCAGACCATTCAATCAAAGTCTGCAATCCAAAACGTCACTACTTCCCTTCCGAGCCCTGACATGTGCCCATACACTAGTTTTCTCCCACATATAGGGTATCAGCGTACTCAGGACATATTGCACAATAACTTGTGAGGTCTTGATACCCTTGGGAAAATAAAAATTGGGGGGTGAAAAAGATCATTTTTGTGGAAAAAAATATGATTTTTTAATTTTATGGCTGCACATTATAAACTTCTGTGAAGCCCTTGGGAGTTCAAAAGTTCTCACCACACATCTAGATAAGTTCTTTGGGGGATCTAGTTTCCAAAATGGGGTCACTTGTGGGGGTTTACACTGTTTGAGCACATCAGTGGCTCTCGAAATGCGACATGGCATCCGATTTCAATACCAGCCAATTTTTTGTTGAAAAAGTCAAACGGCGCTCCATCCCTTCCAAGCTCTGCCATGTGCCCAAACAGTGGTTTACCCCCACATATGGGGTATCAGCTTGCTCAGGACAAATTGTACAATAACTTTTATGGTCAAATTTCTCCTGTTACCCTTGCAAAAATTAAATAAATTGGACCTGAAGTAAGTCTTTTGTGAAAAAGTTAAATGTTTCTTTCTTTTCAAACATTCAAAAAATTCCTGTGAAACACCTGAAGGGTTAATAAACTTCTTGAATGTGGTTTTGAGCACCTTTTAGAATGGAGTCACTTTGGGGTATTTTCTATCTTATCGACCCCTCAAAGTGACTGTGATGTGGTCCCTAAAAAAATATGGTGTTGTAAAAATAAGAAATCGCTAGTCAACTTTTAACCCTCATAACTTCCTAACAAAAAAAAAATTTGGTTACAAAATTGTGCTGATATAAAGTAAACATGTGGGAAACGTTACTTATTTAGTATTTTGTGTGATATATCTCTGTGATTTAAGGGCATGAAAATTCAAAGCTGGAAAATTGCAAATTTCTTTTAAATTTTCACCAAATTTCCATTTTTTTCACAAATAAACGCAAGTCATATCAAATAAATTGTACCACTATCATGAAGTAAAAAAACAGGATCAATGGAAGCGTTCCAGAGTTATTACCTCATAAAGGGACAGTGGTCCGAATTTTAAAATTTAGCCGGGTCATTAAGGTGCAAACCACTCTTGGGGGTAAAGGGGTTAAGCTATTATGGTCATCAAGGTCCTCTCTGTATCTCTCTCATAGAGTATAAGCTCTTATGGTCAACAGGGTCTTCACTTTCTCTTGTACAGTGGAAGCTCTTATTGTCATCATGTTCACATTGGCCATTAAACAGACAAAACCTATTATAGAAACAAATAGACTTGTATACAGGGAAGTGTATAATTGATATGTAGAGGATAGGGCAGGGTACAGATTTTGCCATAGGTTCAGGAGACTCATGCTTCAATTAGTAGCAGCATATTGTAGGGATTTGCTCTGGTAGGTAATGGCAGGGCTACAGTAACGAGTAGTGTTGAGCGATACCGTCCAATACTTAAAAGTATCGTATCGGATGGTATCGGCCGATCCAAAAAAAATATCGGGTATCGCCGATTCCGATACCGGAAGTCCCATTCAAGTCTATGGGACTTCCGGTATCGGAATAAGGAAAACCCTATTTTTGCCTTGTACAGCCTCTCTGGGGTCTGTACGGGCCTTTCGGGGGGCTGTGCAGGCTCCGGGGGGCTGTGCCGGCCTGCCGGGGGGCTGTGCCGGCCTGCCGGTGGTCTGTGCAGGCTCCGGTGGTCTGTGCCGGCCTGCCGGGGGGCTGTGCCGGCCTGCCGGTGGTCTGTGCAGGCTCCAGTGGTCTGTGCCGGCCTGCCAGGGGGCTGTGCCGGCCTGCCGGTGGTCTGTGCAGACTCCGGTGGTCTGTGCTGGCCTGCCGGGGGGCTGTGCCGGACTGCTGGTGGTCTGTGCAGGCTTCGGGGGTCTGTGCAGGCATCGTCCAATGGGACTACAAGTCCCATCGGGCAATGCCTGCTACGATGACAGTGATTGACACATTAGCCAATGATGGGACAGTAGTAGTCCCATCATCCGGCTAATGTGTTGAATGTAAAAAAAAAAAAAAAAAATTTTTTACATGCTACATACATACAACATGCATACTACATATATACTACATGTAACATACATACTATACATGCTACATACTACATGCATGCTACATACTACATACATGCTACATACATACTACATACATAATACATATATACTACATGCATGCAACATGCATACTACATATATACTATATATACTACATGTAACATACATACTACATATATACTACATGCTACATACATGCAACATACACACTACATGCTACATACATGCAACATACATGCAACATACATACTACATACATGCTACATACATGCAACATACATACTACATACATGCTACATACATGCAACATACATACTACATACATGCTACATACATGCTACATGCTACATACATGCAACATACAGACTACGTACATGCTACATACATGCTACATACATACCACATGCATGCAACATGCATACTACATATATACTGCATATATACTACATGCATGCAACATACATATATACTACATACAATACATACATATAGACATACAGTACATATAACATAGAGTACATACTTACCATCACTTGTCACTTTGATCCCCGAAGCCATTGTCACCTGAGGGATAAATATCAAAATAAAAAAACACCAATATACTTACCCCGATCCGCAGAAGTCCACGAGGGTCCCACGTCCATCTTGCGTGGAGAACAGCAGCATCAGCTGATGCTACCGTTCTCTACCAGCTCCAGGAATACAATGACGGAAGGTAGATATCCTTCCGAACTGTATTCCTCCACGACTTTAAAAAAAAAAAGTCCCTAGTCTCACTTTATGCCATTGCTGCATAGGAAATTCCCACGCAGCAATGGTATAAAGTGAGACTAGGGACTTTTTATCCCTCAGGTGACAATGGCTTCGGGGATCAAAGTGACAAGTGACGGTAAGTATGTACTCTATGTTATATGTACTGTATGTCTATATGTATGTATTGTATGTAGTATATATGTATGTTGCATGCATGTAGTATATATGCAGTATATATGTAGTATGCATGTTGCATGCATGTGGTATGTATGTAGCATGTATGTAGTATGTATGTAGTATGTATGTTGCATGTATGTAGCATGTATGTCGTATGTATGTAGTATGTATGTTGCATGTATGGAGCATGTATGTTGCATGTATGTAGTATGTATTTTGCATGTATGTAGCATGTATTTTGCATGTATGTTGCATGTATGTTGCATGTATGTTGCATGTATGTAGCATGTATGTAGCATGTATGTTGCATGTATGTAGCATGTAGTGTGTATGTATGTAGCATGTATGTAGTATGTATGTTGCATGTATGTAGCATGTAGTGTGTATGTTGCATGTATGTAGCATGTATGTAGTATGTATGTTGCATGTATGTAGCATGTAGTGTGTATGTATGTAGCATGTATGTAGTATGTATGTTGCATGTATGTAGCATGTAGTGTGTATGTATGTAGCATGTATGTAGTATGTATGTTGCATGTATGTAGCATGTAGTGTGTATGTTGCATGTATGTAGCATGTAGTATATATGTAGTATGTATGTTACATGTAGTGCATGTAGTATATGTAGAATGTATGTTACATGTAGTATATATAGTATATATGTAGTATTCATGTTGCATGCATGTAGTATATACAGTGGGGAAAAAAAGTATTTAGTCAGTCAGCAATAGTGCAAGTTCCACCACTTAAAAAGATGAGAGGCGTCTGTAATTTACATCATAGGTAGACCTCAACTATGGGAGACAAACTGAGAAAAAAAAATCCAGAAAATCACATTGTCTGTTTTGTTTTCATTTTATTTGCATATTATGGTGGAAAATAAGTATTTGGTCAGAAACAAGCAATCAAGATTTCTGGCTCTCACAGACCTGTAACTTCTTCTTTAAGAGTCTCCTCTTTCCTCCACTCATTACCTGTAGTAATGGCACCTGTTTAAACTTGTTATCAGTATAAAAAGACACCTGTGCACACCCTCAAACAGTCTGACTCCAAACTCCACTATGGTGAAGACCAAAGAGCTGTCAAAGGACACCAGAAACAAAATTGTAGCCCTGCACCAGGCTGGGAAGACTGAATCTGCAATAGCCAACCAGCTTGGAGTGAAGAAATCAACTGTGGGAGCAATAATTAGAAAATGGAAGACATACAAGACCACTGATAATCTCCCTCGATCTGGTGCTCCACGCAAAAGCCCACCCCGTGGGGTCAGAATGATCACAAGAACGGTGAGCAAAAATCCCAGAACCACGCGGGGGGACCTAGTGAATGAACTGCAGAGAGCTGGGACCAATGTAACAAGGCCTACCATAAGTAACACACTACGCCACCATGGACTCAGATCCTGCAGTGCCAGACGTGTCCCACTGCTTAAGCCTGTACATGTCTGGGCCCGTCTGAAGTTTGCTAGAGAGCATTTGGATGATCCAGAGGAGTTTTGGGAGAATGTCCTATGGTCTGATGAAACCAAACTGGAACTGTTTGGTAGAAACACAACTTGTCGTGTTTGGAGGAAAAAGAATACTGAGTTGCATCCATCAAACACCATACCTACTGTAAAGCATGGTGGTGGAAACATCATGCTTTGGGGCTGTTTCTCTGCAAAGGGGCCAGGACGACTGATCCGGGTACATGAAAGAATGAATGGGGCCATGTATCGTGAGATTTTGAGTGCAAACCTCCTTCCATCAGCAAGGGCATTGAAGATGAAACGTGGCTGGGTCTTTCAACATGACAATGATCCAAAGCACACCGCCAGGGCAACGAAGGAGTGGCTTCGTAAGAAGCATTTCAAGGTCCTGGAGTGGCCTAGCCAGTCTCCAGATCTCAACCCTATAGAAAACCTTTGGAGGGAGTTGAAAGTCCGTGTTGCCAAGCGAAAAGCCAAAAACATCACTGCTCTAGAGGAGATCTGCATGGAGGAATGGGCCAACATACCAACAACAGTGTGTGGCAACCTTGTGAAGACTTACAGAAAATGTTTGACCTCTGTCATTGCCAACAAAGGATATATCACAAAGTATTGAGATGAAATTTTGTTTCTGACCAAATACTTATTTTCCACCATAATATGCAAATAAAATGAAAAAAAAACAGACAATGTGATTTTCTGGATTTTTTTTTCTCAGTTTGTCTCCCATAGTTGAGGTCTACCTATGATGTAAATTACAGACGCCTCTCATCTTTTTAAGTGGTGGAACTTGCACTATTGCTGACTGACTAAATACTTTTTTTCCCCACTGTATGTTGTATGTATGTTGCATGCATGTAGTATATATGTATTATGTATGTAGTATGTATGTAGCATGTATGTTGCATGTATGTAGCATGTAGTATATATGTAGTATGTATGTTACATGTAGTATATATAGTATATATGTAGTATGCATGTTGCATGCATGTAGTATATATGTTGTATGTATGTTGCATGCATGTAGTATATATGTATTATGTATGTAGTATGTATGTAGCATGTATGTAGTATGTAGCATGCATGTAGTATGTAGCATGTATGTAGTATGTATGTTACATGTAGTATATATGTAGTATGTATGTTACATGTAGTATATATGTAGTATGTATGTTGCATGCATGTAGTATGTAGCATGTATGTAGCATGCATGTAGTATGTAGCATGTATGTAGTATGCATGTTGCATGTAGTATATATGTAGTATGCATGTTGTATGTATGTAGCATGTAAATTTTTTTTTTTTTTTTTTTTACATTCAACACATTAGCCAGATGATGGGACTACTACTGTCCCGTCATTGGCTAATGTGTCAATCACTGTCATGGTAGCAGGCATCGCCCGATGGGACTTGTAGTCCCATCAGACGATGCCTACGCAGACCACCGGAGCCTGCACAGACCACCGGCAGGCCGGCACAGACCACCGGAGCCTGCACAGACCACCGGCAGGCCGGCACAGCCCCCCGGCAGGCCGGCACAGACCACCGGAGCCTGCACAGACCACCGGCAAGCCGGCACAGCCCCCCCGGCAGGCCGGCACAGCCCCCCGGCAGGCCGGCACAGACCACCGGAGCCTGCACAGACCACCGGCAGGCCGGCACAGCCCCCCGGCAGGCCGGCACAGACCCCCGGAGCCTGCACAGCCCCCCGGCAGGCCGGCACAGACCCCCGGAGCCTGCACAGACCACCGGCAGGCCGGCACAGCCCCCCGGCAGGCCGGCACAGACCCCCGGAGCCTGCACAGACCACCGGCAGGCCGGCACAGCCCCCCGGCAGGCCGGCACAGACCCCCGGAGCCTGCACAGACCACCAGCAGGCCGGTACAGACCCCCGGACAGTCGGCACAGCCCCCCTGAAGGCCCTAACTGACGGCGCATCATGATGGGCACAGACAGCGCATCATGATGACGTCATTTTGGCAGCCAATCAGAGCCACAAAAGTGGCTCATTGCATTTTGGACTTCCGATTCCGGTATCCGATACGAAAAAAGTATCGGTACTCGGTATCGGAATTCCGATACGGCAAATATCGGCCGATACCCGATACTTGCGGTATCGGAAAGCTCAACACTAGTAACGAGGTAACACACAGGCTTAAAGTCTAATTTCAGTGGTTTAATGTCACGTTGCAAACAGCAGGTTAACAGAAAATAAAGGAAAAACATAAATGTACTCCAGCTTGGAGAACTACTGATCCCAGACACACCCCTTGCACGGGACGGGCTTAAATAAGCAGCTGCCAGGTCCTGAGGCATCTGCCAGGTGCCATTCCCAGGGTTGTTGAGAGTCTTGCTGCTAAAGTCCTGCAGCACGGGAATCCTGTGTACAAGTTCAGGCTAAGTCCAGCCAAGTTCCTGTAACTTCCAGACACATACTCACCATGTGCCAAACACCAACCTCCATTACATAGCCCCTAGCCCCTCCCACAAGTGAGGTAGACACCACATGGGCTGATCACGTGACCATGACATCATCGCAGGTCCTGTCTTTAGGGAAAAACTCGGCCAAACATTAATCTGCTGGGAGAAATGTATCTCCCATCCAGTAAAACACCCTTTACTGTACCACATACCTCCCTCCTATGTTCAACCCTAGAGGGGTGGACACATGACATACAGTGAACTCTGGACAGGGCATCTGCATTCCCCTGTAGTCTGCCTGCCCGATGTTCTACTGAAAATTTAAAATTTTGCAGGGACATGAACCACCTGGTGACTTGGGCATTCCTCTCCTTAGTTTGATTCATCCACATAAGAGGGGAATGATCTGTCACCAACCGAAATGTTCTCCCCAGAAATTAGTAGCACAATGACTCCAGTGCCCACTTGATGGCCAGACACTCTCGCTCCACAATACTGTACCTGGTTTCAGCTGGGGTAAGCTTCCGGCTTAGGAAACTAACTGGATGCTCTTCCCCGTTAACCTCCTGAGACAGCACGGCCCCGAGCCCTATCTCCGAAGCATCCGTCTGCACAACAAACTCTTTTTTGAAATTTGGAGTGATCTGGACTGGTGTACCACACAGTACCTCTTTTAACTTTGTAAAGGCCCCCTCTAACTGATAATTCCAGTGGACCATCACAGATTTCCATACTTTTAAGCAGTCTGTTAAAGGTACGCACAGGGTTGCAAAGTTGGGAATGAACCGCCTGTAATATACCACCAAACCTAAAAAGGCTTTTACCTGTTTTGTTGTGAGAGGACGGGGCCAGTTCTGAATTGCCTCCACTTTGTTTACTTGAGGCTTGAGAACTCCTCTCCCAATGACATAACCCAAGTACCGAGCTTCCTCCAACCCTATGGAACACTTCTTTGGGTTGGCAGTTAGCCCTGCTTGTCACAGAGAGTCTATTACTGCCTGTACTTTTGCTAAGTGACTTTCCCAGTCAGTGCTGTACACAATAATATCATTTAGATAGGCTGAGGCATAGCAGCGATGGGGAAGGAGAACAATATCCATTAATCGCTGGAACATTGCTGGTGCGCCATGCAACCCAAAGGGTAACACCTTATACTGGAACAGCGCCTCGGGCATTACAAAAGCCGTTTTTTCCTTTGCCGCCTCTGTTAGGGGTACCTGCCAATAACCTTTTGTGAGGTCCAGAGTTGTAAAATACCGTGCCTGCCCAAATCGCTCTATCAACTCGTCAAACCAGGGCATGGGGTAGGTGTCAAACTTTGAAATGTCATTAAGCTTTCTAAAATCATTACAGAATCTTAGAGATCCATCAGGCTTGGGTATTGGGACTATTGGGCTGGCCCACTCACTTTGGGACTCTACTATGACCCCTAAATGTAGCATAGTTTTAACCTCTTCCGAGATGGCTTGTCGCTAGTGTTGAGCGATACCTTCCGATATCGGGAAATATCGGATTGGATCGGATCGATACCCAAAAAGTATCGGATATCGCTAATTCCGATACCGAAAACCAATGCAAGTCAATGGGACAGAAATATTGGAATTAAAATAAACCCTTTCTTTCCTTGTAGGTTAATTCCACATGAAGGAAAACAACTAAGAATAATGTAGAATATATTGGGGGAGGTGGAGGAGACATTAAAGGCATAGAGGTTTTGCCCAATCAAATGTAATAGCAGGAATTAATTTTTTTTTTAAGACGTTTGGAGTTACAAAGATATTGACTATATTAACCTTTTTTATATTTTGTCAGATATGTATGTTTCACTACTTCCATGCTCTTCACCTTCTTTTTTACTTCTCCCACACTTTCTCCTTCATGATTCTCAGCAGGAGCAGCATCTTTTTCATCAACTTCTTCTTCACCTTATTCGTCTTCTTCTTCTTCACCTTGTTCCTATTATTCTTTTTTATTACATTCTTCATATTCTTCTTATTCAACTATTATTCTTCTTCATATTCTACTTTTTCATCTTCTTCCTATTCTTCTTCTTCATCATATTCTTATTTGTGACAGGCATTCCTGTAGTTGTTATCTATAAAAGTTTGAAGATTACACCTTCCGGTTTGCCTGTCACAAAAGATTTACTACAGGATTTGTCCGCGTTCAGTTTGGCCTGCAGCAGCAGGCATTTTCCAGGGGCACCACGAGGAGGAACGGACTCACCCCCATACACTGCTTAGTCTTCTTCTGCTTATAATTTAGATAATATCTTTTGCTCTGATTTTTAGTCTTATACTTAATGTTCTTCTGCTTTTTGTTCTGCTTTTTGTTCTTCTACTTCTTGGTCTTCTGCTTCTTGGTCTTCTGCTTCTTGGTCTTCTGCTTCTTGGTGGTTGTCTTCATGTTCTTTGTCCTCTTGGTCATCTTCTTCAGGGTCATCTTTTTGGTCTTCTTTGGGGTGGTCTCCAGGGTCTTCATCTTTGGGGTCGTCATCTTCTTCGGGCTTGTCTTCAGGGTCGTCGTCAGGGAGATCCAGAGTGATTACCAAAAACCATTTCAAAAATCTTGAACTTGGAAATGTAGCAGAAGGTACAAGAAGGCTGAGGAACTGCCAAGAAAAAGCTGACAGTACTGGAACCCGGATGGGTAGCAGAAGGAACAAGAGCCAATGGAACTACCGAGGACCAGCTGACGGTACTGGAACCCCGATGGGTATCAGAAGCTACAAGAGCCAATGGAACTACCGAGGACCAGCTGACGATGCTGGAACATGGAGGGGCAGCAGAAGGAACAAGAGCCAATGGCACTACCGAGGAACAGCTGATGGTACTGGAACTTGGTTACTAAGCAGGAGGTACCTGTGCCAGAAAGCACTACCAAGAACCAGCTGACGTTGCTGGAACTCGGATACCGAGAAGGAGGCACCTAAGCAAAAGGCACTGCTGAGAACCAGCTGACGGTACTGGAACCAGGATGGGTAGCAGAAGGTACCCATGAAAAACAAAGTTGCAAGGCCGCGAGCAGGCCGCAGTTACAAAAACCCAACAGTCCTACAGGGGGTGCTTGTCCTATTGGCACTACGGAACCAGCCTTTATTGCCAGATCCCGCAGCCCACATAGGAAGCACATAAACTGCAGGCACCATAGAGTTGGCTAACCCGACTGCAACACGACAGGACAGCGTATTGGTGGCAAAGTGACGTTGACACAACCCGGAAACAGCTGGCATGCTGGAACCAGGCTGGGCAGGAGGGAGTACCCGTGCCAAAAACACTGGCAAGAACCAGCTGACGGTGCTGGAACTTGGATGGGTAGCAGAAGCTACAAGAGCCAATGGAACTACCGAGGACCAGCTGACGGTGCTGGAACCCGGAGGGCCAGCAGAAGGAAAAAGAGCCAATGGCACTACCGAGGACCAGCTGATGGTACTGGAACCTGGTTGCTAAGCAGGGAGGTACCTGTGCCAGAAAGCACTACCAAGGACCAGCAGTCGTTGCTGGAACTCGGATACCGAAAAGGAGGCACCTAAGCCAAAGGCACTGCCAAGAACCAGCTGACGGTACTGGAACCCAGATAGGTAGCAGAAGGTACCCATGAAAAACAAAGTTGCAAGGCCGCGAGCCGGCCGCAGTTACCGAAACCCAACAGTCCTAGAGGGGGTGCTTGTCCTATTGGCACTACGGAACCAGCCTTTATTGCCAGATCCCGCAGCCCACATAGGAAGCACCTAAACTGCAGGCACCATAGAGTCGGCTAACCCGCCCGCAACACGACAGGACAAAGCTTTGGAGACAAAGTGACGTTGACACTACCTGGAAACAGCTGGCGTGCTGGAACCAGGCTGGGCAGGATGGAGTACCCGTGCCAAAGACACTGCCGGGAACCAGCTGGCATGTCTGGAACCCAGGGTAAATACTACAAACAGAGTTGAGGCAGAGGCCTATTTGGAGCAAGTTTAAAATCTGTAGTTGTGCGAGTGTGGACAGAGCAGGAAAAATTGCCGGACACACAGCTGGGGATCAGCTGACATTACTGAACCCCAATAACACTGGAGCATATGTTGACTGTGCAGACGGCACTTCTGAGCAGCAACTGGTGGTGTTGAAGCCCAGGGTAAATACTAGAGACAGAGTGGAGCCAGAGGCCTAATTGGAGCAAGTTTAAAATCAGTAGTAGTGTGAATGTGGACAGAGCAGGAGACATTGCAGGATGCACAGCAGGGGAGCAGCTGACGTTACTGTACCCCACTAACAGAGGAGCTAGTGTTTTTCTCTGTGCAGACGGCACTTCTGAGCAGCAACTGGCGGTGTTGGAGCCCAGGGTCAATCAGGGTGTAGGCTGAGGCCTAATTGGAGCAAGTTTAATGTCTGATGTTGTGTGAATGTGGAGGGAGCAGGAGATATTGCCAGACACACAGCAGGGGAGCAGCTGGCGTTACTGAACCCCACTAACACAGGAGCTAGTGTTTTTCTCTGTGCAGACGGCACTTCTGAGCCACAACTGGCGGTGTTGTAGCCCAGGGTGAATTAGGGTGTAGACTGAGGCCTAATTGGAGCAAGTTTAATATCTGATTTTGTGTGAATGTGGACGGAGCAGGAGATATTGCCAGACACACAACAGGGGAGCAGCTGGCATCACTGAACCCCACTAACACAGGAGCTAGTGTTTTTCTCTGTGCAGACGGCACTTCTGAGCAGCAACTGGCGGTGTTGGAGCCCAGGGGCAATCAGGGTGTAGGCTGAGGCCTAATTGGAGCAAGTTTAAAATCTGATGTTGGGTGAATGTGGATGGAGCAGGAGATATTGCCGGACACACAGCAGGGGAGCAGCTGACGTTACTGAACCCCACTAACACAGGAGCTAGTGTTTTTCTCTGTGCAGACGGCACTTCTGAGCAGCAACTGGCGGTGTTGGAGCCCAGGGATTACAGTTCAGGTGGTAGAAACATGAACACAACAGGAGACCTGGATACTGTTGCCAACCAATTATTTAATCTGGAACAGGACTGGCAAATTCCAACGAGATCCAGGCCTTGTTCATTTTCAGAAAAGTAAGCCAGTCAACGTTATCGGAGGATAGTCGCATGCGACGGTCTGTTAGTACACCACCTGCGACACTAAAGACGCGTTCCGATAATACACTAGCAGCAGGGCAAGCCAGCACCTCCAATGCATACTGGCTAAGCTCTGGCCATGTATCCAGCTTAGAAACCCAAAACTTGAAGGGGGAAGAGCCGTCTGGGAGTACACAGAGGGCAAGACATGTGATCTGTCACCATCTGACGGAAACGTTGCCTCCTGCTGACTGGAGCCATCTGTGATGGTGTAGTCATTTGTGGCGGGGACACAAAACTTTGCCACATTTGGGCCATACTGGTCTTGCCTTGCGCTGAGGCGCTGCTTCTGCTCCCTCTTTGTGCAGAGCTTCCTCCACTGCCTCGTCGCACAGAGCTGCTTTGCAAAGCACTAGCAGCACTGCTCTCGGGTGGAATGGAGAACATGATGGAATGCACCAGTGTGTCATGATACTCCCGCATTTTACGCTCCCGGTTCAAAGGTGTTATGATAGCTAGGATCTAGGAGGGTGTACACCCAATAATCAGCCGTGTTGAGAATGTGGGCGATGCGGCGGTCGTTTCTCAGGCACTGCAGCATGAAATCAACCATGTGCTGCAGACTCCAAACTGGCCAAGAAACGCTGTCCCCTGCTTGAGGTGTCATCTCTGCCTGCTCTGCATCAACCCACTCTCGCTCTACATACTGACTACTAGAGCATTGTGTACCTCCCTCCTCTGGAGAGATGTCTTCCTCCTCCATTGACTCCTCCTCATCGTCCTCACAAAGTGTCCCCTGCCTAGGCCTTTGTTAGGAACAACATTGCGCAGACTGTCCAGAAGCAGATGGCATTTGTGACTCCTTATCCTCCACCTCTTCCAAAACCTCCTCCCTTAGTGCTAGCAGTGTTTTTTCAAGCAGGCTGATAAGGGGGACAGTCATGCTGACTAGTGCATCATCTGCACTCGCCATCCACGTGGAATCATCGAAGGCATGCAAAACATGGCAGATGTCCTTCATAGAGGCCCAATCAGTGGTGGTGAAGTGTGAACGGCGCGCAGTGCGACTTGTTTGCGCCTGATGCATCTGGTACTCCATTACTGCTCCCTTCTGCTCACACTATCACTCCAACATATGTAACGTTGAATTCCACCTGGTGGGTAGGTCACATATGATGCGATGTTCCGGAAGGCGGAATCGGCACTGCAGAGCTGCAATGCGCGATCTTGCTATGCTGGAACGCCGCAAGTGAGCACACTCTATGCGGACCTTGTGCAGCAGTGCATCAAGATCCGGATAGTCCCTCAAAAAACTCTGCACGACCAAGTTGAGCACATGTGCCAGACATGGGATGTGAGTGAGGTTGCCTAGGCCCAGAGCTACCACCAGATTTTGGCCATTGTCACACACTACCATGCCTGGCTGGAGATTCACTGGCACAAACCACACGTCGCTCTCCTGCTTGATGGCATTTGAGAACTCCTGCGCTGTGTGGCTTTGATTCCCCAAAGAAATTCATTTCAGTACAGCCTGTTGACGTTTGGCCATGGCTGTGCTCATATCGGTCGTAACAGGTAAGCGTTCACGGGTCATGTGGAGGTAGACCGTGACGGCTCCTGCAGCGCTGATTCAGAGGAACTGGAGTATGAGGAGGAGTCAATGTGTACAGACTGGATTCCTGCAATCCTTGGAGTTGGCAGAACACGTACAGCGCCACTCTCAAGATCTGTACCCGGCTCCACAACATTTACCCAATTGGCAGTGAGGGAAAGGTATCATCCCTGTCCATGGTTACTGGTCCACGCATCGGTGGTCAGGTGGACCTTGCTACTGACGGTGTTTAATTTTTCCCTCCACATGCTTTTGCAGGGCAGGGACGGCTTGCCTGCTGAAATAAAAGCGGCTGGGCACATTGTATTGTGGGACTGCCAATGCCATGAAGTTACGGAACGTGTCAGTCTCCACCAGCCTGAATGAGAGCATTTCAAGGGACAGTAATTTAGCAATGCCAGCATTCAGAGCCTGTGCTCAGGGATGGTTTGCCGAGTATGGCCGCCTTTTCTCCCATGCCTGTGCTACTGATGGCTGTAGAGTGGCCAGGGAGTGTGAGGATGACAGGGAACGTGGTGCTGTGGGTGGAATTACACTGGGTCTCTGTACAACAGTGCCAGAGGTTCTTCCATGGCGATCCTGTGAGGAAGCCTAACCAGCTGTGTGTGAGCTGGAGGAAGAGGCTACAACACCAGCTGAAGAGGTGGTAGGTGGTGCTGTATGTTGGCCTACTTCTTCAGTGTGTCATTGTAACTCCACCACGTGCTTGGTCCGCACATGTTTCCACATATTTGTGGTATTGAGGTTGCTGACACTTTTCCCTCTTTTGACTTTCTGATTACACAGCTTGCATTTGACAAAGAAAATGTCATCTGCAACTGTGTCAAAAAAGGACCACGCACTGCAAGTCCTGGGAGCGCCAGTTTTGGGTTTTGGAAGAGGAATGCTCCTAATGGGTGCCGAAGTGGAGGCAACAGGCCACCAAGTCTGCCCCCTCCCTCTCCCTCCTGTTTTGGCCGTTCGGGGAATCTCTTCCTCAGAGCTGCTCCCACCACCTTCCTGTTCTTCACGCCTTGATGGGTCAAGGACCGCATCATCTACACTACCCTCTTCAAACACCTGCTTCTCCTGGGTAGTCTCGCCAGTACAGTACACACCAGAAAGTGGCACCTGAGTCTCATCAGATGCGTACTGAGGTGTGCTGACCATAGGCACTGGCCCACCCGCCTCTTCAGATTCAGAGAGACAAAGCTGTTGCGCATCACTGCATACTCCCTCTTCTTCACATTCTAGAATGCTGCTTGGCTGGCCCCCTCTTTCTAAGCCAAAAGATTCAGAGAACAGAAGTAGAGATGGCTCCTGTCCAGGGCTCTCTTACTGCCTGGGCAATTTGGCAGGTGGTGAAGAAACAGATGGTTGCTCTTCAGTGCTCTGAACCTGAGAGGATGTGGAAGTAATTGAAGTCGATGCGTTAGCTGCCATCCATCTGACAATGGCTTCAATTTGTTCCTCCCGCAGCAGTGGGGTACGGCGAGCTCCTACAAAGCTGCGCATAAAGGACTGTTCCCTGGGAAAACTGGGGGATGCTGAGTCACTGGTGCCCGCAGCAGGCACAGAATCCCCACGTCCTCTCCCTGCTGAAACTCCACGCCCACGACCACGTGCCTTACTCCCTGCCTTCTTCATCTTGGTAGACTGATAAAGATAGGCAGAAAAGTACTAAGGGCTTAGTGTGCTTATTCCTGAATAGCTGCTAACAGGTATAAGAAACAATAATTTTATAAAGTGTGGACTACACTTTAATATGAGCTAATGTGGCCTACACAACTGTAAAGTGGAGTGTTTGGTGAACTTTTTTTACGTGTTTTTTTTCACACAAAAAAAAGGATGTGACCAAAGATGTAAAAGCGATAGTATCACAAACTTTTTGTAGCTATTACAATGCAGGAAGGTAACCTACAATGCAATAGATGAGGCTACAAAAAATAGGCTAATACTAATCAGGCTGGGGCTGCAGGGCACAAGCCAACAGAAAGGCTCCTCTATCTACTCCTATATATTGTTTGCAACCAATGTAGATGGATACGGATGGAAGCACACTAATAGGAGAAATCAGCAAAAATGAGCAGCAATAATACAAAAAAAAGGACTATGTATGAGGCATTGACGCACGCTGAGCGGACTACAACCAGAGGTGGCTGCAGAACACTACAGCGCAAGCTGCACTCACACAGACCTTGCAGACAGCTGTGAACAGCACTGCAAGGCAAAAGAAAGCTACAGCAGTTGATAAAGTAGCCTGGGTAAAGCACTATATAGAAAATCACTATCTCTAACTGTCCCTCAGAGTCTGAACAGCAGCGTCCTGTCCCTAACTGAATTCACAGCAGAGTGAACCCAAAATGGCGGCGGCGTCTTTTATAGTGCATCATGACATCTTTTCAGCAGCCAATCACAGCCATGCCATTAGTTAACATGCCTACATGCCTAACAGGATGTGCCCCCACTTCTTAGGATTCCTCATTGGCTGAATCAAATCAAACTGGCTCATAGCATTATGGGAACTTCCGATTCCGGTATTCGATATGCAAAAAGTATCGGAACTCAGTATCAGAATTCTGATACCGCGAATATCGGCCGATACCCGATATTTGCAGCATCGGAATGCTCAACACTACTTGTCGCCAGGCCTCAGGCACCCGATATGGCTTTAGTTGGACTTTGGCCTGTGGCTCCGTGACAATGTCATGTTGGATTAGGTATGTGCGTCCGGGGAGCTCCGAAAAAAACATCTGTATTTCAGCTAATGAACTCCCAGACCTCCTGAACCTGTCTAGGAGACAAAGTATCAGCAATTTTGACTGTGGGTTGGGCTTCTCCTGCCTCACCCCAAGGTAATGGAGCCTTCTCCATCTGAAATGCAGGCAGTGGACTATCCCCACCAAGGTTTTCTCTATCTTTCCATGGTTTAAGGAAATTAACATGGTAAACCTGTTCTGGCTTTCTCCGTCCTGGCTGGTGTACATTGTAGTCTACTGGTCCCACCTTCTCCATGATCTCGTAGGGTCCCTGCAACCTTGCAAGAAATTTGCTATCTACAGTAGGCACAAGTGCCAACACCCGATCCCCAGGGCTAAAGGTTCTTACCCAAGCCTCCCGGTTATAGACCCGATTCTGTGACTGTTGTGCTGCCTCCATATATTCCTGAACTAAGGGTAGGACCATCTCCATTCTTTCTTCCTTTTTTGCAACATGTTCTATCACACTTTTGTGGGGGGTAGGTTGGTTCTCCCAGGCCTCTTTGGCTATATCGAGTAAACCCCGTGGATGTCTGCCAAACAATAGTTCAAAGGGCGAGAACCCCATAGATGCCTGAGGCACCTTCTGCACTGCAAACAACAAATATGGCAATAAGAGATCCCTGTCCTTCCCATCTTTGGAAACTGCCTTTTTTAACATGCTTTTTAGCGTCTTATTGAGCCATACTACCAGACCATCTGTTTGGGGATGATCGACCGATGTGCACAACTGCTTAACATTTAGCAAACGGCAGAGTTCCTTCATAATTTTTGACATAAAGGGGTTCCCTGGTCTGTTAAAATCTCTTGAGGAATTCCCACCCGTGAAAACATACCCATGAATTCCTTTGCTATAAGTTTAGCTGATCTGCGGTGCAGAGGAATGGCCTCAGGATATCGGGTAGCATAACCTAGAGCTACCAGGATGTGTTGATGTCCCCTTGCTGACTTATTGAGAGGCCCCATCAGATCCATTGCCACTCTCTCTAAGGGTACCTCTGTAATTGGCAAAGGCACCAAAAGACTCCGAAAGTGAGGCTGGGGACTGGTTACCTGGCACATTGGGCATGAATTACAGTAACGTTTAACTTCTTCATGGACCCCTAGCCAGTAGAACCGCTGCAGTATTCGGTCTAGGGTTTTCTTATGGCCCAAATGCCCACCAAGTACATTACCGGCCTACAATATGTCTGAGGTACGAGTAACTGTTCTACCAGTTCCCCACGCATTTTCTCCACTCGGTACAACAAATCTTGGTGTAGCTCAAAGCGTGGCAGCACTGTAGCTGCCCTAGGTTGTTGGGTTCCCCATTGACAAACAGTACATTTTCTCTGGCCCGGGCCAAAGTAGGGTCTCGGAGTTGCGCCACACCAAAATTGTCACCTGACACATTCAAGTCTGACAACTCGGGTCCTGGCGGCAAGTCTTCCACCTCTCCAGCCAATACTTCTATGGGAGAATTCTTTCCTTCGTCCACTGAAGGGAACGTTACCCCTACCGCCAGCATTTCTTCCTCCGGGCCACCAGCTTCCTCCGGGCCACCAGGTTCATGCCCTACTTCTGGAGAATGTAACCTGGTTGCCTCTGGTGCCGGCAGTTGCGCTGTGGGTGAGACAACAGCTAGCCAAAGCACAGAAAATAAAGGAAAGTCTCTTCCAATTATCACCTCATAATGCAGATTAGTCACAACCCCCACCTCGTGGCACCACCTCCCCACTGGCGTGCTGACCACCACAAGTGCGGTGGGATAGTCTTTTAAGTCCCCATGTATACACAAAACCCCAATTTTCCGACTCGTATACTTGCTGGTTTGTATCCAGCTGGCTCGTACCAGGGTTACAAGACTCCCTGAGTCCAATAGGGCCACAGCCGGGGTACCCTCCACTTCAACCTGACACAAATGTTCCATATTGGGACCTTTCAGGGTGCCCATTGCACACATCGGTTCAGCATAGTGGGACTGGCGGTACCCAAAGTTGGTGTCCATGGGCTCAGCCAGGTGGGGGCAATCAGCTCTCATAGGCCCTGGTTCCTGGCACCGCCAGCAGATTATGGGGCTCATTACTTCCCCAGATAAGTCCTGAGCGGCCTTCCTGGGCTTCGCTCGCCGAGCCAGGGGTGGAGACTTAGGGAACCTTCCTGTTACCTTCCGGGGAGTCCCTCCCAGTAGTTTTTTGATAGCCCCATACCTTTCTATGAGGTCTATCATCTGCATGGCATTAGTAGGGGATGCCTGTCCGACCCATGTCAGGAGGGAGTGGGGCAAAGCCCTCCAAAACTTTTCAGTCACTATACAGTCCAGCATGGCCAAGGGGGACAACACCTCAGGCTCCAACCACTTTCGTAACAGGTGCAACAGGTCATAATATTGGGACCGAGATGGCTTGGAGGGGGTAAACTCCCACTGGTGTACCCACTGGGCCCGAACTAACACATTTACCCCAAGACATGCCAGTATCTCACCCTTGACGACCATGTAGTCCGCCCTTTTCTTCGTAGGTAGGTCCTGATATGCTTTCAAATGTCCTGGGGCCAGAAATGGAGCGATGATTTCTGCCCAATGGTCCCCCCGGGGTAGCTTCTCCCTCTCAGCGACTCCTTCGAACACCTCCAGGTACGCCTCCACGTCGTCTGATTTCTCCATTTTGGGAACCACTGTACGAACCGCTTTCCAGACATCATGGATTCTCCGGTTAGTTCCTTTTGTCTGTACTGTCGTGATATGCTATATCAACAGCTGATTGGTTTCCTGCTGCTGCTGCATAGCCTGCTGCTGCATAGGCTGCTGTCTCATGGCCTCCTGCTGCTGCTGCTGTTGCATGGCCTCCTGCTGCTGCTGCTGTCGCATGGCCTCTATGAGTGTTTTGACCGTGGCATCCCTTTCTGGAAAGTTCCCCGCCTGGGTCTGTGCCACTTGTTTCACCCAGGACATAGACTGGGGGTACAAATCAAAAATAAGAAAAATAGCCTGTCTTCATTGCGTTTGCCCGCATTCAGTCCATTAATTGTAGGGATTCGCTCTGGTAGGTAATGGCAGGGCTGCAGTAACGAGGCAACACACAGGCTTAAAGTCTAATTTCAGTGATTTAATGTCACTTTGCAAACAGCAGGTGAACAGAAAATAAAGGAAAAATATAAATGTACTCCAGCTTGGAGAACCACTGGCCCCAGACTCATCTCTTGCATGGGACGGGCTTAACTAAGCGGCTGCCAGGTCCTGCGACATCCGCCAGGTGCCATTCCCAGGATTGTTGAGAGTCTTGCTGCTAAAGTCCTGCAGCACAGGGATCCTGTATACAAGTTCAGGCTAAGTCCAGCCAAGATCCTGTAACTTCCAGACACACAATCACCATGTGCCAAACACCAACCTCCATTACATAGCCCATAACGCCTCCCACAAGTGAGGTAGACACCACTTGGGCTGATCACGTGACCATGACATCATCGCAGGTCCTGTCTTTAGGGAAAAACCCGGCCAAACATTAATCTGCTGGGAGAAATGTATCTCCCATCCAGTAAAACACCACAATATACATAACTAGTTGCACGAGACAATGCTGTGTTAGTGTATGTAAACTAGAAGGAGTGCATTTGATGATTAGGGTATTATATATTCAAAGTAAATGCAGATATTATTTTTGTACAGCATGCTGTGAGCTATTTTCATCTTTAAGTGAGGGGCGGAAGTTACACTCCATTTGTAAATGGAGGAAAGATTTATTAAATATGTAGAAACAAGAAAAAATGAAACTGTCATTTTTTGCAGATAAATATTTAAGTGGAGAATTTGGCACTTATTATGTTTGCAAGACCTGGGAGCTCCAGATATTCACTTGTTATATCTTCTTCACAGATTTGCTAAAGATAATAGTACAAATAGTACTGCATGTTTTTAGTGGTAAAACTAAATGACAAATGAAATACTTCATGGCTACCTGTTGTTCCAGGTGACTTTTCAACCAGGCATATGTGTGTGCATGTACTTATCCTGGGCATTATATGATTTATACCCTACATTTTTCAGCAGTTTTCGCAATGCAGACATGCTAATTTTTTAGTGGGTGGATGATGGAGACTAACTGCTATAAGGTGCCTCATATGCAATTCACAGAGAAGAGATCCCACTCATCTATAATTCTGTAGTATGTGCGTACAAGCAGCAGTATTTTACAGCAGTGCAAAGCAATGAAAGAGTGTTTATCTCACTGAGGTGAGATATACGCTTACTAGAAAGCTGATCACCATCTGTCTGTGTCTCTCTACCTGTTTTCTCATATAATCCTCCCCCCTTCTACATCTCTCCACTTTTCTAGATTAAGGCTGTGTGCCCACATTGCGTTGTTTAAGCGTTTCCGCAGCGCTTTTAGACGCGCGTTTCTGCTGCGGAAACGCTTAAGAAAAGCATCCCATGGAAACATAATGGAATCCACACATGTTGTGCTAATGGTGCGTTTGTTTCCGCTGCGGAAACGCTAAGCGGAAAAAAATGCAGCATGTTCATTAATTTTGCGGAAATGCGTGCGTTTCCTCATACATTCAATTATGTTGCAAAAGCGCTTAGGAAAACGCATGCTAGAATGCTTAACAAAAGCGTCAAAAATGCTTACAAAAGCACTTCATAAAACGCATGCGTTTTCCCGGGAAGAGGGTGTGCGTTTCCGCTCAGGAATATTCTTCATGAAAAACGCTATGTGGGCACATAGCCGAATACAAAAAAGCACTCCTTCTGTAAATGTGTGGATTTAGTTTCAATACCAGATTGTGCACTTCTCACCTGGAGAGGTTGTGCGTAGCAGGCACAACACTAAAGAGGCCTAGTGAATCCACTAGATGGCTGCTACTCCAACTATTGATTCCTGAACTAGAATGAATGTCTGAGAATCAGAAAAAACTTGTCGAATATTCAAGGCTCTGCCAGTGGGGAAAGGATGTCGAAAGTCAGGTAAATTAAGTGTTTTTATTGAATGCCAGAAAAATAGTGAAAAGTCAGCTTACCAGCATGGGTGTGTGCTCCCCAAAGCAATCCACCAGCCTCACACGGATCTGGGTAAGACAGCCGCAACAGAATTCAGGAATACATCAACATCAATCATTTCAATCTCAAATTCACCCATTACTTTAAAAGAAAAACAGTATTAATGTTCTAGATCTACAACTCATTGGTGATCACAACAATCGTGAAATTAACCTAATGCCTTACAGAAAACCCACGGCCTGCAATTCCATTTTAATAATTCTATTTATTAAATTTCCAGTATCAAACTCAATACAATACATTTTGATAATACAGATATCTCCAACATTAAGGAGAAATAAGAAACAAGAACTACAAGCATTTTAAATACAAATCATATAGGGTCATGACAAATTTTGAGGAGTAGAAAGCATGTGTTCTATGACCACATCAATAAATGTTCCCAGTGTATAGGATCTGTGTGTGATGTCAACAGCCAGCAGGCATTAATACCGCCGCCAAACGTTTTGCCAATCTGTAACCCAAAATGCAGTCCAAGGGTCCTATATTCCTGATTTGAGACATATCCAGGTAACATGCATTAACAAAACATCTACCTCCTTCTCCTTAATGGTTTCAATATGCAAGAGCTCAACAATTTAACATTAAAGAAACTAATATTGAGATTTGCCCCAAATAACCCTACTCCCTCCCCCTCTCTCCCCACCCTTCTCTTGCGTGCACCTGTTATGTAAATAAATTATGGAATTGGTGTATGTCCACTTATTCGCTGTAGTAAGTACCATTGAGTATTCTCAAATTGAGCGCGCAACTTATTTTTAATCCCCGTAGGGAGAGATGGAATGAATAAAGACCATGTTTTTAAAAAAATTTCGGGCACTCTTTCTTTACTGATCAATGCATCCAGCCAGTCCATTTTGAAAAGGAACATAACCTTAGGGTTCTTACTCACATGCGAGAAACTCGGACGAGTCTCGCAGGTCAATACCCAGCACTGCCGCAGGCACTTGGGACTGGAGTGTGTGGCTGCATGTATTTCTATGCAGCTGAATGCTCCAATCCGAGTTCCGGTGGCAGTGCCGGGTATTGACCTGCGAGACTCGACCAAGTTTCTCGCATGTAATTGTGAGCCCTTAGTGTGAATGAGAGACTGTGGTGGCACTATCGGGCTTAACCAATGATGCATTATGCTTTTCCTGGTGGCCGAGGCCCAAATCATTAGAGTAGCTTTAATATGTTTAGGTAATTTACCCTGAGCTTCCTCTAGTATATTAAAGACAGCCCATTGTGGTGTGAGTGGGAACGAGACCCCACACATCTCCTTCAGTTTCTCATGTATTATTCTCCACAGCCCCTGTATTTTTGTACAGCTCCACAAATGGTGGTAAATGTCTGTGTTTCGTGCTTTGCTTTTGCTTTGACCAATTTTTGCTTATTAGCGAGTAGATACTACCCCTTGTATTGTTGCCTTCCCGAGAAACCAATCCATACCGTTGCCCCATCGCCTACGCCTCCACCAGAGACACATTTTTGGACCAAACTATGTGCCTGAAGAAATAGGAAAGGGTTGTTATTAAACAGCGAAAAACGTTGTGATGCTGAATCAAAAGAGAGCATAGAGAATCTGAGGTCCATTAAGTCTATTGCCGTGGTGCATCCCTGATCTGCAAGAATTCTATAAGATAACATTGGGACGCCCCTTAAGAAACAAGGGTTACCTAGAAATGGTTGAAATGGGGATAGTTTAGTATTTAATTTACAAAGCTTCCTGCATCGCCTCCACGTCACTATTGTTTGCCATAATGTTAGGTGTTCCTGAACGACATCCGGAATTTCCTCATTGCTCAGATGCAATAAGGCTGTCAATGAGATATGCGGACATAATTGTTGGTCTAAGCCTGCATTAGTAAAATGAGAGACTCCCCGTATCCAATCTATAGTATACCGAAAATTACATGCTAAATTACATTTAATTATGTCTGGAAAGTTGATTCCCCCCTTCGCCCTTAATAACTGTAAATTTGATAGCCCCTATGCGTGTCCTACCCGATTCTCCCAATATAAATTTCCGGAAAGTCGAATTTAACAGTTTGAGTATTTAATAGACTCCTGGCTCAAGTGAAATGGGAATAAATGGTCAGCCAACCTGCCAGATCTGAAAAGTGCCAAAGCCTCAGATTTATTGTAATTAGCTTTGAAGCCTGAACATCCACCAAAATCCCCCAGTACCTCCATTATACTTGGAACTGCTTGGGTGGGATTGGCGATGAACAGAAGTATGTCATCAGCAAAAGCTGAAATTTTAACTGAGGTATTTCCAACCCCTATGCCTTCAAACACTGACAGATTCTGGAGGGTTCTCAACAGTGGGTCCAACGCCACATTAAATAACAAGGGAGAAAGCAGGCAACCCTGACGTGTACCATGCTGAATCCCAAAGGGCTCCGACAGAGTGTTGTTTATGGACAGCCTGGACACCTGATCTCTATAGATTGCTTTAACAGCATCGCAGAACCATGGACCAAACCCTTTAAATGCCAGTATATTATGCAGATAATCCCAGGCCACCATATCGAATGCCTTATCGGCATCTAGGCTGACCACTATGGTTCGCATACATTTATGTGCTCTACTGAAAGAAATGGCTCCCAATGCCATTCTAATCTTATATGTAATGGATTTACAATGAACAAAACCTGTTTGTTGGGATGTGATCAATTCTGGAATTATTTTTTGCACTCTGTCAGCCAAATTTTCAGTAAATATCTTGAAATCCGAATTAAGAAATGAAATTGGTATGTACTCCTCGACCTGCATGTGATCTTTGCCTGGTTTGGGAAGAACAATGATGACAGCCTCATTAAACCTATCAGGAATGCGCCCATTACCCACTATATTGTTGTATACATCACAATGATGAGGGTCCATGGAAGCTCCCAAAATTTTATAATGTTCCTCTGGTTCTTTCCCCAAAGAAAGATCTAAACTCGTTCTCCATCTCCTCATGTTTAATTAGAATAGGGCCATTATGTTGTTGTATTTTGTGTATCCTTGTGGCTGTTCTGTATGGCCTTGTAAAGGAGGCAAGTACCTTTCCTGGTTTATTACACCATTTGAAATATTTATGCTTCTGGTAGTCCAGATTGTACAGGGCCATCTCATGTGCCAATGCATCTGCTTCCTCTTTGGCCTTTAAAATATTCTGTTTTTTTTTTGTTGATGTATTGTTGGCCTTAAATTCTTGCTTCGATTAGTGTTTCCTGCACTACCAATGTTCGTTCCAATAATCTTTTCTTTTTGTGACTAACCTAGGACATAATCTGCCCCTTAACTCCTTCACCCCCAAGGGTGGTTTGCACGTTCATCACCGGGCCAATTTTAACAATTCTCACCACTGTCCCTTTATGAGGTAATAACTCTGAAACGCTTCCATGGATCCCAGTGATTCTGACATCGTTTTCTTGTGACATATTGCACTTCATGTTAGTGGTAAAATTTCATTCAAATAACTTGTGTTTATTTGTGAAAAAAAACAGAAATTTGGCAAAAATTTTGAAAATTTCCCAATTTACCAAATTTGAATTTTTATGCCCTTAAATCACAGAGATACAGCACATAAAAAACTCAATAAGTAACATTTCCCACATGTTTACTTTACATCAGCACAATTTTGGAACCAATTTTTTTTTTATTAGGAAGTTCTAAGGGTTAAAAGTTGACCAGCGATCTCTTATTTTTACAACACCATTTTATTTTTACGGACCACATCACATTTGAAGCCACTTTGAGGGGTCTATATGATAAAAAATACCCAAACGTGACACCATTCTAAAAACTGCACCCCTCAAGGTGCTCAAAACCACATTCAAGAAGTTTATTAACCCTTCAGGTGCGTCACAGGAATTTTTTGAATATTTTTTAAAAAAATGAACATTTAACTTTTTTCACAAAAAAAATAATTCAGGTTCAATTTTTTTTATTTTACCAAGGGTAAAAGGAGAAATTGGACTCGAAAAGTTATTGTGCAATTTGTCCTGAGTACGCTGATACCTGATATGTGGGGGGAACCACTGTTTCGGCGCATGGCAGAGCTCAGAAGGGAAGGAGCGCTGTTTGACTTTTTCAATGCAAAATTGGCTGGAATTCTGATCGGACGCCATGTCAAGTTTGGAGAGCCCCTGATGTGCCTAAACAGTGGAAACCCCCCACAAGTGACCCCATTTTGGAAACTAGACCCCCCAAGGAACTTATCTAGATATGTGGTGAGAACTTTGAACCCACAAGGGCTTCACAGAAGTTTATAACGTACAGCGGTACAATTAAAAAATCATATTTTTTCCACAAAAATGATCTTTTCACCCCCAATTTTTATTTTCCCAAGGGTAACAGGACCCTAAAAGTTATTGTGCAATTTGTCCTGAGTACGCTGATACACCATATGTGGGGGTAAACCACTATTTGGGCGCATGGCAGAGCTCGGAAGGGAAGCAGCGCCATTTGACTTTTTTAGCTGGAATTGAGATCGGACAGCATGTTGCGTTTGGAAAGCCCGTGATTTACCAAAACAGTAAAAAACCCCCACAAATGACACCATTTTGGAAACTAGACCCCCCAAGGAACTTATTCAGATGTTTGGTGAGAACTTTGATCCCCCAAGGGCTTCACAGAAGTTTATAACGTACAGCTGTACAATTATAAAATCATATTTTTTCCACAAAAATGATCTTTTCACCCTCAATTCTTACTTTCCCAAGGGTAACAGGACCCTAGAAGTTGTTGTGCAATTTGTTCTGAGTACGCTGATACCCCATATGTGGGGGTAAACCACTATTTGGGTGCATGGCAGAGCTCGGAAGGGAAGCAGCACCATTTGACTTTTTTGGCTGGAATTGAGATCGGACACCATGTCGCGTTTGGAAAGCCCCTGATGTACCTAAACAGTGGAATACCCCCCACAAGTGACCCCATTTTGGAAATTAGACCCCCTCAGGAACTTATCTAGATGTGTGGTGAGCACTTTGAACTCCCCCAGTGCTTCACAGAAGTTTATAACGCCCGGGCGTGAAAATAACAAAATCGTATTTTTTCCACAAACATGATCATTTAGTCCCCAAATTTTTAATTTTCCCAAGGGTACCAGGAGAAAATGGACCGCAAAAGTTGTTGTCCAATTTGTCCTGAGTACACTGATACCCCACATGTGGGTGAAAACTACTGTATGGGCACACGTCGGGGCTCGGAAGGGAAGTAGTGACGTTTTGGAATGCTGTTGTGAGTTCATTTTTCCCTTCACCAGTGAGGTCTGATGAACTCCTTCTTCTGGCGAAGGAAGGTAGTGAGGCTGATTACCAAACAGCTGAGCAGGTAGATGATGACTGGGTCACAGGAACTGATGACTGGATATAAGGCAGCCGACGCCCTGCTGCCTTGCTGGTGATTTTCCTGCTGGATTCTTGGAGACCAGTCTGATTTCTGCTTCTCAAAGCTAAGTTTTGCTCTGCCTTTTGTACACTTTAGTTCTGGTTTTGTTTGCCTTTTTTTTTGGAGTTCAGCCATCCCCGGCCGGGGGTGAGCTGAATTCCATTTTTGTCTCTGATCTGTTGATCTCTGGCTCTGTCTTCAGAATATACCTGAGTGCTGATATACAGTCATGGCCAAAAGTATTGACACCCCTGCAATTCTGTCAGATAATATTCAGTTTCTTCCTGAAAATGATTGCAAACACAAATTCTTTGGTATTATTATCTTCATTTAATTTGTCTTAAATGAAAAAACACAAAAGAGAATGACGCAAAAAGCAAAACATTGATCATTTCACACAAAACTTCAAAAATGGGCCGGACAAAAGTATTGGCACCCTCAGCCTAATACTTGGTTGCACAACCTTCAGCCAAAATAACTGCGACCAACTGCTTCCGGTAACCATCAATGAGTTTCTCACAATGCTCTGCTGGAATTTTAGACCATTCTTCTTTGGCAAACTACTCCAGGTCCCTGATATTTGAAGGGTGCCTTCTCCAAACTGCTATTTTTAGATCTCTCCACAGGTGTTCTATGGGATTCAGGTCTGGACTCATTGCTGGCCACCTTAGAAGTCTCCAGTGCTTTCTCTCATACCATTTTCTAGTGCTTTTTGAAGTGTGTTTTGGGTTATTGTCCTGCTGGAAGACCCATGACCTCCGAGGTAGACCCAGCTTTCTCACCCTGGGCCCTATATTATGCTGCAAAATTTGTTGGTAGTCTTCTGACTTCATAATGCCAAGCACACGGTCAAGCAGTCCAGTGCCAGTGGCAGCAAAGCAACCCCAAAACATCAGGGAACCTCCTCCATGTTTGACTGTAGGGACCGTGTACTTTTCTTTGAATGCCTCTTTTTTCTCCTGTAAACTCTATGTTGATGCTTTTGCCCTAAAAGCTCTACTTTTGTCTCATCTGACCAGAGAACATTCTTCCAAAATGTTTTAGGCTTTTTCAGGTAAGTTTTGGCAAACTCCAGCCTGGCTTTTTTATGTCTCGGGGTAAGAAGTGGAGTCTTCCTGGGTCTCCTACCATACAGTCCCTTTTCATTCAGATGCCGACGGATAGTACGGGTTGACACCGTTGTACCCTTGGACTGCAGGGCAGCTTGAACTTGTTTGGATGTTAGTGGAGGTTCTTATCCAACATCCGCACAATCTTGCATTGAAATCTCTTGTCAATTTTTCTTTTCCGGCCACATCTAGAGAGGTTAGCCACAGTGCCATGGGCTTTAAACTTCTTGATGACACTGCGCACGGTAGACACAGGAACATTCAGGTCTTTGGAGATGGACTTGTAGCCTTGATATTGCTCATGTTTCCTCACAATTTGGTTTCTCAAGTCCTCAGACAGTTCTTTGGTCTTCTTTCTTTTCTACATGCTCAATGTGGTACACACAAGGACACAGGACAGAGGTTGAGTCAACTTTAATCCATGTCAACTGGCTGCAAGTGTGATTTAGTTATTGCCAACACCTGTTAGGTGCCACAGGTAAGTTACAGGTGCTGTTAATTACACAAATTAGAGAAGCATCACATGATTTTTCGAACAGTGCCAATACTTTTGTCCACCCTCTTTGTTATGTTTGGTGTGGAATTATATCCAATTTGGCTTTAGGACAATTCTTTTTGTGTTTTTTCATTTAAGACAAATTAAATGAAGATAATAATACCAAAGAATTTGTGTTTGCAATCATTTTCAGGAAGAAACTGAGTATTATCTGACAGAATTGCAGGGGTGTCAATACTTTTGGCCATGACTGTAGTCTTTTTGAAGCCTAGCGACTTCAGGGCCTGTTTTTCTTATCAGTCTGTTGGTACATTTTTGGATAGGGTTTTTTGCGGATTGCAGACAGCAGCTTTTCTATCCTGTCCTATTTAGTTAGCTTGGGCCCCATCATTTGCTCAACCTATCCTTCTATCTGTGTTAGTGTTTTTCATCTTGCTTCACAGTCATTATATGTTGGGGGCTGCCTATTGCTTTGGGGTCTGCTCTGGGGCAGTTTAGTTTTCCCCTTTCTGTCTTTAGGCTAATTTCAGTTCTCCGGCTGTGATCGAGGGGTCTAGGGCACCGTAGGAACCCCCCACGGCTACTGCTAGTTTTTGTGGATAGGTTCAGGGGTCTGCAATCCGATAGCTGCCAACTTCTCTGGTTTTCTGGACTTAGCTATTATTTTTGTTTTTTCCTCCTTCGGTGACTCATCCATAACAGAATGCATACTTTGATGCAATGGTCTGCGGGTGTCATGTTGCCTTTGGAGAGTCCCTGATGTACCTAAACAGTGGAAGCCCCCCACAAATGACACCATTTTGGAGACTAGACCCCCTAAGGAACTTATCTATATGTGTGGTGAGCACTTTGAACCCCCAAGGGCTTCACAGAAGTTTATAATGCTCGGGCTTGAAAATAAAAAAATCGTATTTTTTCCACAAACATGATCATTTAGTCCCCAATTTTTTTTATTTTCCCAATGGTACCAGGAGAAAATGGACCCCAAAAGTTGTCCAATTTGTCCTGAGTACCCTGATACCCCATATGTGGGAGAAAACTACTGTATGGGCACACGTCGGGGTTCGGAAGGGAAGTAGTGACGTTTTGGAATGCAGACTTTGATGGAATGGTCTGCGGGTGTCATGTTGCCTTTGGAGAGCCCCTAATGTACCTAAACAGTGGAAACCCCCCACAAATGACACCATTTTGGAAAATAAACCCCCTAAGGAATGTATATAGGTGTGTGGTGAGCACTTTGACCTCCCCCAGTGCTTCACAGAAGTTTATAATGCCCAGGCATGAAAATAAAAAAATTGTATTTTTTCCACAAACATGATCATTTAGTCCCCATTTTTTTTATTTTCCCAAGGGTACCAGGAAAAAATGGACCTCAAAATTTGTTGTCCAATTTGTCCTGAGTACACTGATACCCCATATGTAGGAGAAAACTACTATATGGGCACATGTCGGGGCTCTGAAGGGAAGTAGTGACGTTTTAGAATGCAGACTTTGATGGAATGGTCTGCGGGTGTCAAGTTGCCTTTGGAGTGCCCCTAATGTACCTAAACAGTGGAAACCCCCCACAAGTGACCCCATTTTGGAAACTAGACCCCCTACGGAACTTATCTAGGTGTGTGGTGAGCACTTTGAACTCCCCCAGTGCTTCACAGAAGTTTAAAACGCCCGGGTGTGAAAATAAAAAAATCGTATTTTTCCCACAAACATGATCATTTAGTCCCCAATTTTTTTATTTTCAAAAGGGGACCAGGAGAAAATGGACCACAAAAGTTGTTGTACAATTTGTACTGAGTACCCTGATACCCCATATGTGGGAGAAAACTACTGTATGGGCACACGTCGGGGCTCGGAAGGGAAGTAGTGACGTTTTGGAATGCAGACTTTGATGGAATGGTCTGCGGGTGTCATGTTGCCTTTGGAGAGCCCCTAATGTACCTAAACAGTGGACACCCCCCTCAAATGACACCATTTTGGAAACTAGACCCCCTAAGGAACTTATCTAGGTGTGATGAGCACTTTGAACCCCCAAAGGCTTCACAGAAGTTTATAATGCCCGGGCGTGAAAATAAAAAAATCGTATTTTTTCCACAAACGTGATCGTTTCGTCCCCAATTTTTTTATTTTCCCAAGGGTACCAGGAGAAAATGGACCCCAAAAGTTGTTGTCCAATTTGTCCTGAGTACCCTGATACCCCATATGTGGGAGAAAACTACTGTAAGGGCCCACGTCGGGGCTCGGAAGGGAAGTAGTGACGTTTTGGAATGCAGACTTTGATGGAATGCTCTGCGAGTGTCATGTTGCCTTTGGAGAGCCGCTGATGTACCTAAACAGTGGAAACCCCCCACAAATGACACCATTTTGGAAACGAGACCCCCTAAGGAACTTATCTACAGTCATGGCCTAAAGTTTTGAGAATGACACAAATATTAATTTTTACAAAGTCTACTGCTTCATTTTTTCTAATGGCAATTTGCATATACTCCAGAATGTTATAAAGAGGGATCAGCTTAACAGCAATTACTTGCAAAGTCAATATTTGCCTAGAAAATGAACTTTATCCCCCAAAACACATTTCAACATCATTGCAGCCCTGCCTTAAAAGGACCAGCTAACATCGTTTCATTGATTGCTCCATTAACACAGGTGTGGGTGTTGATGAGGACAGGGCTGGAGATCAATCTGTCATGATTAAGTAAGAATGACACCACTGGACACTTTAAAAGGAGGCTGGTGCTTGGCATCATTGTTTCTCTTCTGTTAACCATGGTTATCTCTAAAGAAACACGTGCAGTCATCATTGCACTGCACAAAAATGGCCTAACAGGGAAGAGTATCGCAGCTAGAAAGATTGCACCTCAGTCAACAATCTATCGCATCATCAAGAACTTCGAGGAGAGAGGTTCCCTTGTTGCCAAAAAGGCTCCAGGGCGCCCAAGAAAGACCAGCAAGCGCCAGGACCATCTCATAAAAGTGTTTCAGCTGCGGGATCAGCCACCAGCAGTGCAGAGCTTGCTCAGGAATGGCAGCAGGCAGGTGTGAGTGCATCTGCACGCACTGTGAGGCGGAGACTCTTGGAGCAAGGCCTGGTCTCAAGGAGGGCAGCAAAGAAGCCACTTCTCTCCAGGAAAAACATCATGGACAGACTGATATTCTGCAAGAGGTACAGGGAGTGGACTGCTGAGGACTGGGGTAAAGTCATTTTCTCTGATGAATCCCCTTTTCGATTGTTTGGGACATCTGGAAAATGGCTTATTCGGAGAAGACCAGGTGAGCGCTACCACCAGTCTTGTCTCATGCCAACTGTCAAGCATCCTGAAACCATTCATGTGTGGGGTTGCTTCTCACCCAAGGGAATGGGCTCTCTCTCAGTCTTGCCTAAAAACACAGCCATAAATAAAGAATGGTACCAGAATGTCCTCCAAGAGCAACTTCTCCCAACCGTCCAAGAGCAGTTTGGCGATCAACAATGCCTTTTTCAACATGATGGAGCACCTTGCCATAAAGCAAAGGTGATAACTAAAAGGCTCAGGGAACAAAACATAGAGATTTTGGGACCATGGCCTGGAAACTCCCTAGATCTTAATCCCATTGAGAACTTGTGGTCAATCATCAAGAGACGGGTGGACAAACAAAAACCTTCAAATTCAGACAAAATAAAAGCATTGATTTTGCAAGAATGGACTGCTATCAGTCAGGATTTGATTCAGAAGTTGATTGAGAGCATGCCAGGGAGAATTGCTGAGGTCCTGAAGAAGAAGGGTCAACACTGCAAATATTGACTTGCTGCATTAACTCATTCTAACTGTCAATATAACCTTCAGTTACTCATAACATGATTGCAATTATATTTCTGTATGTGATAAAAACATCTGACAAACACACATAAAAACCAGAGGGCAGCAGATCATGTGAAAATATAATATTTGTGTCATTCTCAAATTTTTGGCCATGACTGTAGATGTGTGGTGAGCACTTTGAACCCCCAAGGGCTTCACAGAAGTTTATAACGCCCGGGCGTGAAAATAAAATAATCATATTTTTTCCCCACAAAAATGATATTTTTGCCCCCAATTTTTTATTTTCCTAAGGGCAACAGGAGAAATAGGACCCCAAAAGTTGTTTTGCAATTTGTCCTGAGTAGGCTGATACCCCATATGTGGGGGTAAAACACTGGGCGCATGGCAGAGCTTAAGGGAAGGAGCACCATTTTACTTTTTCAATGCAGAATTGGCTGGAATTGAGATCAGATGCCATGTTGCGTTGGAGAGCACCTGATGTGCCCAAACAGTGGAAACCCTCAATTCTAACTCCAACCCTAACCCCAACACACCCCTAACCCTAATCTCAGCCCTAACCCTAATCCTAGCCCTAACCCTAGCCCTAACCCTAGCACTAGCCCTAACCCTAGCCCTAACCCTAGCCCTAGCCCTAACCCAAGCCCTAGCCCTAACCCTAATGGGAAAATGGAAATAAATACATTTTTTTATTTTATTATTTTTCCCTAACTAAGGGGGTGATAACAGGGGGTTTGATTTACTATTTATGGTGGTTTTTATTTTTGGCAGCTGTCACACACTAAAAGATGCTTTTTATTGTAAAAATAGTTTTTGCATCACCACATATTGAGAGCTATAATTTTTCCGTATTTTGACCCACTGAGTCATGTGAGGTCTTATTTTTTGCGGGATGAGTTGACATTTTTATTGGTATCATGTTCGGGCATGTGACATTTTTTGATTGCTTTTTATTCCGATTTTTGGGACGCAGAATGAACAAAAACTAGCATTTCATGAATTTCTTTTGGGGGGGTGCGTTTACACCATTCCGCCTGCAGTAAAATTGATAAAGCAGTTTTAATCTTCGGGTCAGTACGGTTACAGCGATACCTCATTTATGTCATTTTTTTATGTTTTGGCGCTTTTTTTGCAATGAAAACAATTTTATATAAAAAATAATTATTTTTATTCTGTGAGCTGTAACTTTTTTATTTTTTTGCTGATGATGCTGTGTGGTAGCTCGTTTCTTGCGGGATAAGATGACGTTTTCAGTGGTACCATGGAAATTTATATGCGTCTTTTTGATCGCGCGTTATTGCACTTTTTGTTCGGCGGTATGATAATAAATCATTATTTTTTTGCTTCGTTTTTTATTTTTATTTTTTAAGGGGTTCGCTAAAGGGGTTAACTAATGGGATAGTTTTATAGGGCAGGTCGTTATGGACACGGCAATACCAAATATGTGTACTTTTATTGTTTTGTTTTGTTTTATTTCTAAAAAATAAATTTATTAGGGAATATTTATTTATTTTTTTTTTTAATTTATTTAACGATTTTTTTAAAATTATTCTTACACTTTTTTTTTTTAACTTTATTAGGTTGTTCCAGGGGGGACATCACTGTCCTGTGACAGATCGCTTATCTGTCACATCAAAGATCACTGTGATCAGCAATCTGTCACAGGCAGTGTGCAGGTTTCCTCCTTGCCTGCGCTTTGCAGGCACTGAGGAAGCCAGCTCCCTGCATGCCCCCGAAGGTCCCCGTCGCCATCTTGGATCCGGAGACCTGCAGGGAAAGAGTCCCCTGCAGCAGCGCTGCACATTGTGCTACTGTGTGGGGCTCAGGGAAGCACGGAGGGAGCCCCCTCCCTGCCGATGCTTCCCTTTAACCCCCGGTACACCGCGATCGTGTTTGATCGCGATGTGCAAGGGGTTAACGTGTCGGGGGCGGTCCGTGACCATCCCTGATACATAGTGCCGGGTAACACCCGGCCGCGATCAGCAGCGCTCACCACGTGGGCGCCGCTGATCGCACTACACATATTATCCCGTCCATGGGCATAGGGGCCCGGGCCCCATGGATGGGATAGTACGTCTGATGTCAGAAAGGGGTTAAACAGCCTTAGAGGCTGCCCAAAATAGATCTGCCTCGTCACAGTGATCCCGATTGTCATTCTTGTAGACGTCCCAAGAACACTGAAGGTATTTTTTAAGTCGTCTGGACTGGTAGAGATACGAGGGGAACGGCCACCTTCTCTTGCAATATATCAGTGTTATGATGAGTCACCGAAGGAGGAAAAAACAAAATACCAGCTAAGTCCAGAAAAACCAGAGAGGTTGGCAGCTATCGGATTGCAGACCCCTGAACCTATCCACAACAACTAGCAGTAGCCGTGGGGGGTTCCTACGGTGCCCTAGACCCCTCGATCACAGCCGGAGAACTATATAGCCTAAAGACAGAAAGGGGAAAAACTAAACTGCCCCAGAGCAGACCCCAAAGCAATAGGCAGCCCCCAACATATAATGACGGTGAAGCAAGATGAAAACACTCACACAGATAGAAAGATAGGTTGAGCAAACAATGGGGCCCAAGCTAACTACATAGGACAGGATAGGAAAGCTGCTGTCTGCCATCCGCAAAAACCCTATCAAAATGAGCCAACCGACTGATAGGAAAAACAGGCCCTGAAGTCGCTAGGCTTCAAAAGACTATATCAGCACTCAGGTATATTCTGAAGACAGAGCAAAATATCAACAGATCAGAGACAAAAATGGAGTTCAGCTCACCCCCGGCCGGGGATGGCAGAACTCCCAAAAAAGCAAGGCAAAACAAAAACAAAACTGAAGAGTACAAAGCAGAGCAGAAAAACTTAGCTTTGAGATGCAGGAATCAGACTGGTCTCCAAGAATCCAGCAGGAAAATCACCAGCCAGGAAGAAGGGCGTCGGCAGCCTTATATCCAGTCCTCAATTCCAGCCACCCAGTCATCATCTAGCTGCCCATGTGTTTGGTAATCAGCCTCACTACCTTCCTTCACCAGAGGAGGGAGTTCATCAGACCTCAATGGTGAAGGGAAAAATGAACTCACAACATATCAGGTTCTTTAAACTAGAATTAAATGTAATAGGAGCATGGTCTGATATGTGATCATCCGACTGCAGTGCTGATGATAATTATGGCAAGTGTAATAGCTATTAATTTATCTTGTCATGTGAGTCATGTACATGGGAGTAGTGGAAAAATCTCACTCCAATGGATGCTGTACTCTCCAGATGTCAATCAGGCCTAAATGGTCCACCAATGACTGTATACAGCTACCCTGTGATGTTTTTTGTTGTGTTTGAGCATTGGATCTGTCCATAGAAGTGTCGTGGGCCTTGTTACCCCTCATAATTATCTGAGATATATCCCAGCTAGCTATGCTCTTCAATATTTTGGCTTTAAATTGTTAGTCCGGGGAATTCGGCGCATATATATTAACCAAACTAAAGATCATCCCCTCTTATTGTAATTTTAACAATGAGAAACCTCCCCATTGGGTCCTCCAGCACCTCTAATATGTCATAGTTGGTGCATTTATTGATCAGTATGGCTACTCCTCGTTTTTTTTTAGCATAATGCCTCAGCACACATATTATATTTCCTACTCTAATGGGATGGGTGATTATCCTTTATCCAATGTGTTTCCTGTAGGAAAATAATATGAAAATTTGCCCTGTGAAGATAATTCAAAACTTTTGTTCGCTTAATCTGTGAATTTAACCCATTAACATTCCACGAGCACCAGTGGAGAGAGCGAATTGTGGCCCCCTCCAAAGTAGTTTGGTCAGTCATTAACCCACTCCCATATGCATAAACAATTGCCCATATACCATCAGATGTAAATGGGATTTCTGCCCATCCCAGCGAGTAAAACCCCCCGAATCAATAGCTGTATGTTTGTGCAGGCAGAGACCCACCTCCCACTACAACCCCCCATAACTTTAACAAATTTAACTTTTCCATTGTAGCTACATTGCTCAAAAGCAGGAAGAGCAAAATTTGAAGAGCTAACATGCCCAAAAAAAGAAAAGGAAATAAAAAGGGTGATAAAGTAATAAACAGCGACATTGCCATATTTGAGTTAAACTGAGTTGGCTCCATTAGTTCAAGTATCTCCATGTTCTGACCGCATCACTTGAAACTCTCCCTGGGGAAACTTTGGGGCCTCCTTCGATTCTTCGAAGACCCAATTTTTTCCAGACAAGCCAAAGCGCAGGACTGCAGGATATTGCAACCCGAAGCAGATATTTTTGTCCACTAAAATTTTACAGCAGGGCTGGAAACTCTGCGTCTGGTTGCCAAGGCAGCCAAATAATCCTGGTAAAGGAAAATTTTATTATTGTCGCAGGACAAGTATTGTTTACTTCTATATGCCGACAATATACACACTTTGTCCTGGAAGTCCAGGAGTTTGGAAATGACTGGTCTTGGTCTTTCTTTTTCCCCTCTTCTGGGGGGTCCTAATCAGTGGGCTCTCTCAATGGCTGTTATTCCTGATGTTGGTTGTATATTTAGCATTTTTGGTAGCCACTCTGAAGTTATTTTTAGCAAATCAGAAGGAGGAATTGACTCCGGAAGGCCCACCATTCTTAAATTGTTGTGCCAGGACCTGTTTTCAAGGCCATTCCCTTATCCATTAAGTTAGATATATCTTTCTCCTTATTTTCTAACTTTTCCTTAAGATCATGGTGACATCCTCCAAGTTTGAGATTCTCTGCTCAGCCTCATCTAGCTGTAATCTGTTATGAATGAGTCACGGGAGGAGGAAAAAACAAAAATACAAGCTAAGTCCAGAACACAGGAGAGGTTGGAAGCTAGCGGATTGCAGACCCGTGATCCTATTCGCAACAACTAATAGTAGCCGTGGGGTGTTCCTACGGTGGTCCTAGACACCTCGTTCACAGCCGGAGAACTAAATAAACCTAAAGAAAGAAAGGAGAAATCTAAACTGCCCCAGAGCAGATCCCAAAGCAATAGACAGCCCCCAACATGTATTGATGGTGAAAACAGATGAAAACACAAACACAGACAGAAAGACAGGCTGAGCAAACGATGGGGCCCTCACTAACTAGATAGGACAGGAAAGAAAAGCAACTGTCTGCAATCACGCAAAAACCCTGCCAAAAATGATGTCCAACACGTCTGATAGAAAAGGCCCTGAGGTCATTAGACTTCAAAATCACTATATCAGCACTCAGGTATATTCTGAAAACAGAGCAAACAGATCAACTGATCAGAGACAAAAATGGAGTTCAGCCAGTCCCAACCAGGGCTGGCAGAACACAAACACTAAGTAAACCAGACAAAATCTCATGGAACAATAGCAGAGCAAAAACTTAGCTTTAGGAGACAGGACTAAACTGGAGGCCAGAGCTCAGAGCAGAGAGGATCACCAGCAACCCAGCATGGCATCGGCGGCCTTATATCCACTCAGAGATTCTGGATGTCCAATCACACTCCACCTGTTCAGATGACAGGTTTTTCCCATCCAAATCGATTTCACTACCTCCTTTCACCAGCAGAGGGAGTTCATCGGACATCAAAGGTGAAGTAAAAAATGAGCTCATAACAGTAATCCCTGAGCATTGGCTTGTGAGAAAATCATGTCCAAGGAAGATTGAAAATCTGCAAGTCTATTTCAGGCATTAATCAGTCTAAGATGGCTCATAGCAGTCCGGCTATGACAACCATAGAGGTCTGCTGGAGATTTCTGGTGGTCATGCCAATCCATCGGTGACCCGTGATCATGTGATGGGGTCTATAAAACCGGTCTTTTCTTCTTTGTTCTTGTACTTATATATACTACAAGCAATAACAACTATTACAGTGGTGCCCTCCTCTTTCTGTCTTTTGCCTCATGTAACGGAGTCACCGATGGGCGGGATTTCCGGTAAGAGCAAGTTAAATGCTGCTGTCAGAGACTGACAGCGGTATTTAACAGATTAACACCCACGGGTGGATTGCGATCCACCCGCGGCTGTTAGAGGCACATATCAGCTGGTCAAAACAGTTGACATGTGTCAGGAAATATGTGGGCTTAGTGCCAGAGCCCACATCAAAGGGAGGGATTCTGACATGGGCGTACTATTACACCCAACGTTGGAAAGGGGTTAATAAAGCACATAAAATAGTATTGAACATAGACTATAAAAAATTATTGGGCACGAAAAAATGAGACGTAGATATCACAGGAGAGGAAACCAGTTATGCTACAAATACATTCACTACAAACCATATTCCACAATATAAAAGCATTGTTTAAATTAAAAAAAATACACACCCATGTTTAATCAAGATGACAAATTGAGACAAATATTAAAAAAATGACATACAATTTGCAGCCCAGAGGGCACCTACCTTGGGTTCTATACTGTCCCCCAGTCTCTTCAACAACACTCTCATAATCAAGGAACAAGTATTGATATCAAGCTTTTTTTTAAATATAGAGCCAAGCACTGCAAGATGTGTGAATACATACTTAAAACAGACCATTTCCACTCTGACTATAATTCATCCTGTTTTTCAATTCATGATTTCATCAACTTTAATACAAACAATGTCATATATTTAATAGAGAGCACTAAATGCAAACTTCAATTCGCAGGTTGCACCACTTGTCTGTTGAAAGTCCGGAATAGACGTCACCTCTCTGATGTGATCAATCCTATGGCAGTATCAGTGTCCAAGCATTTTGAGGATATACACAAAGGGGATCTAAACAGCTTTAAATTCTGTGGAATTGAGAAAGTGTATAGAACCTATTGCAGCGGGTACTATAAACGCAAATTTTTAAATAGGGAATATTATTGGATATTCACATTGGACACAAGAGTCCCGCATGGACTAAATTCAAGACACAATAATAATAATAATAATTATTATTTATATAGCGCCAACATATTCCGCGGTGCTTTACAGTTTAACAGTTTCAAAACAGAAGTCATAAGTAACAACGTTAACAATACAATAATTAAAGCAAAATAAGACGACCCTGCTCGTGAGAGCTTACAATCTACAATGAGGTGGGGAAGATACAAAGTACAGTTGTATATTTACAATGGTATATTTATAATGATGGCCCAGCCATCTTGAGGGAGTGAGGGATGGATGGAGATAGTAAATGGGCTATTCATGCACACTTACACATAGAATGATTTTGATTAGTGATTAGACACGATTTAATTACACAATATTGAGGCTATCAGGAAGAGTAGCCTAAGTCTTTTCTGTCTTATTTGTTTTTAATTATAATAGAATTTTTTATTTTTAATGTGCTATGCATATACCGTATATACTCATGTGTAAGGCGACCCGTGTATAAGCCGACCCCCCCTAATTTTGCCACAAAAGACTGGGAAAACTTATTGACTTACGTATAAGCTTAGGGTGGAAAATGCAGCAGCTACTAGTAAATTTCAAAAATAACACTAGATACCAATAAAAGAAAAAATAATTGAGACATCAGTAGGTTAAATGTTTTTGAATATCCATATTGAATCAGAAGCCCAATATAATGCTTCATACAGTTCATGATGGCCCCATAAGATGCTCCATACAAAATAGACCCCATATAATGCTGCACAAAGGTGAATAATGGCCCCATAAGATGCTTCATAGAATATGCCCCATATGCTGCTCCATAAAGGTTATGGCCCCATAAGATGTTCCATAGATTATGCCCCATATGCTGACCCATAAAATGCTCCATAGATTATGCCCCCATAAGATGCTCCATAAAATGCTCCATAGATTATGCCCCATAAGATGCTCCATAAAATGCTCCATAAATTATGCCCCATAAGATGCTTCAAAAGATGCTCCATAGATTATGCCCCATAAAATGCTCCGTAGATTATGCCCCCATATGCTGCCACTGCTGCAAATAAAAAGAAAATGACATACTCACCTCTCCATCGCTGGGGGCCAGGTGCCGGGGCCATGAGCAGGCGGGGACTGGTGCCGGTGTCACCGCTGGCTCAGGGCACTGGCACCTGCGATATTCACCTGTCCCCGCTCCATCACTGCCGCTCTGTGTCTTCCGAGTCCACTGTCAGTGACAGTTCAGGCAGAGGACATGGCGCACATTAACTATGTCACTGTGCCCTCTGACCTGAATATCACAGCAAGAGGACGCGGAGGACAGAGTAGCGCGCAGCGATGGACCGGGAACAGGTGAATATTGCATATACTTTCCCCCTCCTGGCGCGGTTTCTGGAGCCCCGCTTCTCCCGGTCTCAGGCTCCTTCCTTCAGCGGTCACGTGGTACCGTTCATTAAAGTCATGAATATGAGCATATTCATGACCTTAATGAGCGGTACCACGTGACCGCAGAAGGAAGGAGCCTGAGAACAGGAGAAGCGGGGGGGGCTGCAGAGACGTGTCGGGGGGGTTAGTATGATCTGATACCCCTGTTCCTCATCCCCGCCGAACCCCTGTCGCATATGACTCGCAAATAAGCCGAGAGGGGGACTTTCAGCCCCCAAAAATAGGCTGAACATATCAGCTCATATGCTAGTATATACGGTATGTTAATCACTCTCATTTTCCAACCAATCGGATGATTAAGAAATGATATAATTGTTGTTTTTGTTAAACAGGTCAGATCATGACTAAGACGCAAATCGAAGCGTGTTGATCTTTCCCAAAAGAGTGTTAGTGCTTTACACTATATGCATATGTCATTTTAACTAATATGGATTAAAAGTTACATTTTATAACAGTATCCTCAGTTTATCATTTCTGGATCCCACCCTCTTTTTTTCCTGGTTTTTATTGTATGCTCCTCTTCAATAAGCAGCTGTAATTTGATTCATCAGTGAGTAGGCAGTCCATCTTATTGTGATTAAAACAGATTTTAACGGTTTTTTAAAGTGAAGAACTCAGGAGGTAGATGGAAGAGAAATAGTCCAATGATATTTTGAAGTCCAGCACATAGTAGTTTAAAATCCAATTATCTTTATTGCAAATTCATTTTAAAACATACAGTAGAAGGTACAGAAAGGTTTTCTGTCATGTTTCAGTGCAATCTGACTCTTAACCGTAGATCTTTGATATGTAGCTTCTATATTTTAAATGGATTTACAGGAAAGATTATTGGATATTAAGCCACCATGTGCTATAATTCAAGCTATCATTGGACTTTAGCAAGAGACGTATGTCTGGAGCCTTTTCAGTTGCAGGCTGGATCAACACATGCACAGAAAGCAGGCGTGTGCCGTATCTAAAACTACTATTCATCTAAAGGATAAGATGCAGCTCTTTAGTGGTGAAAGAATGTATGACTTTCTTTGAAAATAAATATTTATCATGAGGTGTCTTATACTAGTACTTGCACTAGTCACTTATGCAAAAGCTTTGCTGAAAAAACTTGTAATCTAAAATACCTCACAAATTTGTGTTGTGTTTGGCGTTGGGATTTATTTCCAATATGTTTGGACTTTAGAAAGATTATTATAGCAAATGCAGATGGTAAAAATTTAAGGTGCCTAAGTCACTGGATGAAAACCACTGTCATAAAGAACATACAAATAAATTAGTGTTATACACCCCAAAGTCATAAATAGCAGTATAATGCACCTCATAGTAGTATAATGCTCCCCATAGCAGTGTCATGCACCCCCAAAGTAGTATAATGTCCCCTTAGTATTATAATGAACCCCCATAGTAGTATAATGCACCCTCATAGTAGTATAATGCATCCCAAAGTAGTATAATGAACTCCAATAGTAGTATAATGCACCCCCATAGTAGTATAAAGCACTCCCATAGTAGTATAATGCACCCACATACCAGTATAATCCACCCCAATAGCAGTATAATACACTCTTAAATTAGTATAAAGCACTCCCATAGTAGTATAATGCACCCACATACCAGTATAATCCACCCCCATAGCAGTATAATACACCCTTTTAGTAGTATAATGCCACCCTATGGCAGTATAATGCATCTCCATAGTAGTATAACGCACCACCATAGTAGTATAGTGAACCACCATCATAGTAAAATGCACCCCCATAGCAGTATAATGCACCCCCATAGCTGTATAATGGACCTCCATAGGAATATAATGCACCCCCATAGTGCAGCTTTGCAACAAAAAAAAAGTTTCTCCTTACCTCTGCTCGATTAATGTGAGGTGCAGATCTTATTTCCGGCATATGATAGTGATGTCATATGCCACAACATGAGCGCTGATGTCAGCTGCTGGCAGCTGTTAACCGTTACTGTGTGGGAAGAATCCCAAGCACGGCAATAGATTTTAACTGAACGTGCATCAGAGGACTCACGTTTAGTTACTGACCCGGAAGAATCCTGCAGGGCCCCATACACCAGAAGGGGCAGTAATACCCTGATGGCGGCCCTGAAGGGTGGATACGTCACCCAGCAGCCCCATCCTTCAGCTGTTTCCAGAGTCAGTGTCAGCTGCATGTGCTTAGATGCCAAACGGAGCATCATAACTCTGTCAACTACCTAGTGGCCACAGTGGGGCACAGTACTGTGCTGCTCCACAACTGATCACCTTGACTTAGATGTGTGGTTTAGGTCTATCAATGCCATGTCTTCCAATAGGTGAGGTGTAACTTGAGTGAGGAGCTGTGTCATCAATGCCCCAAACATAATTTAGAATCAGGAAATTTAATGGGCATTTCTAGATCACTAATGAAAAAAATACATCAGAATTAGAGTAAGCCATAGGAATAACCCGGTGGAACAAACAGAACCATCCCAAATATACACATTGCTCATCTAATAACCATAAAGAACATAATCAAATGTTTCTGATTTTTTCCGATTTTATATAATTTTACTTGAGTTTCCAATCACGAATCCGTATGTGCCATATTTGTGCTGAATTTATGTCTGGCGATTGTTTTTCGAACAAATTCGCTCATCAGTAGTCAAAATGTTGTGCTATTTATGGTGGAATAAACAATATATTTTTAATAGAACTCCCTGCATAACCAGAGCGCACACATCGTGCACATCACACAAGCACAGCATACATATTATACAAGCATAAGACATGTAACACAAGCACAGCGAACACATCAGGTAAGTACAAAAAACATATCCTTATTATAGAATATTAGCATTGGAAGGGACCTGCAGGGTTATCTTATCAAACCCCATGCTCAATGCAGGATTCGCTAAACCATCACAGACAGATGTCTGTCCAGCGTCTGTTTAAAGACTTCCATTGAAGGAGAAATTACCACCTCTCAGGATAGCCTGTTCCTCTTATTAATCACCTTCTGTCACGGTGTGACTGTAGGATAGCAAGTGTGCTCCTAATCTGACAATAAGGCTACGGGTCCTAGCTATCCCTGTTCCTGACATTACTCCTTAAGGTAGAGATGCCCAAGCCTCATTCCTTACTATGCTCCTAAGCAGCAATAGTCTAAAATGTGTAAGGGGAAATACAAAACCAGACAGACTGGGCAGAACTGAAACACAGTCACACAATACGCTCTCAACGGGACATAAAGTTTTAAGCCTGAGAGGTAAAAAAGAAACATAAAGACATCTAGGGGAAAAGGAAAGTGTTAACCAGTATAACAAAAATCTGACAACATAGCATTTCTTCTCAATTATGCCAGACGTAAATTCCGTAAGCCCAGAATCATTGACTGTTGTCTGAAGTATTGCCTCTTCATGTAGGTTGAATTGATATTTGTAAATGGATGAATGTTTGTTATTTACCAATAACAGAAAACTGAGGGCACATCAAGATTTAGTCTGAAAAATGCATACTAAAAAACAGATAATATATCAAAATAAGAAAATGGTTGCACTCAATTGCATTAAGACATGTCAATGTGAAATGCATGAAGTGTGAATAGCGTAATGGCTTTTGAAATTTAGGAAAAACACATGAGATGCTTAGCACAAAATTTGGCCAAAAAATGTGAGCCCATTCACCAACGTCAAGGTAATCTCGTTGAATGGGTCCCTAATCTAACTGCCTAGTGTGAACACTTACATCTGGCTAATAATGTGGTAAAGCCTATATTTATATTTATAGGAAGGTCAGAACCAAATGTGATTGGATGTAATTAAAATCACAGCATGGAGAAGGGGGCGGAGTGCTCAGTCAGAAAACTAGCATACAAATTACAGAAAACTGACAACACATCTAGAACTAGTCTGAACAGGTGCATACCAAAAACAGCTTACATATCAAAATAAGAAAATGGTTTTAATTACATCCAATCACATTTTGGTTCCGACCTTCCTACAAATATAGGCTTTACCACGTTATTAGCCAGAGGTAAGTGAGTGAGAATCAACCCAGTCACCGGCAGTCTAAATCCAGGAGTTGTTTGTTGCATTGGGACCTGGAGCCTCAAGTGGGGAAAGGGCTTGTATTATTAAATCAGTTTTGAGAGTTTCAGTACCCCTACCTCAAGTGTAGGACCCTACCCTCATAATAGTCCCCCACCAAGGAACTCATCTCCGCTACAGAGAAGTGCCAGTGTTTAATAATTCCAACACTGATATTGATGAACATCTGCAAGATTTTGAGACTCTGATGCTGATGCACCAGGTGCCCACAGCTGATTGGGCTAAATACCTGTAGACTAATTAGACTGGTTGGGCACAGGATGCTGCCCGGTCACTTGGGCCTGTTGTTGCTGTTTTTATTTTGACCCACTGTCAGATATGCCGGATCACCAGTATGGCCGAATTAAGAGATGAGGCCCTGAAATATCAAGCGCTCAGAGAAAAGCATGCACACTTGTTGTGAGCAAGTCACTTTTCTGCTTATTCACACAAGAATTCTGTCACTTATACCATTTATAGGAATATAACTCATGCAGCCCCCCCCCTGTTGCCAAGGTCATGATGACTTTATTTACCATGTACCCAATACACGTTTTTGCAGAATCTTAAAAACATTGCATATGAGATAAGAAATATAAAATTCTTGAATATGAGACTATAAGACTACGATACTAATATAAAAACAAATTCTAGAACAAGATGGAAAAACATTCTCTTCTATATCAATCTCTTTTGTAAATGGTATAACCTTTTGTCACAAGGTTAGTTGGTGTCCACAAAGAGCTACTGTCTCATGGGTCTAGTACCCATGAGGGGGCTTCCTAAATCCTTCGCCCATCCACGCTCAGTGTGGACACCCACTTCACCCATTGCCAGTAGTTATCTGGGGTCTCATATACTGTGGAAATGTCAGGACTCTAATGTCAGGACCCTGTCAGCGTCAGCAAACTGCCACACAGGGCAGGGTGACTTACCCACACTATGGGAGAGCACGGGGTCCAACACTGTAGTGATGGTTCAAGCAGACAGGACCTGCAGCACAGAAAATAGTGAGTCCCAGGACCTATGATCATGTGACTGCAGGGGGCGGGGCTTAGCATCCTACTGCTGCAGATGATGTAATGTACCTACTGCAGGAATACTGTAGTAGAGGAGAGGAAAACGCAGGTCAGACAAGAGAGGGTCGTACACGGAGAGGGCTGTGCGGTAACAGAGGGACGAGCAGAGAATAGTCAGATGAAAGGCAGAGGGTCATACACAGAGAGATGTACAAGAAGGACAGGCAGAACTCGTAACAGGGACAGAACCGGATCAAAACCAAACAAGCAACAAGTTATCAGGCACAAGGCACACATACGCACGAGGTCAACTAACTCAGCCAAGGGCAGGAGTATAACTGACACCGGACCTAGGTCGAGTGAGCATTAAATAGCCGCCCTCTGCCAGAGAGAGGCAGAAACAATTAACCCCTGTCTGACCAGGATGGGCCAAAGACAAACCCCATCCTGGATCATGACAGGAAAGTTCAGATTAGATTCTTTTTTACATATACATTTTTCAATAGCTTGAGTAATACATTGTTTTGCCAAGTACTTAAATGGATTGATAACGGCTTTAAAGAAGGCGATTAATTGTATTACAATAATTTAATGATTACAGAGAACAGGAAATAGTGTGATATTGCATATTCTGTTGCACATTATAAATCACAAAGGTAAAGTACGTACATTGCACACTACATAAGCAAAAAGTTAAACTTCACCAGGAATAGCAACATCATCTGTCCGGAAACATCCACTGTGAGAAGCAGGATGGCGAAGACTGAGAAATTCCTGGGATATCCACACTGTAGACCCATGGGTGTCCCCTGCATTCCACAGGTTAACAGGCTTCTGTCTTAGCTGCAGCCTTCCCCAGCTTATGCATTGTTTAGAAAAAAAAATGCTTGCGTAACCAAGCGTTACACAAAGTCTAACAAATTCTATTTGTCCAGTATAGTATCTCTCTTCTGAGTGGCCAGCTTTTCAGATGTCAATCTACACCAGACAAATACATCAACAGATATGACATGCCAAAAACTCTCCAATACCGGATGTAATACCATATTAAAAACACAACATTTCTCACCAAACATTAATAGCAAAACTATGCAGCAATTAGAAACATACACTTTCACACTGAAGAGGTATGTGGTAATATAAACATACACCGTTCTCATCAAACAGTGATAAATGAACTATGTGATAATTGGGTGAATACCATAAACATGCATTTTCTCATTAAATATTGATGGTTATGCTGTCCCCAGGTGTTAGGAAAATTACAGAAAATACAAGTCTAATATGAGCTGAACTGTTACAGTCTAATATCTTAAACGGAGCTTTAAAGATGGGCTACCAATATGTGTTCCCGATGGACATTAACATCTTAGCACTATATACATATATCAGCACTTTTACGGCTAAATAGAGCAATAACCAAAGCAATAAAATCTGCTAGCAAGTCTGTACTATGCCACCTACCGGGAAGGAGTCTCTAATGACCCATCTGCCTATAGTCAATGAGTCAGATACATCACAGGGCACATTTTTTCCCCAAACTTAGATGGAGTCCAAGTTTCATCGTGTATGCAGTGTGGTGTTAATACCTTCCGTGGCTGCAGGGGTAAGGCTAAGTATGGCATAGTCCTTGCTGTGTGTACACATCCAACAGTCCTTTAACTTTTCTCCTTCCCTGTCCTTTATAAGAGAAGCATGATGTCAAATAAGTTAGTTGTCCTAGTTCATATATCCCAGTCCATATGCAGGTGAAGTGATCTTTTTGCAGTGACTGGTGTGGATCCAGATATATTTTCCCTCAAGTTTCACTGAGATGGATGTGGTCAGCTGGACTTGAAATAGGCCATCAAAACATGGATCTAGGCTCGTTCTCAAGTGTCTCTGTCTGAACACCCAATCACCTGGATTCAGCTAATGCAGGTCTGCACTAGCATTAGGATCTGGAATGGATGAGAACATATGTTATGCACCAAATTAAACCGTTGTGCAAGGCCTGGACATCGGCACCGTGTTGCATTTGCAGTACCTATGGGAAATACAGAACCATCTTTGGGGCATTACCAAGCAGGACCTCAAAAGTAGTCAAGTCCTTCTATTTGGAGTGTGTCTGACTGAAAAGAGTGCAAAAGACAAACACTCTACCCAGTCCTTTCCTGTCTCTGCCATGGCCTTTTAAATTTTTTAGTTTAAGTGTCCTATTAGCAAATAGCACATTTTACTGGATACGATTCCGACCGACCAGAGAAGAGATCTACACATACCAGGACATATTCATACACTCCTACCTTCGATAGATGTATGTAGTCAATCTGCAGTCTCTGGAAAGGGTAGAGAGGCCTTGGTGTCATTTTCTTAGGGACCTTTACAGTTTTACCTGGATTGTGTTGTGCACAGATGAGGCAGTATTGCACCTGTTTCACGGCTGGGTAACTGAAACCTGGAGTTATCCAGAAGGTATTTACCATGTTACACATGTGACTCTTTGAGGTGAGAATGGGGACATGTGTTGCCTGCGACATAACTGGGAACAGGGACCTTGGAAAACACAATTTATCCCTATTCTCCCATACTCCATTTGAGTTCAGCCCAGCCCCATTTTCCCCAGTGTTCCTTCTCAGAGGGGGAATATTGATGCTGGAGGGATTTCAGGACATCCAGGCTCACCATGGCTGGAATTAGCTGACTCCCCACCACCATGCTCTGCTGCCTACTTTAGCAGCCTCGTCCACCCTTCTGTTAGCCTCTACCTCCAGGGAGTCTCCTTTTGTGTGTGCTTTCACCTTGATTATGTCAACCTGGACTGGTAACAGCAATGCCTCCATTAATTATTTCACTAGCTATGTATTTTTAATGGGCTTACCAGATAATTTAATAAAGCTCTCCTTCTCCAGAGAGTGCCATACTAGTAAATGTTAGCAGCTCTACATACCTCAGTGGGTGCCTTCAACTCTGTCTCCTGCAGTGCTGACATGTTTGGAAGGAGTGGTTCAGCTCAGACTCACCTGGACTATGGAATGATTAAGGACACCCTGCTGACCATCATACCCAAGAGATATTGCACCAAGTTCCGGACATTGTCTCACCAGGGGGTCTGCTATGTAGAATTTGGCTGTCAACTCCAGCGACACTGCAGCTGCTGGCTCGATGGTAGGGCTGGCCAATCATCTGCTGCCCTTCGGGACGTGATTGTGCTCAAGCAACTTATGGGGAAAATGGCCCCAGAAATACAAGAGTGGGTAGCCAACCAGAAGCATGACACCCTAAAGCAAGCAACCTGATGAGTTTACAGCCAATCGACTTGAGACCTGATATGCCCATTGATCCCAGAAGTCCTATCAACCAAACATTCGATCGACCACCAGTCAGTCAAGCAGGATTATCCTGCTACCCAACAGAAAACCCACCACGTCATAGGGTTACCAACAGTACCAATGATTTGCTCATTTTGCTCAACTCACATTATACATCCTGACACCTTGTACATGTTGCCAAAGATTGTCTCAAGGGCTGGAGCTCCATGACTGGAGCACATCTGCTAGCCCAGCCGTGAGCCCAGCCAGTCACCCTGATGTGGATCCTTCTGCCACCCATCCAGAGAATAACCACACTCCAAGCCTCCATCATCCTCCTCTGTGCCAACGGCCATGAATACACCTGACCAGACTGTGGCCATTGACTGAGAGGAGACAGACTGCAAGCGGTTTAGGGAAGCCCAACTCATTGACCCCACCCTAATGCTTGCCCGAAGTACCGATGCTCAACCTAGGGAAAGAAATCAGGGAGAAGTTTATAGATGGAAGAATGGACTGTTGTGTTTGGAAAAGCCAACATCCTGCCTAGGGAAACCCTGGACCTGTGTCCATCAGCTCGTCTCTTTGGCACACATTAACCCCTGACCACCACTGCAGCCTCTGGATGACAGACATAGATTTATAGGTCGACTGTGCCCTCACCTTATTTCCACAGCAGGGACCCTTTATATGGAGCACATTAAGCCCCTGTGGCACCAGGACTGTAATCCTATTTTAGGCAAATTCTATGCTAGTACTAAGACTGCAGCTAGAGATGAGCGACTTTGCCATTTTTAGGGTCGAGTCGGGTTTCATGAAACCCGACTTTCTCAAAAGTCGAGTCGAATGAAATCGGCCGACTATAGGGAAAAGTCGGGAAACACGAAACCCAATGCAAGTCAATGGGGAGAAAAGTCGGCAGTGAGTGGAGGACTGTAAACACAACGGGCATGAATTTTAACCCTAGAGGCGGCGAAAGCTCTCGCTCTCTTCTCTCTTAATCTCCCTCTCCCACTCCCACTCCAGCTACGCTCCCGCTATGCTACGCTCCGCTTCCCTCATTGGCTGAAAAAAGTCACGTGCAAGCACATGGTGAAACCCGACATTGGCGAAAGTCGGCGACTTTTGAATCTGACCGACCTGTTTTGCTCAACTCTAACTGCAACCCAATAAGGTCTACTATATGCTATCTTGCTACAGTTATATCTATTTTCTACAATTGAATTCTGATAGGAGCAACTCCTTTACCTAACTTCATAAACATTTTGAGGAGCCCATTAATCCAATCCTGTGTATACAATTTTACATCTTAATCCTTCTGTGACAAGCAGTTGGACTGATGAAGGTCTAGATAAGACCGAAACATTTACAGACTGCAACAATAAAAAATCCTTTTGCAATGACATACTAAGTTGAGTGCCAAGTTCTATATTTTACCACAGCAGTATCGACCCCAACTCGTGCACTTGGCCCATGACATCCCTGCAGCTGGACACATGGTGGTCAGAATGACCAAGGACCAACTGCTGCATAGTTTCTTTTGGCCAAGGGTCACTCAAGAGTTGCAGAAATACTAAATCTTTTGTCCAGTTTGTCAACAGATGGGTGAGCACTCTGTCATGCCTCACTCCAATCCATGCCCTTGATAGGTGTACTGCTCCAGAAGGTTGCTATCAATTTAGTGGGCCCCTTAGCTGTCCCCAGCTGCAGTGGAAAGAGGTTGATTCTCACCCTGGTCGACTTTGCCACCCGCTACCCATAGGCCATTGCCCTTTCATGCATAGATACTGAGCACGTGACTTAAGCTCTACTGAACATTTTTACTAGAGTAGGGTTTCCACAGGAGGTATTGAGTGTCCAGGGGACCCAGTTCCAAATCGAGCTGGTTCAGACCCCCTGGGAGAAACATGGGGTTTGCCCCATGCGTACCACTCCTACCACCCTGAAACTAACAAGTTATGTGAGCATTTCAACAGAATGCTCAAGATGTTCATTAGTCATTATGTGAAGTCCGAGGGAGGAGACTGGGAGAAAAACCTGCAGCAGCAACGGATATCCCATTGGGGGAGTGGCTTGGTCCATCTCAGAAGCAGCAGTTAACAAAACTAATTGGAACATATGGCTTCCTGTTCACGAGTTGGCCTGGTTGAACCCCCTTGGACCAGCATCATGTCAACACAGGGGTAGCCACTCCACTCAGACAACCTGCCTACTGGGTGACAACTTCAGTATTGGCAATGATGAAGGTCGAGGTGGATGACATGTTGAATATGAGGGTCATAGTTCATTCCCATAGTGCAAGGGCAGCCAGGGTAGTGTTGATGCCCAAGAAAGACAAGAGTACTCGCTTCTGTGTGCACCATAGGTGACTCAATGAGGTCACCATTAAAGATGCCTACCCCATGACTCAGGTGTATTAACTGATAGACAGATTAGGCGGATCTCGGTTCATATTTACCATCCATCTAAGCAAGGGATGCTGGCAGATCCCACTCACAAAAGAGGTTCACGAGAAGTCTGCATTCATCACCCCTTTTGACCTGTATGAATTTACCAGCATGACATTTGAGATGAAGAACACCCCGGGTACTTTCCAAAGGATGTTGAACCAGTTACTAGAGGGATGTCAAGGGTATGCCCAGACCTACCTGGATGACATCGCTATCTTAAGCACATTTCAGATGCTGAAGAGGGTAGCAAAACCCAGCTTACCATCTGACATGACAAAATCCAGATGGGGGTGTCCGAGGTTCTATACCCTGGAAATCGGAGTGGGTGCATTCGTCCCAAACCTGCAAAAGTAGTAGACATTACCCAGTGGACTAGCCCAGCCAGCAAAAAAAAGTTCAGCACATTCCTAAGATCGCAAAACTATTATGGAAAGTTTACCCCCAATTACAGTACAGTAGCATAGCCCCTCACTGACCTTATCACTAAACGATATGCCCACAATCTTATCTGGACCCCAGAATGCAAGTCCGCATTCCTTCAGTTGAAAGCCCAGCTAGCCCAAAGCTCAGTCCTGACTGCCTCTGACTTTCACCGCCGGTTCATTGCCCAAACAGATGCATCAGATATCGGATTGCGAGCCATACTCAGTCAAATCGGGGTTGATGGTCAGGAACATTCGATAGCCTATATCTCTCTGAAGCTGTTGACCGGGAGAGGGCATAGAGGGAGAGTCTGTGCCCTATAAAAATTGCAGCCCCAATTCTATGGCAAGGAATTCATGGTCATAACCTACCACAATCCTTAAAGGGTAAGTGCACATGTAGTTTTTAGGGTGTGCAGATTCTGTAGGAAAATCTGCAGGTAAATCTGTGGATTAGTGTGCTGTTTTGCCCTGCAGTTTCACACCTCATAATGATAAGGTGTGAAACCGCAGCGGAAACCGCACAAAGAATTGACATGCTGCGGATTGTAAACCGCAGCAGAATCCGCAGCGTGTGCACATACCCAAAGTTAGCTAAATAGGACTTCTCGGGACAATGGACATTTACAGTACTTAGATGGAGACTGTCCTTGCAGTACTATAATTTTTCTTTCTCCTATAAAAAGGGCAACAATCATGGAAATGCCGGTGGACTGTCCCGACAAGTGGAGAAGAATGATCAGAAGCCTATCACGTCTGGCAGCCTTGTCAACAGCGACCCACTACAGGATCCAGCAGTCTTTGGGGCTAATTAAGTAGAGGGAGTAATGTGGCAACGCAGCACTTATTCTTAATTATGCCGCAGGTAAATTCCATAGGCCCAGAATCATAGACTCTTGTCTGAAGCATTGACTCTTTGCGTAGGTTGAATTGATATTTGTAAATGGATGGATGTAATTTACCTCTTATATCATCTTCTACAGTTTATTGTACTGTTATTTGTGTAGGATCACTGAACAATGATGTTTGCTAATATGTTGATTGCACATTGTACTGGGCCATGCAGTTTGTTGGCTTGCAAACATTGAAGGATAAACTGTAAATAATCAAGCAATGCGAGTTTACCTTATCACATGTGCCCTTTAACCTGTGAATGATAGCTTGTAGGACAATTGTGAACTATACATGGAGACTTTGCCTCTGTTTTAAAGTGTGTACAGAATGTTGGCTTAGGGGATACTGGCCTCAGCTGAAAGAATACAGATCTGCTTCACTGGCCATCACTGAACCCCCAGTGACATCTTGTCCAGGTTGGGACAATCAGGTCACCTGGCCACATACTTCACTGCTCTCAGCTTCCTAAGCTTGTCATTACCTACTCTTTGAGGGCCAGCCAAAAGTGGGGTGCTACTGGGTAGGTAATCAGCCCTGGAAGCAGTTCTAATCCCACCGAATCAGCGGAAGAGTGAGACTCTGTAAATTGTACCATCTTGAGTATTTTGCTGGGACTGATCTATATGCTGTTGGTTGTTGGTGGTTCAATAAATTATTGCCACAGTTGTACCCTCACACTGTGTTGTCTGAGTAATGTACTGCCCATGGGAAAAGAGAGTGAGCGTTCAGTGGCATATACCATGTTTCATGAGATTTCAGCTAGTGGACTAGAACACTCACTGACCGCTTGTCTTCACAGAAGAAAAAATTGTTGGCATCCCCTGATAAGTGGAGTCAGCTTAAATAGGGAAAGAGAAAACATGACTGGTTCTCCTGCATCATGTGATCACAGGCAAGGAACAAGCTAAATTCAGCCAAAGATTTATCACCTTTTAAACTGCCGAGAAGCTGCAGATCTATAAGTCAACACCCAAGTCACTCTGTGCTGACCATAGCTATCTATGAAGTCACAAACAGAACTGTCTGAATCTGTGGATTCCACAGACCCTGACACCAGCATGAAAGTTGGAGATGTTTGAGCAAACCTCCTTGTGATAGTACTCATCCCTCTAAGAGGGGTCACTGGACCCTCAGGGCCTTTTTTGTCTGGATGAAAGCAATGAACGAAACTAACCAGATGTTCGGCATGAATATCAGAGGCAGGTATTCAAGTCCTCTATTTAGGACCATATCCTTGCCAATGTACTAAATACTGCAGTGAGCCATGGATGAGATGGGAAACAATAATTCTGGATACCTGAAACTCTAATCACCCATTGACTAGGACCGGAGGTGATGGTGTAAGCAGGTTGCGGGATGCAGTGATGCAAGAACGGCAGAGCAAGGGTTAACAATTTAACAGAATAGTAAAGATACTCCCCACATTGAGATGAATAGTTAATTTTCAAATAATAGGGCAATAAACAACAACTATTTGATAGCAGTCCACTCAATAAACTTATCGTGCTTGAGATTTTCTTGGCCACAGATGATCCGATGAGGGTTGTAGTCCCAGTAACAGCCGGTGCAAAGTCCTTGGAGGAGATTTCACAGCTTACGGTACATCTTGTGGTGGCAACGGGCGGTCTCTGGTTTTACCTGATGAGCCAATTAATCCATAAACTTGTGCAACCAAAATGTGCGACATTGAGCTTAACGGAGCCAACGGACCTTCCTCTGTTGCTGTGCTCAGTGTCGTGCTCGTGTGTAGCCGACCGGGGTACGTTGCAGTGCTGCTGCACACCAAGCAGAGCACGCTGCTTACACACCTGCTCTGTCCCTTTCAGCGGGAAACTGCTCATCTCTAGGTGCGTTTTTTTTGCCACGCCCCCTGCTTCCGGGTGAAGAGGTCTGTTCGGTCCCCTATTCTTTCCCCCGGACAACTTGGGATGCAGCCTCGACAGTTCCGGACCCAGCGCAGTACAGGTGCCGGCAGCCCGGTCTTCCGGTCTTCCTCCTTACAATTTTAAGGGAGGAGAGATTTCAGAAACCACATATCTCTTTAACAGAGACCAGTGAAAAACATTATGAATTTTGAATGATTCAGGCAATGCCATATAGAAAGCAAGATGATTAATGACAGCTATAATTTTATACGGACCATTAAACCAAGGTCCTAACTTTAATAAAGGTACCTTGAGTTGAAAGGGAATCTGTCACCATTTTGGGACTATCAGCTGCCGGCATAGACATCAGGGGCTTATCTACAGCATTCTGTAATGCTGTACATAAGCCCCTGATGCAACCTGAAAGATAAGAAAAACATGTTAGATTATACTCACCGGTCTGAGGGCAGAGCAGAATACTGCAGTGCGCAGTCGCCACACCTCTCTGACATCTCCTGACACCTGCGCACTGCCCTCAACAGGGCAGAGCAGTGCACCTGCGCCGGAGCCACGACAGGAAGGAAAGAAGAGGATGGCATCGTATGAAGATGGAAGGCGTCGGACCGGACCGCGACACTCATCGGACCTCCCCCCCCCCCCCGGTGAGTATAATCTTACTCGTTTTTCTTATCTTTCAGGTTACATCGGGGGGCTTATCTACAGCATTACAGAATGTTGTAGATAAGCCCCTGGTGTCAATGCCAGCAGCTCATACGGCAAAAAAAGGTGACAGATTCCCTTTAATGTTTTTAGTAGACAACCACAAGTGATCACCCACACACAGGGCTGGACTAGGCACAAATTTATAATCAGCTGATCGTTTATATTTGGAACTCATGTCATGAAAGTGTCGCTGAATGCACACCCATGTAGATAATAATGAATAAACATACTGATCCTCCCCAGGTACGCCCGATGAGTTCACTTACTCCAGTGTACAGAACTGAGGATGCTGACCATAAACGCACAAAAAAGTTGATACCTTAGTAGATTCATAACAACGATTACACTGGTCAACAGCATTTTTGGTGCCAAAGATATTTCATCGAATTTAGGGTATTTTTGGGGTGCTGATTCTGAATATGTCATCAGTTTTGCCAGATTGGCTCAAGTTTTTGAGATTTTTGGTATCTTATTTATAGCACTTGTTGGTAAATGCGACGCATCATCTCATTAATTTCTTTGGATTAGTACTTGAACTGAGCAGTTCTCAATATAGTTTTGTGTTAATTAGTGTTCTAAAAGTTTGTTCATAGCTTGATTTTTGCACTAACTTTATGTTGTTGTCTGTTTTCCAGTGAAAAGCATGAACTCATCAAGAAGAAGTTGTCTTAACGATCCAGACTCATTCTGTTACATTTGTGGTGAATACACACTGCCAAAACATAGAAGAAACATAACAGACTTCGTAAAAAAAGTGTATTTTGCCTATTTTGGGGTTATGCTTGGGGACCAAGACAAGTTTTGGGCACCACACATAGTGTGCAAAGCATGTATCGAATTATTACGAAAATGGAGCAAAGGACAAAGAAAAAGCTTCAAATTTGGTGTTCCAATGGTGTGGAGAGAGCCAAAAAATCATCATGATGACTGTTATTTATGGTAAACACAGGTACAGGCACATCTTCACAATGAGGGACAGGCCTTCTTGCAGATTCCATGTTACTCCCATTTTCGTTTCTTATGCTTATTGAATCCTTGCACTTGCACTGCACAGAAATAACAGTCATCATGATGATTTTTTGGCTCTCTCCACACCATTGGAACACCAAATTTGAAGCTTTTTCTTTGTCCTTTGCTCCATTTTCGTAATAATTCGATACATGCTTTGCACACTATGTGTGGTGCCCAAAACTTGTCTTGGTCCCCAAGCATAACCCCAAAATAGGCAAAATACACTTTTTTTACGAAGTGTGTTATGTTTCTTCTATGTTTTGGCAGTGTATATTCACCACAAATGTAACAGAATGAGTCTGGATCGTTAAGACAACTTCTTCATGATGAGTTCATGCTTTTCACTGGAAAACAGACAACAACATAAAGTTAGTGCAAAAATCAAGCTATGAACAAACTTTTAGAACACTAATTAACACAAAACTATATTGAGAACTGCTCAGTTCAAGTACTAATCCAAAGAAATTAATGAGATGATGCGTCGCATTTACCAACAAGTGCTATAAATAAGATACCAAAAATCTCAAAAACTTGAGCCAATCTGGCAAAACTGATGACATATTCAGAATCAGCACCCCAAAAATACCCCAAATTCATTAAAATATTTTGGACACCAGAAAAAAAATTTTTTTTCGTTGACCTGTGTTATTAATGGCAAATTCAGCAAAAGAAGACCACTCTTCCTGATTTTCAGATACAAAACAACATAAATATTGCTCCAGATCCTGATTTACACATTCCAATAGCCTATTAGACTGAGGGTGAAAAGCCGACAAATGGGATAGCTTAATCCCTAACGAGGAACAAAAAGCTCTTCAAAATTTAGCAATAAACTGTGTATCTCTATCTGAGATGATACTAGAAGGAACACTGTGAAGTTTAACAATCTCCCAAACAAAAACCTGAGCCAACATTTGCCATTTGGTAAAGATGACAAGGCGATTAAATGTGTCATTTTAGAAAACCTATCAACAATCACCAAAATTATCATATTACCAGCAGAAGAAGACAAATCAGTTATAAATTCCATAGAAATGTCTGTCCATGGTTAAGTGGGAATACTCAAATGCTGCAAACACCCAGAAGGATGAGAATGAGACACTTTGGAGTGCGCACAGGTGGCACAAGCAGAAGCATAGGTTACCGCATCCCCCAAATTTTAGGCCACCAAAAGCAGTGCAATATGAGATCAAGTGCCCTTTTAACCCCAGGATGACCAGGGAGCAGTGATTCATGATGTTCTTCCGGGACTTTAAGATGAAGAGTCATCTTAGCAAAGTCAGAATACACATTAATACAAAGTAAAGACACCACTCCCATCTGAAGGATAGGCATAGGTTCTTCACAACTCCTAGACAAAGCATTGGCCTTTACGTTTTTAGATCCAGGGTGAGAGGTAGCAAATAAATTAAACCAAGTGCGAAGCATCAACCAACGAGCTTGTCTCGGCATAAGTCATTTTGCAGACGCAAGGTAGCTGAGATTTTTATGGCCTGTAATCACTGTAACAGGGTGGATAGCTTCCTTCACAAAGTGCTGCCAATCCTCAAATGCTTGTAATTCCCTATTACCAATATCATAATTGCGTTCAACTGATGAGAGTTTCTTAGAGAAAAAGGTGCATGGACATAGCATACCTAGAGATGGACCCTGAGATAATACCGCTCCCCCAAGCACCTCTGTTGCATCAGCCTCCATCGTAAAGGGCTGAGACACATAAGGCTGTATTTATACAGGAGCAGATGAAAAGCACCCTTTAAGACAGTTAAACTCACCCAAAGCATCCTCAGACCATCTTGAGAAATCTGCACCCTTTTTAGTCATGTTGGTAAGAGGTCTTGCTATAGCAGAAAAGTTTGAATAAATTTTCTGTAATAATTTGCAAAACCCAAAAAATGCAGTGCCCTAAAGATTCCAGGACAGTACCATTTAACTATAGCCTGTAATTTAGTGGGATCCATCCGAAAACTCGCAATACAAATCATATAACCCAAAAAAGGAAGTTCCTGTATGGCGAACACATACTTCTCACGTTAAGCATACAATTCATTCTCTCTGAGAATACAGTTAGGTCCATATATATTTGGACAGAGACAACATTTTTCTAATTTTGGTTCTAGACATTACCTCAATGAATTTTAAACAAAACTCCTAAACCCTTCATCCAATTTTAATGTGGATACCCTCAAATAAAAAGCTGAAAGTCTGAACTTCAACTGCATCTGAATTGTTTTGTTTAAAATTCATTGTGGTAATGTCTACACCAAAATTAGAAAAATGCTGTCTCTGTCCAAATATATATGGAACTAACTGTATGCATTACTTGCCTGACATGCTCAATAAGAGACTCATAATCCTGTGAGTATATAAGAATGTCATCAAGGTAAAGAATAACAAACCTTTATTTTTTTTTTTTTTTTTTAGCAAACTTTGGAATTTTTTTTCACCACTTAGATAAAAAAAACCTAGACATGTTTGGTGTCTATGAACTTGTAAAGACCTGGAGAATAATAATGGCAAGTCACTTTTAGCATTTGGTGAACCTAGCAAAAAAAAGTCAAGCAAAAAACAAGTGTGTGATTGGATTTTTTTGCAATTTCACCACACTTGGAATTTTTTCCCATTTTTTAGTACCCGACATGGTAAAACCAATGGTGTAGTTCAAAATTACAACTTGTCCCGCAAAAAACATGCCCTCACATGGCCATATTGATGGAAAAATAAAAAAGTTATGGCTCTGGGAAGAAGGCAAGGGAAAAATGAAAATGCAAAACCAAAAATACCCCTGGTCATTATGGGGTTAAAGTACAATCGTAGGGCCTATGGGATGGTAATTCCTGACATCTTTTCTCATTCTCACAAAAATTAAAGAGAATACCAGGAAGGCTTGTGGAAACCGCAGCAATACATGCTTCTATATAATGGTCCTGCAATAAGGGCTCCCTTTGGTTATCTCCTGAGTCTGCTAATTATCAGTGGGATTATACAGGGCCCTGAGTCAGAGGTGAGGAGGCAATGGCAAATATCTGAACTGGATATGACAATTTTTTCAAATCCAATACTGAAGAACGGGCAAACTGCTTATCAATTATATTAGCCCCTAAACCATTATCTAGAAATACAGAAATACAAATCTCCTGGCCCCCCATCTTTACCCTGGCAGGTGTCAATTAGTGAGATATCATAGTTGAAGATATACAGTTAGGTCCATATATATTTGGACAGAGACAACATTTTTCTAATTTTGGTTCTAGACATTACCACAATGAATTTTAAACAAAACAATTCAGATGCAGTTGAAGTTCAGACTTTCAGCTTTCATTTGAGGGTATCCACATTAAAATTGGATGAAGAGTTTAGGAGTTTCAGCTCCTTAACATGTGCCACCCTGTTTTTAAAAGGACCAAAAGTAATTGAACAATTGACTCCAAGGCTATTTCATGGACAGGTGTGGGCAATCCCTTCGTTATGTAATTCTCAATTAAGCAGATAAAAAGCCTGGAGTTGATTTGAGGTGTGGTGCTTGCATTTGGAAGGTTCTGCTGTGAAGGAAACATGCGGTCAAAGGAGCTCTCCATGCAGGTGAAACAAGCCATCCTTAAGCTGCAAAAACAAAAAAAAACATCAGAGAAATTGCTACAGCATTAGGAGAGGCAAAACCTACAGTTTGGTACATCCTGAGAGAGAAAGAAAGCACTGATGAACTCATCAATGCAAAAAGACCTGGGCGCCTACGGAAGACAACAGTGGTGAATGATCGCAGAATAATCTCCATGGTGAAGAGAAACCCCTTCTCAACAGCCAACCAAGTGAACAACACTCTCAGGAGGTAGGCGTATCAATATCCAAATCTACCATAAAGAGAAGACTGCATGAAAGTAAATACAGAGGGTTGACTGCACGGTGCAAGCCATTCATAAGTATCAAGAATAAAAAGGCTAGACTGGACTTTGCTAAAAAACATCTAAAAAGCCAGCACAGTTCTGGAAGAACATTCTTTGGACAGATGAAACCAAAATCAAGCTCTACCAGAATGATGGAAAGAGAAAAGTATGGTGAAAGCGTGGTACAGCTCATGATCCAAAGCATACCACATCATCTGTAAAACACAACGGAGGCAGTGTGATGGCTTGGGCATGCATGGCTGCCAGTGGCACTGGGTCACTGGCGTTTATTGATGATGTGACACAGGACAGAAGCAGTCGAATGAATTCTGAGGTATTCAGAGCCATACTGTGTGCTCAGATCCAGCCAAATGCAGCCAAACTGATTGGTCGTCGTTTCATACTACAGATGGACAATGACCCAAAACATAAAGCCAAAGCAACCCAGGAGTTTATTAAAGCAAAGAAGTGGAATATTCTTTAATGGCCAAGTCAGTCACCTGATCTCAACCCAATTGAGCATGCATTTCACTTGTTAAAGACTAAATTTCAGACAGAAAGGCCCACAAACAAACAGCAACTGAAAACCACAGCAGTGAAGGCCTGGCAGAGCATCAGAAAGGAGGAAACACAGGGTCTGGTGATGTCCATGAGTTCAAGACTTCAGGCAGTCATTGCCAACAAAGGGTTTTCAACCAAGTACTAGAAATGAACATTTTATTTACAATTATTTAATCTGTCAAATTACTTTTGGTCCCTTTAAAAACAGGGTGGCACATGTTAAGGAGCTGAAACTCCTAAACTGTTGCTGAGAATAAGTGTTAAGCTCGGCCAATGATGTTCTGTCAGGATCATCATAGATTAGTCCAAGAGCAAAGAAAAATTTGTCCATTGTCAAAATAACAGGTGAAACACATGTATTGTCTCCCCTTCCATATACTTTTGTCATTAATCTCTAATCTATGTCAATATAATAATTACTTAAACCGATTATAAGAAAATATTGCTCAAATATAATCAACTCAATATCGTATTTAATTGGCTTCGGGAAATTGGTCTATGCCTTTGTGTTGTCAGAATACCAATCTTGGTTTCCAATTGTAATCATAGAGGCTGAAGTGCTAGTGCAGGGACTTGGTCTTCAAAAGAGGATCAGTAAATCTGGCAAAATTATGATACATGTGTACACCTAAGTGATATCATTCAATGGCATATGAATAGTTCCCCATTATATAGAACTGACATTGCTATGTAGATCTCCTTCAACACGTTTCGCCCCCACAATTTATTAGGTAGGCACTTCAGGAAACTGACCTATACTTTAGACATATGCTGACATATAGATATCAGCACAGGAGAGTCTATCTTCCACTCCCTGACACGATAAGAGCCGCTGGTGTAGACGTTAGGCTCACTGGCCTATAATTTCTTGGCTCCATCGTCTTTCCTATTTTCAAGATAGGGACAACATTTGCCCTTCTCCAATCTGCTATTTCTTTCAGTACACTAGTGTTGTGAGTTCATTTTCCCCTTTGTCACTGGGGGCTGGTGAACTCCCTATTCTGGTGAAGGAAGGTAGTAAGCCTGATTATCAGGCACCTGAGTCTAATGAGGATGACTGGCTGAGTGGAGTCACAGACTGGATATAAGGCTGCCGACGACCTTCTGCCCTGCGGGTGATTTCTCTGTGGACTCCTAGGACACCAGTCTGATTCCTGCTCCCTAAAGCTAAGTTTTCTGTTTTGGCTTTTAGCCTTTTTGTTTTGTTTTTTGTTTTCCTTGCTTTTCAGTATTCTGCCATCCCCTGCTGGGGTGAGCTGAATCTCCTTTTGCCTGTAGCTCTGTCTTCAGTATATTCCTGAGTGCTGACATAGCTTTTTGAAGCCTAGCGTCTTCAGGGCCTTTTTCACTGTCAGTTTGTTGGCTCTTGTTTTCATAGGGTTTTTCACGGATTGCAGACAGTAGCCTTCCTGTCCTTTCCTATCAAGTTAGCTTGGGCCCCTCTTTGCTCAGTCTATCTTTCTGTCTGTGTTAGTATTTTCATCTTGCTTCACCGTCATTATATGTTGGGGGCTGCCTATTGCTTTGGGGTCTGCTCTGGGGCAGTTTAGATTTCCCCTTTCTTTCTTTAGGCCTATTTAATTCTGCGGCTGTGATCGAGGGGTCTAGGGCATCGTAGGAACCCCCCACGGCTACTGCTAGTTGTGTTGATAGGTTCAGTGGTCTGCAATCCGATAGCTGCCAACTTCTCTGGTTTTCTGGACTTAGCTAGCATTTCTGTTTTTGCCTCCTACGTTGACTCAATCATAACACACTAGGATGTATATGACACACCCATCAGGACCGTCGGGTACTCGGAATCGGCCCATCGGTTCTGCGGCTAGGTGTCACTATCCATTTTTGGATCGATGTCAGATCTGGATCCTCATATATAACCTTTTTTCCTTTTAGGCCATCGGGGGTTAATGTCAGTTTTTGCCACTGGTGTTACTACAACTTTAGTTAGTCTGCTGGTGGGTTCCCCCCTGGTGGCCGCTGGTGTTACTGCATTGTGATTAATTATGTATGCAGGTGGAAGCCACCCCCACCTTCCTATATAAGCTCACCAGGTGCACCAGTTAACTGTTGGTGATATTGTTCCTCTATGGAGACCAACCAAGCTGGAGTTCAGGAGCTGACAGAGTTCTGTGGTGCTTCAGTTGTATGCTGTTTTCAAGTGGCTGACTCTGCTGTCCTTGAGCATTGCAGCAGAGCAAGCTAAGTCTTGTCTTTTAGTTCGTTTAACCCTGAGGTGTCTGTATTACCTTTTCCTTGGGTTTTGGTGCAGTTTACATTATTCCCTGTCTCACCTCCACGGGAGGCGTTTGGGGTTTACCTCAGGACTAAACAGGAGATAGGGACAGGTCGGGGACTTGGGACTCACTACCATCAAGTGTACTCCCAAGTTAAGGAAAGTCAGGGCACCCCCTTAGCCTGAGGGGCAGTTCAGGGGCCCAGGTTCCTCGTCCCCTGTTTTCCCACTACTGCCCCGTGACACTAGGTTACGGTGGCTGTGACCCGATTCCATGATCCTGGTTGTGCCGTTAATTGAGGGGAGTTATTTACAGGGAATAACGTGACGCCACCTATGGTGTTTGGCCAAAAAAATAAAAAAATAAATGACCGATGATGCAGTCTAAGACCGCTGGATCAGTTTGTGACGCAGCAAGAATGTTTTGGCTCCCCACAGTTGGAGCGGGTGCTCTAGGGCAAAAAGCACAGTCTTTTTTAGGTGGTGGCTATTGAGGTGCAGGTCTGAGGGTGCAGTGAATAAGAAAGGGATGCAAAATAGTGCAGTTTTCTTTACTTTTTACTCCGTGGCAAATGACTATGCGATCAGGGACACTAGTTACAGATGATAAAAGGAGTCCGGTTAAGGCTAGTTTCACATTAGCGTTTTTTAGCGCAGCGCTTTGTGCGCAATAGAAACATGCAAAAAACGCATCATGCGTTTTTCATGCATTTGCGTTTTTTAGGCACATGCACTTTAACCAGTTTGTAGCCATGTTAACTCTTAAAACACATGCGATTTCAAACACAGGCGTGCGCATGTCCATGCGCATGCCTGCGTTCCCATAGACTGCAATGTGTTATTTTTGAGCATTCCGTGCGCTAGCGTGCACATGCGTTTTTTGACACCGTTGGACGGACCCAAAAATGCAACAGGTTGCATCGGGTGCTCCTAGGCGCACACTACAAAAAAACGCATGTGCACGAAAACGCATACGTGCGAATGCAAAAGCTAGACCATGCACCGCCACGTTAAACATAGGGGCGCATGGCGCATGCACATGGATGCGCATGATGCACTGCACTAAAAAACGCTAGTGTGAAACCAGCCTAACCTGGAAGCATTCGGGAGTCCACCTTGTCAGGTGGAATTGGAGGCCTTCCTGATGCGCTCTCTCTTCAGGACCCTGTTGCCTGTAGCTACTCTGCAGCCCTCTCCTGCATGTTGATTCTGACCTGTATGGCAGACAGCGTGAGCCCCTCATGGGCACTTCTTTACCACTGGCAGCCCCAGACTTTTCATCTGACGAAATGCCTCTGGGCGTATGGTGGGGCCAGAGCACTTGCAGCCCCCTGCCCTCAAGATTCGGCTGACGGGGCGTACAGCACCCTCACAGCCCAAGACTCTGGCATACTTCTTGGTCAACGCTCCGCTCTGGGGTCAGTTCAGACACTCCTCAAATTCCCTAGAGCCCTTGTCTCTCTCCTCTCTCACCTTCAACCAACTCCTCTAACTGACCTAACTGCCACCTCCTCCAGACCAGAGAGAGCATCTCTCGCATTGCAGAGCTCCCTCTTCTGGCCTGGTGTAGGAATTGTGTTGCATGCTGTGCATTACCTGATGTAGGAACTTACTCCAGCTTCCAGGCATGACATCGCCCCCCCCTGCGTGGGAGGCAATGTCATCATGGCAACCGGACCCTGGGGTGCCACATTCCCCCCTAGCTAATTTAAGTACATCCTGGACTGAGGAAACGTAATAAAACAAGTTGTAGCATAGCAATAAACTATTTACAGGATTATAAACGAAAAAGGACAAAAACCTTAAAAACAATTTAAAAAATTGCCAATTAAGTTCCTGAGGGCAACACTGGTCCATTTGCGTTACCCTATGGACCTTTGAGTTTCCTCAGTGGGAACCGCCCCAGCCCACCTTTGCTTCATCTCCCGGGCGTGGCTATGGGACTATCGACCTGAATTTATCTGACTCTTCGGCCACATCAACAGTTTATATTTATGTCAGGTCAGGGAACTATATGCAATGATGTCCTGACCACACATAGTTCTGTGGCCCAATCATCCTTGAACAGGTTATATACAGATGCTTAAAAGTTCATACAGCAAGTCACTATAGGCTCATACTCTTAATGGTTTCCTATTTACATGTTTAACTTATTTACATCATGTATTCTCTATAACGGGCAGGGATCTGACCTCTGGTACTACGGGTGGATCTACACAGCACAGGTATCTCCGATGACCTGACCTGATCTCTAGTGTCTACTGCTGGTTTAGCGGGTGCACCAGTCACTATGCTATGAGTGGACCTGCGTAGTACTGGTATTATGGACTGCCTTCTCCTGACTCTAAGACTTACCATGAGTCCGACAGATTCAGCACTAGCAGGGAGTTGATTCCCCCATTCAACTGTGGGTGTGGTGTCTGTTTCTGGAGCCGTTTCATCAAGAGTCTCTGCTTCATCCAGTGCAGTAGGTTGGCGAAAGGTTAGAATTGGTACTATGATAACCTGATTCACTTGTGTCCATGACCGGGGAAATTCTCCAAGGATGGTATGTCTCTTCCACCTCTACTGTGTGCCGTGGGGTGTCTTTGACTTCCTCCTTGTCTTCAGTTGATCAGGGCACACCTTTAGATGATCTCTTGAGACTGCCTCTGAGGTTTCTCCTCCATCCTTGCTAATGAGGCATACCTTGGTGTTATCAAATTTTGAAGGCAAAATAGTGTATGGCTCAGCTTCCCACTGGTCGTCCAATTTGTGCATTCTCCTCTTTCTTTTGAGGACCTTTTCTCCACATGACAAAGAAACAGAAGGGGCATGCTGGTTATAATTTTTCTCTTGCCTCTGTCTTGCCTGGGAAAGACTTCTCTCCAAACACTCTTGGACTCTGCGGTATTGTTGTTGCCACTCAGTATCCCAGTCTGCATCTGGTGAGACTGTCTCAGGTATTAAGACTCCCATGTCCAGGTCAACGGGTAACTTGCTGGGTCTTGCCTGCTTCAGGTAGACCGGGGTACAGTGAGTAGAGTTCACTGGAATATGGTTGTACAGGTCTACTAGATTCGGCAACTTTTCTGGCCACAGGTTACGCTCTTCAAGAGGCAGAGTCTTCAACAGGTCTATTACACAGTGTTGTCCTGATTTTCTTGCAACCGTACAGGTTACAGAACTCCTGAAACACCTCTGCTTCAAAGGCTGGGCCTTGGTCAGAGAGTACTTGTTCAGGGTAGCCGTGTGGTCGACAAAAATGTTCTTGGAATGCTTTGGCTGCTGTCTTAGCTGTTTGATCCTTATGTGGCGCCCCTGAGGCTTCATTCGCCACAGAAGTACTGCACCTTCTCCTAAGGTGTAGTGCCCCACCATCAAGGTAGGCTGGGAACTCCTTTCCGCATTCCAACACCTGCACCCCACACACAGGATAGTTCAGCAGGGACTCATCCATGCTTTATGCTGGAAAGGTCATAGAGTGCCTTTTGTGGTCCCTGGCTTCGTAACACGAGAGGTGCTGGGGAGGCGGGTGGAGTTAGATATAAAAGAGAGGGAAGATGTAGGATTTCAGGTCAGTCTGACAGAAGGTCGGTCTGGGGTGAGTCCCAGAGAGAGAGCAGGCTGACAGCAGGTCAGCCTGAGAGGAGCTCAAGGCGGAGGAAGGCAGTCAGTCAGGAGAGGCTGAGGACTGGTCTTAGTGGAACGAGCTCCTCAGGGAAGGAAGAGAAGGAGAAAGAGACGTAGACTGAAGACTACAGATTCCATAGGAGAGATAGAACAGATTGGAATGAAGGAGAATAGAAGGACGGTGTGAAGCAGGTTGAGAAAGAGAGAGAACCCTTCCAGTCCAGAGAGCGCAAAGGCCGGGGCCCGGTCCCCGAGGTTGATTGGATCTTTATGTCCGGCAACAGACACCAGAGGAGTAGTGAGCCGCTAACGCCTTGCTCCCATCATAGACTTGGGACACAACAGCAACTGAATAGAGAGCCAGGACACAGAGTGGAGTCCCCGAAGCAGGCTACAGCTGTCTGTCATACAAGTAAAGACTCGGAACACCTAGAGAGAGGCATTCCAGGGTAACTAAGTACTAGAGTGCTTCGCACCTAAAGGCGCATTGGAGGAGTCGTTAAGTAAGGTACATGTTGGCGGAGTGTGGAAGGGAGAATCCTATCCTGCCTGGAGGTTGGCTGGAGCCCTGACCTGGAGAACACAGTACGGAGGCAGGCAGTTGTGTGAACTGCAAACAGTGAGTAAAGCTTTGGAACCGCATACTCTGGTGTCCTCCAGTTATTCCAGCACCACAACACCTGGGTACCAGCCTCCATACCATTCTGTGCCTCTCCTCATCCATTGCACCTACACTGCCCTGGGACTACAGCTCCACCTGTGGGGAGCTATACCATCTCTGCTGCACCACACCATCAGTCCCAGCGGATCTGTAAGCAGCGTTGGCTTACCAAGATGTTACATGTCAAACACCACGGGTGCGGGTGGTGTCACGAACTATTCATATAAACTTTAACACCATTAACATCACCGCCATTGATATTGGGCGCCCAGGGCCACGGACCGGGTCACCACTGCTGTGACACATTCCCACCTTGACACCGGCCCGGTGCCGAGTACCCCGCTGCCCTGGGTGTGCGAACGCGACCCAATTTTGGCGTCACCAACAGGTTGACGAGACCCGATGCCATCGGGTTCTGTGTGCCTTGGATTTACAACTTTTGAAAATGTGCAGAAGACCAAATTTAATAGACTGTAAAATGGACATTAGAAATGGCCGCTGGAGCAGAGAAGAACGGCGTGAAGAGATGGGAGGTCCAAAGAAAAGACCGCGAAGAGTCTTGGGCCATCCCTGCCTGAATTACTATGTGACCGATGCATGGCCCACCCCCCGAGGGGTTCGTATACTGGCTTGGTATGGAAGCGCGGGAAGAAGATGCCACCCCAGAAGGAGGGGCAGAGAAAGCCAGTGGCGAGCAGAAGGGCGGAGCAAGAAGAAGAACGCCAGAACGCCATCTTGGAGAGTGAGGGAAGGAGGCCTGCGGAGCACGGGGAACTGAATATCCCTGGCGCCATGGCTGAAGGCTCCGACCCGATCTCAAGAATGAATCCCCAACAGCTGGAGGACGAGATTATCCAGCTGACATGCCGCCTGCGACTGAGGCGAGAAGTGCTATGGACATTAGACCTGCAACGCGCCCAGGAAGGACCCACACCTGCGGTACCCGCGACACCGGTACCCGCCGCTGCTGCACCTGATCTTTTCCTGGCAGACCCCACGGAGTTTGGAGCTGCTGCCATGCCACCAGCAGCGTACTCTGTTCCTTCTTTGCCGCTGATACCGGAGGAGTTGTACATAGCCCAGGGAGCTGAAGTGGAGGAAGACGATCCCCTGCTCGGACCTGGCGCAGCTGCGCAGGTCACGCCAGCCGCCCCCGCAGAACCGGAGCTGCTGATGCTGCTACTGGCTCCACCGCTATCCCCGATGTCTCAACGGGCAGCATCCGCTGCCACACCACCTGCACCGGAACAGAGGCCGCACCGTCGGGAACTGTATTTACTCCGGCCTTCCTAATGGGTTGATGAGGAGGAGGACCATGCTGGTGGGGGTATGGTTGGAGCCGGCATGCCCAATTCGACATCTACAGGTCAGAGGGGGATCTGGATCATTTTGGGATGGTGATCTCGGGATCCCTTTACTGCCAAGTCCCCAAGCAGTTGCTCATCAGCACCAACACACTGCAGAAGCCTTAGGAGCTAGACCTCGCATCAGACAAGACCCCATAGCAAGGAACCAGAATCAGGATGAGAACAGTTTCAGTTCAGCTTCCAGAACCCCAGGAGGGGACCACTAAGAAAATTTACATTTACCAATCTCGTTACCCAGGAGGGTTTGTTGCACCAGTGGTGCTTTGTTGCTTTTGCTATCATGTTTTTCCGGTAGCACTTTTGTTGCCTGTTTCTACAAATGGAACTGTGGAGATCATAGATGCCGATTGATCCAAAAACTTTTATTGTAAATAGTTTGCACCTCTTTAGGTTCCCTTTCTTGTTTTTGCATGCATAGACTTTTTGTAAATATAATGTTTTTGCATGGACACTTTTTGAAGAATGATGTCTACCTCAAGTGACACTGCAAGAGAGCCCGGCTGGGAGCAGTGTTCAGCACCTTACAAGAATTTTGAATGTTTTATGATAATGTATTGGATAATGTTGTGTCTTGTGAAAAGTAAATGTCTTTTATAGAATGTTTGATACAGAGAATTAGAATAGAATGTGAGAATTGAATAAAGACTGAAGAATTGAAAGTGACAGGTGACAGGCCAAGAGTAGATGGTCAGTGTCTTGCGTCCATTAGAGAGAGAAAAAGAAAAAGAGAATAATTGATAGAAAATGTAATAAAGAAAATGTGTTGAGTATAGCACTTTGAATTGAGAATTGCACTTAAGTAAATTTTTGATACTAAGATAGGAAGTTAACCTGTTTGTAACGTTTAAGAAATGTGCCTCCTACATTAGGAAGATTAGATAAGTATTGTTGAATAGCATTTAAAAATTTTTGTGTGTTCCTGTATTGTACCTTTTGTTGTCTTACAGCCCGTGGACATGCTGTTTTTAACGGGGGGGTATTTGGCACCCCTGAGGCTTCAATCGCCACAGAGGTACTGCACCTTCTCCTAAGGTGTAGTGCCCCACCATCAAGGTAGGCTGGGAACTCCTTTCCGCATTCCAACACCTGCACCCCACACACAGGATAGTTCAGCAGGGACCCATCAATGCTTTATGCTGGAAAGGTCATAGAGTGCCTTTTGTGGTCCCTGGCTTCGTAACACGATAGGTGCTGGGGAGACGGGTGGAGTTAGATATAAAAGAGAGGGAAGGTGTAGGATTTCAGGTCAGTCTGACAGAAGGTCGGTCTGGGGTGAGTCCCAGAGAGAGAGCAGGCTGACAGCAGGTCAGCCTGAGAGGAGCTCAAGGTGGAGGAAGGCAGTCAGTCAGGAGAGGCTGAGGACTGGTCTTAGTGGAACGAGCTCCTCAGGGAAGGAAGAGAAGGAGAAAGAGATGTAGACTGAAGACTACAGATTCCATAGGAGAGATAGAACAGATCGGAACGAAGGAGAATAGAAGGACGGTGGGAAGCAGGGTGAGAAAGAGAGAGAACCCTTCCAGCCCAGAGAGCGCAAAGGCTGGGGCCCGGTCCCCGAGGTTGATTGGATCTTTATGTCCAGCAACAGACACCGGAGGAGTAGTGAGCCGCTAACGCCTTGCTCCCATCATAGACTTGGGACACAACAGCAACTGAATAGAGAGCCGGGACACAGAGTGGAGTCCCCGAAGCAGGCTACAGCTGTCTGTCATACAAGTAAAGACTCGGAACACCTAGAGAGAGGCATTCCAGGGTAACTAAGTACTGGAGTGCTTCGCACCTAAAGGCGCATTGGAGGAGTCGTTCAGTATGGTACATGTTGACGGAGTGTGGAAGGGAGAATCCTATCCTGCCTGGAGGTTCGCTGGAGCCCTGACCTGGAGAACACAGTACGGAGGCAGGCAGTTGTGTGAACTGCAAACAGTGAGTAAAGCTTTGGAACCGCATACTCTGGTGTCCTCCAGTTATTCCAGCACCACTACACCTGGGTACCAGCCTCCATACCATTATGCGCCTCTCCTCATCCATTGCACCTACACTGCCCTGGGACTACAGCTCCACCTGTGGGGAGCTATACCATCTCTGCTGCACCACACCATCAGTCCCAGCGGATCTGTATGCAGCGTTGGCTAACCATCTTACTTGCCAAACACCACGGGTGGCGCCACAAACTATTCATATAAACTTTAACACCATTAACATCACCGCCATTGATATTGGGCACCCACGGCCACGGACCGGGTCGCCGCTGCTGTGACACATTCCCGCCTCGACACCGGCCCGGTACCGAGTACCCCGCTGCCCTGGGTGTGCGAGGGCGACCCACTTCACTGGCACAACCACCAGGAAATGGGAATAGTGGTCTACTATAGTGAGGGCGTAGACATAGCCTGACCGGCTTGGAGCTAACTTCACATAATCCAGAGCCATGAGTTCAAGTGGTTGCTTCGTACTGATTGGCTGTAAAGGGGCTCTCTGGCTATCACTGTCTTTCCTTCGCAGGTTGCACGAACCACATTACCGACACCACTTCTCAACAGCTTTCGTCATGTCAACCCAATAGAATCGTTCACATTACTGGACTTCCAGCTTCTTCCACCCGAAGTGCCCTGCTCCATTGTGGTATTCTTCCAGGACAATCGAGGCATCCCTCCTCAGGACCACTATTTGCCAGACAAGTTCATTGGTGCGAGAGTTGATGCTTCTCTGACATAGCTTCCCCTCATATATGAACAATTTACCCTTCTCCTTCTACAACTGTTGAGTTTCCTGTGGGGCATCGAGACCATGGTGTGAGTCAGCTTGTGTCAACAACTCCTCTACTATGCAGACTGCTGGGTTGCTATCCTGCGTTTCTGCCCATCCATGGTGGGGCAATGGGTTAAACATGGCCTCTTGTACAGCATAGAGCTTGTCCCTGGGTGCAATGGGAGCACTGGGACGCATCGTGGAACTGGAAAGCCGGCAGATCTATTTCCTCCAGCTGTTCTGGATCTTCTCCCACATCTGGTGAATTGGGCATTCTGGACAGCGCATCAGTGTTAGTGTTCTTGTGTCCCGCTCGGTACTTTATTACAAAATCATAATTGGATTGCCGAGCCATCCGTCGCTGCTCCAGCTCACCTTGCTTCGTTTTCTCCAGGTGAGTCATCGAGTTATTGTCCGTGAAGATGGTAAACTTTGCTCAAGCCAGGTAGTGTTTGAATCGCTTGGTCACAGCCCAGACTATGGCGAGAAACTCCAACTTAAAGGAACTATAGTTGTCAGTATTCCATTCACTGGGATGAAACTTCCTGCTGGCATAGGCAATCACTCTGTCTGCCTTTCTGCAACTGAGACAATACGGCTCCCAATCCCATATTCACATTGCTGACATCTGTGTAGAGTATGAATGGTTGGCCATAGTCAGGGTAGGCCAGGACTTTGAGTCCTCTGTTCGAGTGGAGCAGGGGAGAGGAAGAATCCTTCACCCAGTTGAAGTTGGCTCTCAAGGGAGACAGTTTCTTGACCTTCTTGGACTGGCCCACCAAGAGGTCATGTAGGGGTGCTGCTATCTTGGTGAAGCCCTTGATAAACCTCCGGTAGTAGCCCAGCAGTCTGAGGAACTGCCGTACCTCCTTGATAGTGGTGGGTCTCGGTCAGTCCCTGATCACGGTGACTTTGTCAGGGTCTGGTGCCATGCCTTCTGCGCTTACCACGTGGCCTAGGTACTGCAACTTGGGCTTTAAGAGGTGACACTTGGATGGCTTCACTTTCAGGCCCAAATTGGATAATGCCTCAAACACCTCTGCCAGGTGCTTTAGATGGTCCTCGTACATCTTCCAGTAGATAATGACGTCATCGAGACAGCTCGCCTCAACCTCTGGAACATTCCTGGTGCATTGCAGAGTCCGAATGGCATGCAGTTGAATTTGCAGAGGCCCATTGGTGTCAAAAATGCAGTCTTCTCTTTGTCTGCCTCCGCCACAGGAACCTGCCAATAGCCACTGGTGAGATCCAAGGTTGAGAAATTGAAAGCAGATTTCAGGGCAGCTAACAATTCCTCAATTCATGATAACGGGTAGGCATCTTTATGTGTAATGTGGTTAATCTGCCTGTAATCAACTCACATCCTCATTGTACCATCTTTCTTTCTAACGAGGACTAATGGAGCTGTCCTGGGGCTACAACTATCTCTGATTACCACAGTGTCTTTCATCTCCCGTAACATACCCTTGTCACATTGATAGTGAGCTGCGGGTACAGGTCGGTACTTCTCTTTAATGGGCGGATGATCACTGGTGGGGATATGGTGTAGGACCCCTTTAATCTGCCCAAAGTCTAGAGGGTGTTTGATAAAGACCTGCTCATATTCTTGGACCACCCAGTAAACCCCATGCTTTTGGTGTTAAGGGGTTGAGTGAGTGCTTACGTGTAGCTTCTGACACCAATCCTCCAGTTGCCCCTCAGAGCCATTGTCCTCCACCTGGTCGGACAGAAGCAAGGTTTCCACTGCCTGCATTGCTTTATTATTGACAGTGAACAGCTTGGCAACGGTGGCATACCAGGGTAAATTGACCGCTTTCTCCCCACAATTTAAAATGCATACAGGTACTCTCCCCTTGCTGACATCTACTACTCCTCTGGCTGTCATGATAGTGGGCCTGCTGTCAGAATACACAGGTTTTACCAGGGACTAATAATCTCAACCCCTGATGCCTATTGCTGCCCGGCACCATATTAACATTTCAGTTTTGGGGGATATCACAATGGGGAATAGGTCACTCACCCTCATACTGCCGAATTCCCCACCAGGCAACCCCACCTGTTGCCTCTCCATTAGGGCTTTGATCTCTTTTTGTAAGACACTCTGCTGGTTGGAGCTGGCAGTCTCAACCACCTGTTGTAACAAAACAATAATCTCTCCAAGACAATTTTCTATCACATTAGTGCCAAGAGTGATCATTGGATTACTTTCTCGCTGGTCAATGTCTACAATTATCAACCATTGTGACTTTAGCTCTACTCGCCCTATTTTAATGGTCACCTCTTTATACCACACCTGAGGCAAGGGCTGACCATTACTGGTGACTATTGTCAAGTCATCATCTGGGCTATGGGTAATGTCAGAATCAACCTAGTACCACTTATAAAGAATATATGGCATCGCTGTCACCTGAGAACCGGTGTCCATTTGGGCATTCATCGGGATACCATCCATCTCTACTGGGATGTTGCCGGTTTAAAGGACAGGACCTTAAGAAGTTTCCTTCCTTGCTGCAGCAGCAGATGAGTTGTACAGTTGAGTCATAGCGATCGCTGTCTCTTCCCCTGGTTGGTGGGGTTTCTCTCTGTCGTTGCCATGGGATGTCATCTGGACTGGAGGCCAGCTGGACCTTTTCAGTCGGTGGAGATACTGTCAGTGCAGCCACACTCTTGGTCAGCTCTTGGACCTGGAGGCATATATCTGCAGCGGTGTCATTATCTAGGGTTTGTGCATTCGCTTCCGTGATTTCCTGTGGCAAGGGTGCCGCCTCCTGGTGATTAATTATAACTGGACGCCAGAGAGGTGCAGTGCTACTTGGGGCTGGTTATCGCAGCACCCGAATGGCCCGGTCTTTAAATCGTGCAAAGTCCAGGTCTGGGTTTTGTAGGTCCATAATGCACAGCTGTGTCCGGTGGGTGTTAGACAGGAGCCCCGCAATAAATTATTCAATAAGCAGTCTATCCTTACCTTGCACACTGTCGGGGTCAACCTGTTTAATGGCACGCATCACCTCTTGAAGATTAAGAGCATAGTCCCGTATACTGACTGTCCTGTACCCTTTGTTTGCACCCAAAGAATTTTATTTTAATCTCTGCCGCTGTGTGGGTGTAAGGGAGAGTCAGGACCTTAGTCATGACCTGTACTCTGATGCCAGCTGCGCCCAGCCCTTCCCCTACATGAAACAACATTATTCTCCTTGCCATACCTGCATCTCCAAATACATCTTCACCAGGGAACTTCCCAGGCCATAACGGTCCCTCTTCTAGGCGACTCACATCAATGGAGACACAGTCTGAGACAACTTTAACATTTTATTTATTTAGGATTTGTGCACGTTACATCCACAGTTGGTACATCATCACATTTACTTGCTTCCTGATCTTTTCCTTGCTTGTTCTCACTTCTGTGCAGTACATGCCCAGACCAGACCGTACTAGACTCCTTCCCATTTCCTTCCAGGTCTGACCTCACTACAATGATATTTCCTTCAGCCTGTTTTGCCCCAGAACAGAATTCATCAACCACTACGCTTGGTGACCCCCAGTGAAGCATCCAGCCTATCTGTACCGATCTCCTCGTAGTGCCAACTCCTTTCATCTCCTTAGTCCAGCCAACTTCTGCCCTAAAAGCATTGACCCCAGAAGTAAGATGCCACATCTTCCTTTTCCTGTTCTGACCCACTGCTTAGACCTGCAGTGGGTGTGGGTAATGTGGGCAATAACAACTTAAAGTTACGTGACTGCTAAGCTGTCTGGACCTATAGCCCATATGGACTCTTGGGCATCCTGGCCCCATCTGACTTAACTTTCTACAAGCTCCCCTCTTACTACCTGGCAGCCCTTCCTATAATTAACCCTCTATGAACCTCCTACCAGTCCCCACTAGTATACCCCCACCTAGGGGCTCGCAACATAATCACAACTACTCAATCTATGGGGAAACTATATACTAAGAGTGCCCTCCTCTTATGTCCCAATAAAGGATGCACTAGCTTTCTCTAACTATACATACATAAATGACATATAATATACACACAATTTTATCATACAAGAACATGAGGCAATGTATACACTTATCCATACAATGGTAACACATTCAAGTGGCAGTACCATAAATAATGAGCGGTAATACATAACTATACATGTAGCAGTACCGCAGGCAATAATCATAAAAACATGTTTGTAAACATTAAGGACTGGAAAACAGTCAGAGGGATGGGAGGCATAAGATACATCATATCCCACTCCCTTACATGGGTATCAAAGGTCTCCTTCAGCCTGGCCAGGATTTACTTAACAGTTCTTTTATCAGTGTCCAGCCAGGATTTTACCTCCCTCTGTGCCGCACCTGTTAACTGGTCAGTGAGGATGCTGACTTTTTGACTCTCAGACAGGAGGTACACGTCAAACAAACTACGCAATCTCCTTAAAATCACTCAGGGTGTACAACTCCCCTGAGTATTGCAGTAACCAGGCCGCTCCCGGTATGTACGGCATTGATAAAGGCATCATAGGGACTGCAGCTGCGGCCGCTGCTGGATCTCTACCCGGGTTGGACATTTTCCCTCCTCCCCCTAGTGAACCTTGGCCAGGTTCTGAGTCTCAGTTGAATTATTAGTCTCCTGTTCGTGACGCCAAATGACACAGCCACCAGGACCATAGGGTACACGGAATTGGGTCGTTTGGTTCTGCGGCTAGGTTACGATGGCTATGACCCACCTCCGTGAACCTGGTTGTGCCGTTAATTGAGGGGGAAAGAGAAGTATGGCTGATTAGGGCGCTCAGACCAAGATAGACACTTGTTTTAGATGGAAAAGAAACTTCTTTACTTGGTCATTATGTCCTCACAAAGCTTTTCGGAGGTGAATCTGTCTTCATCGGGTGGTGACCAGTGTAACAAACAAGGGGTATTTAAAGATAGCTAATCAATTATCTAATTTGGACAAATTAACCCCTTCCCAGCTTGAAATCAAATAGGCTGATAACTGCATACAATAGCTGGCTGAGAAAAGAGAATTTTACAATTCAGGATAATGGGGTATTAAATGGGTAGAAGTGTATTTATTACATCTAAAGGTACTGTCACACTTAGCATTGTACCAGAAATCCCGACCAGCGATATGACGCGGTCAGGATCGCTGGTACATCGCTAAGTGGTCGCTAGTGAGCTGCCACACAGGCAGATCTCACCAGCGACATCGCAGGGGTCGGGAGTCGCTACTTACCTGTTAGACAAGGCGATCCTGACGTCCTCCCGCCTGCATCCACGCGTCGCTCGTCGTCACAGCAGGAAGCCCAGCAGGAAGCAGACGACGAGAAGCGGCCCAGAACGTTCTCGCGCGATCAGCGATAACCAGCGGGGGAGCGGTCAGAGGTAAGTATTAGACATAGCGATATCGCTAGCGATATCGCTATAATGGCACAAAAACCAGTGACGTTATAGCGATATTGCTAGCGATATCGCTTTGTGTGACAGGCCCTTAAGAAACAATAAAAAACAATACAAATAAAAGGCAAATAAACATTAAGAATTATAAAAGAATAACATTTTTAAGTTTTTTTTAATATTCAAAAACATTACTGCTGAGGTAGCAACAAAAAAATGAGAGATTAAAATTACATATTAAAAAGCTAAGAGTTTTTTATTTTTCATATACTTTTCCCCTTTTTTCTCCCTTTCCTCTTTACTTTCTTTTCTCCTTCTAGTAACTGTTTACCAATGGTAAAATAAGTGTGGATCTCTCAAAAGATGACAAGGAATAAAAAACTAAATTATTACAGTGTTGATCAGAGATCTCAGAGAACCTAAACACTGTATAATTTTGCTTTTTATTCCTTGTAGTCATCTTTTGACTAGTGTTGAGCGATACCACCCGATATTGAAAAATATCGGATCGGATTGGATCGGCCGATATCCAAAAAGTATCGGGTATCGCCGATTCTGATCCCGGAAGTCCCATTCAAGTCAATGGAACAGAAATATCGGAATTAAAAAAAAACCTTTCTTTCCTTGTAGGTTAATTCTATATGAAGAAAAACAACTAATAATAATGTATAATGTATTGTGGGAGGTGTAGGAGACATTAAATCCATAGAGGTTTAGCCCAATCAAATGGAATAGGAGGAATTATTTTTTTTTTTTTAAAGACATTCGGAGTTACAAAGATATTGACTATGTTAACCTCTTTAATATTTTGTCAGATATGTATGTTTCACTACTTCCATGCTCTTCACCTTCTTTTTAACTTCTCCCACAGTTTCTCCTTCATCATCCTCAGCAACAGCATCTTTTTCATCAACTTCTTCACCTTATTCATCTTTTTCTTCTTCACCTTCTTCCTATTAGTCTTTTTTTTTACATTCTTCATATTCTTCTTATTCAACTATTCTTATTCTACTTCTTCATCTTCTTCCTATTCTTCTTCTTCATCATATTCTTATTTGTGACAGGCATTCCTGTAGTTGTTATCTATAAAAGTTTGAAGATTACACCTTCCATTCTGCCTGTCACAAAAGATTTACAACAGGATTTGTCCGCGTTCAGTTTGGCCTGCAGCAGCAGGCATTTTCCAGAGGCACCACGAGGAGGAATGGACTCACCCCCATACATTGCTTAGTCTTCTTCTGCTTATAATTTAGATAATATCATTTGCTCTGATTTTTAGTCTTATGCTTAATGTTCTTCTGCTTTTGTTTTTTCAGCTTCTTGGTCTTCAGTCCACACTTGTTCCTGTGTAACTGGGGCCCATTCACGTCAGTTGATCCCCTGATGTGTGTCCAGCAAGGTCTCCTGCTCTGTCCACATTCCCACTACTAGTAATGGGAATGTGGACAGAGCAGGAGACATTGCCGGACACACATCAGGGGATCAACTGACGTGACTGAGCCCAAGTAACACAGGAACAAGTGTGGATTGTGCAGATGCCACTTCAGAGCAACAGCTGGCTGGGTTAGAGGCCAGGGGAAATACTAGAGACAGTGGAGCCAGAGGCCTAAGTGGGGCACAGTTAAAAATCAGTAGTAGTTTGATTGTGGAGGGAGCAGGAGACTTTGCCGCCCACACAGCAGGGGAGCAGATGGCATTACTGAAACCCACTAACACAGGAGCTAGTGTTTCTCTGTGCAGACGGCACTTCTGAGCAACAACTGGCTGTGTTGAAGCCCAGGGATTACAGTTCAGGTGGTAGAAACATGAACACAACAGGAGACCTGAATACTGTTGCCAACCAATTATTTATTCTGGTAGAGGACTGGCAAATTCTGGCGAGATCCAGGCCTTGTTCATTTTCAGAAAAGTAAGCCGGTCAACGTTATCGGAGGATAGTCGCGTGCAACGGTCTGTTAATACACCACCTGCGGCACTAAAGACGCGTTCCGATAATACACTGGCAGCAGGGCAATCCAGCACCTCCAATGCATACCGGCTAAGCTCTGGCAATGTATCCAGCTTGGAGACCCAAAACTTGAAGGGGGAAGAGCCATCTGGGAGTACACTGACAGGGCAAGACATGTAGTCTGTCACCATCTGACGAAAACGTTGCCTCCTGCTGACTGGAGCCGTCTGTGATGGTGTAGACAATTGTGGCGGACACACAAAACTTTGCCACATTTGGGCCTTAGTGGTCTTGCCTTGTGCTGAGGCGCTGCTTCTGCTCCCTCTTTGTGCCGAGCTTCCTCCACGGCCTCGACACACAGCTGCTTTGTAAAGCACTAGTAGCACTGCTGTCGGGTGGAATGGAGAACATGATGGACTGCACCAGTGTGTCTTGGTACTCCCACAGTTTACGCTCCGGGTTCAACGGTGGTATGAGGCTTTGTAAGTTGTCCTGGCAGCGAGGATCTAGGAGGGTGTACACCCAATAATCAGTCTTGTTGAGAATGTGGGCGATGCGGTGGTCGTTTCTCAGGCACTGCAGCATGAAATCAACCATGTGCTGCAGACTCCGACATGCCAAAGAAACACTGTCCCCTGCTTGAGTCATCATCTCTGCCTGCTCTGCATCACCCCACCCTCGCTGTACATACTGACTAGAGCATTGTGTACCTCCCTCCTCTGGAGAGATGTCTTCCTCCTCCATTGACTCCTCCTCATCCTCCTCACAAAGTGTCCCCTGCCTAGGCCTTTGTGAGGAACCACGTAGTGCAGACTGTCCAGAAGCAGATGGCATTTGTGACTCCTCATCCTCCACCTCTTCCAGAACCTCCTCCCTTACTGCTTGCAGTGTTTTTTGAAGCAGGCAGATAAGGGGGACAGTCATGCTGACTAGTGCATCATCTGCACTCGCCATCCACGTGGAATCATCGAAGGCACGCAAAATGAGGCAGATGTCCTTCATAGAGGCCCACTCAGTGGTGCTGAAGTGTGACCAGCGCACAGTGCGACTTGTTTGCGCCTGATGCAGCTAGTACTCCATGACTGCTGCCTGCTGCTCACACAACCGCTCCAACATATGTAAAGTTGAATTCCACCAGGTGGGTAGGTCACATATGATGCGATGTTCCGGAAGGCGTAAATGGCGCTGCAGAGCAGCAAGGCGCGATCTTGCCGTGCAGGAATGCCGCAAGTGAGCGCACTCTATGCAGATCTTGTGCAGCAAGGCCTCAAGATCCGGATAGTCCCTCAGAAAGCTCTGCACGACCAAGTTCAGCACATGTTCCAGACATGGGATGTGAGTGAGGTTGCCTAGGCCCAGAGCTGCCACCAGATTTCGGCCATTGTCACACACTACCAAGCCTGGCTGGAGATTCGCTGGCACAAAACACACGTCGCTCTCCTGCTTGATGGCATTGCAGAGCTCCTGCGCTGTGTGGCTTCGATTCCCCAAAGAAATTAATTTGAGTATGGCCTGTTGATGTTTGGCCATGGCTGTGCTCATATCGATCGTAACAGGATTCTGTTTCTGAGGAACTTGTGTAGGAGGAGGAGTCAATGTGTACAGACTGGATTCCTGCAATCCATGGAGTTGGCAGAACACGTACAGCACCACTCTCCAGATCTGTACCCGGCTCCACAATATTGACCCAATGGGCAGTGAGGGAAAGGTATCTTCCCTGTCCATGGCTACTGGTCCACCCATCGGTGGTCAGGTGGACCTTGCTACTGACGGCGTTTAGTAGCGCATGTTTTATTTTTCCCTCCACATGCTTTTGCAGGGCAGGGACGGCTTGCCTGCTGAAATAAAAGCGGCTGGGCATGGTGTATTGTGGGACTGCCAATGCCATGAAGTTCCAAAAGGTGTCAGTCTCCACCAGCCTGAATGAGAGCATTTCAAGGGCCAGTAGTTTGGCAATGCCAGCATTCAGAGCCTGTGCTCGGGGATGGTTTGCTGAGTATGGCCGCCTTTTCTCCCATACCTGTGCTACCGATGGCTGTAGAGTGGCCTGGGAGTGTGAGGATGACTGGGAACGTGGTGCTGTGGGTGGAATGTCACTGGGTCTCCGGACAACAGTGCCAGAGGTTCTTCCTTGGCGATCCTGTGAGGAAGCCGAACCAGCTGTGTGTGAGCTGGAGGAAGAGGCCCCAACACAAGCTGAAGAGGTGGTAGGTGGTGCTGTACGTTGGCCTACGTCTTCAGTGTGTCTGTGTAACTCCACCTCGTGCTTGGTCCGCACATGTTTCCACATATTTGTGCTATTGAGGTTGCTGACACTTTTCCCTCTTTTGACTTTCTGATGACACAGCTTGCATTTGACAAACCAAATGTCATCTGCAACTGTGTCAAAAAAGGACCACACACTGCAAGTCTTGGGAGCGCCCGTTTTGACTTTTGGAAGAGGAATGCTCCTAACGGGTGCCGAAGTGGAGGCTTCAGGCAACCAAGTCTGACCCCTCCCTCTCCCTCCTGTTTTGCCGTTCGGGGAATCTCTTCCTCAGAGCTGCTCCCACCACCTTCCTGTTCCTCACGCCATGATGGGTAAAGGACCTCATCATCTACGCTCCCCTCTTCAAACACCTGCTTCTCCTAGGGTTGTCTCGCCAGCACCGTACGCACCAGAAAATGGCACCTGAGTCTTGTCATCATCTGATGCGTACTGAGGTGTGCTGACCATAGGCACTGGCCCACCCGCCTCTTCAGATTCAGAGGGACAAAGAAGTTGCGCATCACTGTATACTCCCTCTTCTTCACATTCTTGAATGCTGCTTGGCTGGCTCCCTCTTTCCAAGCCAACAGATTCAGAGAACAGAAGTAGAGACTGTGATGGCTCCTGTCCAGGGCTCTCTGACTGCCTGGGCGCTTTGGCAGGTGGTGAAGAGACAGATGGTTGCTCTTCAGTGCTCTGGCCCTGAGAGGACGTGGAAGTTATTGAAGTCGATGCGTTAGCTGCCATCCATCCGACAATGGCTTCAATTTGTTCCTGCCGCAGCAGTGGGGTACGGCGAGGTCCTACAAAGCTGCGCATAAAGAACTGTTGCCTGCTAAAACTGGGGGATGCTGACTCACGGGTGCCCTCAGCAGGCACAGAATCCCCACGTCCTCTCCCTGCAGAATCCCCATGTCCTCTCCCTGCTGAAACTCCACGCCCACGCCCACGTGCCTGTCAAATTGGTACTATAGGTTCTATGGAACTCGGTAGCATGGGTCAGAGAAGACAGACAGTATATGTTCAAAGGTTCAGTATTGTATTGTAGCAACAGGTCACAGTACTATGCAAAGATAGATCAGGGGTATTGCAGGAAGCAGGCTTCAGTATTACACGGTAAGCAGATATAAGTTCTGGCAACAGGTAGAGGCTGTACGAACCAACTGGCGAGAGTCTGAGGTCCGGGAGCACACAGTCCTAAAGTCCTGAGCCTGGACCAGGCTTCAAGCGGAGAGCAGGCCGCAGAGATGAATGAAGCAGAGCAGATCCGGACAGGAGAGGCGGTCAGGCAGGACGGCAGGTAAGTAACAAACGGGGAATCCCGAGGTATAGAAGAAGCAGGCACAATGCGAGTTCTCCAAGCTTGGCAGCAGGTGAAGATCCAGATACACAAGCACAGGTATAATGTGCTGAGTCATAGAATCATAGAATCATAGAATCGTAGAGTTGGAAGGGACCTCCTGGGCCATCTGGTCCAACCCCCTGCTCAAAGCAGGATTCGCTAAATCATCCCAGTCAGATGTCTGTCCAGCCTCTGTTTGAAGACTTCCATTGAAGGAGAACTCACCACTTCTCGTGGCAGCCTGTTCCACTCATTGATCACTCTAACTGTCAAAAAGTTTTTTCTAATATCTAATCTGTGTCTCCTCCCATTCAGTTTCATCCCATTGCTTCTAGTCTTTCCTTGTGCAAATGAGAATAAAGTTGATCCTTCTACAATGTGACAGCCCTTTAGATATTTGTAGACAGCAATTAAGTCTCCTCTCAGTCATCTCTTTTGCAAACTAAACATTCCCAAATCCTGCAACCTTTCCTCATAAGACAGGGTTTGCAGACCGGTCACCATTCTGGTCGCTCTTTTCTGAACTTGCTCCAGTTTGTTGATGTCTTTTTTAAAATGTGGTGCCCAAAACTGGACACAATATTCCAGATGAGGTCTGACCAAAGAGGAGTAGAGGGAAATAATGACTTCACGTGATCTAGACTGTATGCTTCTGTTAATACATCCTAGAACTGCATTTGCCTTTTTTGCTGCTGCATCACACTGTTGACTCATATTCAGTCTGTGATCTATTAGTATACCCAAGTCTTTTTCACATGTGCTGTCACTTAGCCCTATTCCTCCCATTCTATATATGCTTTTTTCATTTTTATTGCCCAGATGTAGTACTTTGCATTTCCCCCTGTTAAAAACCATTCTGTTAGTTACTGCCCACTTCTCCAGTTTATTTAAATCTTTTTGAATCCTCTCTCTCTCTTCTCTAGTATTAGCTATCCCTCCTAGCTTTGTGTCATCAGCAAATTTAATCAGTTTACCCTCAATTCCTTCATCTAAATCGTTGATAAAGATGTTGAACAATACAGGGCCCAGGACAGAGCCCTGTGGTACCCCACTTGAGACATTCTTCCAACTGGATGTGCAGCCATTTACGACCACTCTTTGGGTCCGATCACTAAGCCAGCTATGAATCCACCTAACAGTTGCCTTGTCCATTCCATACTTAGTCATTTTTTCAATAAGGATTGTATGAGAGACTTTGTCAAATGCTTTGCTGAAGTCAAGATATACTATATCTACAGCATTTCCTTGATCCACCCAATCAGTGATACCGTCATAGAAGGAAATTAAGTTAGTCTGACATGACTTATTAGTTACAAACCCATGCTGACTCTGTTTGATCACTTCATTCTTATCCAGGTATTGACTTAAATGTTGTTTAATAATTTGTTCAAAGATCTTTCCTGGTATAGAAGTCAGACTCACCGGCCTATAGTTGCCTGGGTCCACCTTCTTCCCCTTTTTGAAGATAGGAACAACATTTGCTCTTCTCCAGTCTTCTGGCACTTCTCCTGTTCTCCAAGAATTTTCAAAGATTATGGAGAGTGGTTCAGAAATTTCTTCTGCTATCTCCTTCAGTACTCTGGGGTGTAATTCATCTGGACCTGGAGACTTGAATTCATTTAGGTTAGCTAAGTGTTTCCTCACTATCTTTCTGTTTATAGATATCCTGGATTCTTCTATTCCCTTAATAGGACAGTGAATAACAGTTGGTGTTACATTTCCTTTCTGAGAGAAAACAGATGCAAAATAGGAATTTAAAAGTTCAGCCTTCTCAACATCCTGTCTTACCATTTCATCATTTTCATCCTGTAAAAATCCTATAGCATCTTTGACTTTTCTTTTACTTTTGACATATCCCCAAAATCCTTTATTATTGCTTTTGACATCACTTGCAAGCCTCAATTCATTTTCAGCTTTAGATAATCTGATTTGTGCCCTGCAGATTCTGCAGACAGCATTATATTCTTCTTTAGATATGCCTCCCTCTTTCCATTTTATAAACATTTTTTTCTTCCTTTTTAGCATGTGCTTAAGTTCTGTGTTCACCCATCCTGGTTTCCTTAAATGCTTCCTATTCTTCCCTCTTTTCGGAATTGTTAACAACTGTGCTTTGAGAATTTCATTTTTCAAGATTTCCCATCCTTCCTGGACATTTTTGTCTTTAAGGATATCCAGCCATTGGATCCCTCCAATTCTCTTTCTGAATCCCTTAAAATCTGCCTTTCTGAAATCTAACCTTGACGTCTGAGTCTTCACAGGTCTTCCGCCTCTAGTTATCCAAAATTCTAAAATAGCATGGTCGCTACCTCCTAGGGTTCCAGCCACTTTTACCTCCTCAACCATTTCCTCCCTGTTTATAAGGATTAGATCCAAGGTAGCAGTTCCCCTTGTTTTCTCCCCTACCTTTTGGAAGATAAAGTTGTCAGCAAGAGAGGATAAGAATTTCCTTGACCTGTTAGTTTTGCCTGAGAGAGATTCCCAACAAATGTCTGGATAGTTGAAATCTCCCATGACAACTATGTCATATTTTTTGGAGAACTTGGCCATTTGATGCATAAAGAGTTCATCCATATCTTCAGCTTGCACAGGCGGCCTGTAGTAAATGCCTACAATGGTGTCCTTTCCATTGTTCTGTCCTTGTATTCTTACCCAAACAGTTTCCACAGAACTCCCAGTCTCTGAAGCTTCAATCTCTGTGCAGATATACGCGTTTCTAACATACAATGCAACACCCCCTCCTCGTTTATCAAGTCTGTTTCTTGCAAATAAGTTGTATCCTTCTAGTCTTGTATTCCAATCATGTGTATCGTCCCACCAAGTTTCAGTGATTCCAATGACATCATATTTCTTTTCCTGTGTTAGTAGTTCCAATTCTCCTTGTTTGTTGCCCATGCTTTGTGCATTAGTATAGAAACATTTTAGTTTGTGATTGGTTTCTCTTTCTCCAATATTTTTATTAATTAGATTCTTTCGTCTTTGTTCTTCCTTTCCACTTCCCTTTTGTACACAGCAGGCAGGAAACAGGAAGAGTCAAACAGGAACAAGATGGCCCCTTGTGAAGCTACTTACTCCATCTTTGATAAGGGCAAAAGTAAGGCCAAAGTCAAACAGGAACAAGATGGCCCCTTGTGAAGCTACTTACTCCATCTTTGATAAGGGCAAAAGTAAGGGCAAAGTCAAACAGAACAGGAACATGGCTCAGAGCCTCACAGTGCCTTACTCCCTGCCTTCTTCATCTTGGTAGACTGATAAAGATAGGCAGAAAAGTACAAAGGGGGGCTTAGTGTGCTTATTCCTGAACAGCTGGTAACAGGTATAAGAAACACTAATTTTATGAAGTGTGTGTGTGGACTACACTTTAATAGGAGCTAATGTGGCCTACACAACTGTCAAATGGAGTGTTTGGTGAACTTTATTTTGTTTTTTGTTTTTTTTTAAAAAACTAAAAGGATGTGACCAAAGATTTGAAAGCGATAGTGTCACAAACTTTTTGGAGCTATTACAATGCAGGAAGGTAACCTACAATGCAAAAGATGAGGCTCCAAAAAATAGGGTAATACTAATCTGGCTGCAGCTGAAGGGTACAAGCCAGAAAAAAGGCTCCTCTATCTACTCCTATATAGTGTTTGCAACCAACCAATGTAGATGGATACGGATGGATGCACACTAATAGGAGAATAAAAAATGAGCTGCAATAAAAGAAAAATATGTGTGAGGCAGTGATGCACGCTGAGCGGCCTACAACCAGACGTAGCTGCAGGACACACTACTCAGCGTGAGCTGCACTCACACACATAGACCTCTCAGACAGCCGTGAACAGTGCAGATAAGTGGGCACTAGCACTGAAAGGCTGCAGAGAGGCTCCGCTGTCTACTCCTATGGTGTTTGCAACCACCGTATATGGATATGGATGGATGCACACTAATAGGAGAATAAAAAAAGCTGCAATAAAAGAAAAATATGTGTGAGGCAGTGACGCATGCTGAGCGGCCTACAACCAGACGTAGCTGCAGGACACACTACTCAGCGTGAGCTGCACTCACACACATAGACCTCTCAGACAGCCGTGAACAGTGCAGATAAGTGGGCACTAGCACTGAAAGGCTGCAGAGAGGCTCCGCTGTCTACTCCTATAGTGTTTGCAACCACCATATATGGATACGGATGGATGCACACTGATAGGAGAATAAAAAAAGCTGCAATAAAAGAAAAATATGTGTGAGGCAGTGACGCACGCTGAGCGGCCTACAACCAGACGTAGCTGCAGGACACAGTACTCAGCGTGAGCTGCACTCACACACAGAGACCTCTCAGACAACCGTGAACAGTTCAGCAAACTGGGCACTAGCACTGAAAGGCTGCAGAGAGGCTCTGCTGTCTACTCCTATAGTGTTTGCAACCAACGTATATGGATACAGATGGATGCACAGTGCACACTAATAGGAGACTGAAAAATGAGCAGCAAAAAAAGAAAAATATGTATGAGGCAGTGACACACGCTGAGTGGCCTACAACCAGACGTGGCTGCAGGACACACTACTCAGCGTGAGCTGCACTCACACAGACCTTGCAGACAGCTGTGAACACTGCTGCAAGGCAAAAGAAAACTACAGTGGTGGATTATGTAGCTTGGGTAAAGCACACTATGATTGTGAAAATCGCTATCTCTAACTGTCCCTCACAGTCTTGAGCAGCAGCCTGTCCCTAACTGAATTCAGAGCAGATTGAACCAGAAATGGCGGCGGCGGCTTTTATAGTGCATCATGACATCATTTCAGCAGCCAATCACAGCCATGCCATTAGTTAACATGCCTACATGCCTAACAGGATGTGCCCACACTTCTGAGTATTGTCATTGGCTGAATCAAATCAAACTGGCTCATAGCATTATGGGAACTTCCGATTCTGGTATTCGATATGCTAAAAGTATCGGAACTCAGTATCGGAATTCCGATACAGTGAATATCGGCCGATACCCGATACTTGCGGTATCGGAATGCTGAACACTACTTTTGACTTATCATTCATTTGTCTTTTATTTGTATTGTTTTTTATTGTTTCTTAGATGAAATAAATACACTTCTACCCATTTAATACCCCATTATCCTGCAGCTGCAGAGGAGGCAAAGAAGCTAATTTCTCCATCTCCTCCATTGCCGCAGTCAGCATATATCGCACAGCACTCGGATGATAACCGAGTGATGTGCACTGAGTCACTCGCAACCATATAAGCCTCTTGCATGTAGAATACGGGTGAGAAAAAAATGGTGATGGGAGCTGCCCCATACATTAACAGTGGTCCGATTGCTATGCTATGTTTTATCACATAGCACTCGTCCATATTCAGCGCAAGTATGACCCCGGCTTTAGAAAGCACTACAGACACAAAGAACGGAACAAGTGGATGATTCAAAGAGAAGTTAGGAACAATGGAATGCAAATAAATATGGTAGAGAGAGAGAGACTTCATACAATGTTTGAAAAGGACATAGTGGATAAGTTATAGTCAGAAATACCTAAAAGTAAGATATTAATACCTTAATATTACACCAAATAGCAAATTTGAAAGAATACATAGATGGTGGAAGCTAAAATATATTTAAGGAAAGTCTCCTGTTGTGAACTCACTTGATCTGACTTATGAGTCGGGGCTCCCTCTGGTGGTTACTGCGGGTAGTGGAGCTGACCAGGTTGACAGAAGTCTGCCACCTAATGATGATGATTGGAAGTCAGGGGTTACTGACTGGGAGTATTTAAGTGAGCAGGCTTCCCTCAGTTGCTGCTGGTGATTGGTTTCTTCCTGTGCATTTTGAGTTCTGCTGTCTACTGCCTGATCCTGCATTTTCTAGTTACGTTTTTCATTTGCTTATCCTTTGCATCTGATCTGGTTTTGCCATTTTCGGCTTTGCTGTGAGTGTTCAGCGTGCTCCCTGCTGGGGCAGTGCTAGACCCCGCTCCATATGTTACAGCTTGTGTCAGTTTGTTCAGTCCCCTGTTATATTAGTCTCTTTTGCTTTGCTGCCAGTTCACACCAGAATGCTGATATAGTGGGGGAGAGGTCGTGAGACCTCAGTGTTTTTGTACATCAGATGTGTTGGATTTTTTAGGGTTTTTGCATCATTGCAGACAGTGTCTTTCCTGTCCTTTTCTGTCTAGACAGTTTGGGCCCCATCATTTGCTCAGTCTATTTTCTGCCTGTGTTTGTACCTCATCTTGACTCACCGACAATTTATGTTGGGGGCTATCTATTCCTTTGGGGTTCTACTCCGGGGCAGTTTAGATTTCACCTTTGTTGCTTAAGGCTAAGTTAGCTCACCGGCTGTGCCGAGGCGTCTAGGGTATCGTAGGTACACCCCACGGCTACTGCAAGTTGTGTAGTTAGGATTAGGGGTCAGCTATCCACTAAGTTACCAACCTTTCTGGTTTCCTGGTGGCCTAGCCTATTCCTGCCATCCTTCTCGGTGACCTAATCATAACAGTCTCCAGTTATTGATCTCTTCCCTGTCTAAAAATACAAGCCCAAAGCCACTCCAGAATTGGCGCATTACATAAGATCCACCTATTCTGGCACTCTGCCACTATTCAATTGATGTAGAGTGGTAGCAATCGGGGTCATGGTAGTTTCGGTGGATTACAGCTGTGATTTGTCGAAAATCACAGCGGCCATCAAGCCCCGGGGTTAGTAATAGAGAGGTGTCTATAAGACACTCCATTACTAATCCACTAATAAAAAATAAAAACACAAACAGAAAAAAATACTTTATTTGAATAAATACTACTCCACACTATCCCTCATTCACCATTTTGTTAAAAAATATTTAAAAAATCCCACACAGATCCGCAGTAATCCACCAAATCCAATGTGGTTCTGAAATGGAAAACATGAAAAACATAAAAAGACAGAAATAAACAGAAGAGACCAATTCACCAAATTTATTTGTAAAAATGTTCCCACGAAACTCTGATGTAGTCCACATTCCCTGAATTTTGCTCACTCGATTGTGAATTATAGTAAAATTCCTGCTATTCACAGGCGCAGGGTACTGACTTCATCAGTCATCAGAGCTGCCAGGTCTCGTTGAGCGCCACGTTAGCCAACAATGTTGAAGGGCATTGTAGTATGTACCCGGCACTTGTGAATAGCAGGAACTTTACTGCTATTCACAGTCACCAGTGCAAGATTAGGAGAACTACATCAGAGCTTCGTGGGAACATTCATGCTGGATTCATGCTGAATTTCAGCTGCATGAAAGCCTAAACAAACAATAATAATGGGAAAGTATCCTTATTTTATAATTTGCTGTTTATTCTGCAATAATATGTCTATTTAATATGTAAGTGTTCACTCTGTTGAATGATATTCAACAGATTTCTTCATCTCATTTCAACCAAGATTATCAATCCAAGTTTGTGGAATGGTCACTAAATGAAATGAAAAATGATAAAATATTTCACCAATTGAAAAATTATTACAGCTTTGGCTTGTGCCTGAATGTAATTTCATGAAAACAAAAGATGCCATTTCTAATCACTGAGACAATGACTAGTCAACAATCACATTGGCCAGTCATTAATGCAGATTGTTGAATGCCAGGAAATACAAAGCCATTTTTGATTAAATTTACACCCTGAATAAAAACAGTACAATATCTTATAAATCTGGCATTCATCTCGTAGGCTATTTGGCAGGAAGAAAGCAAATGCTTTGTAATGCAATGTGGTCAACATGATCAGACATTAGAATTGCTATTAGAAGCTCTAGTCCAACAGCTGAGACATGTAAAAGCGTTCAGAACACTATCAGGATTCTCTACAATTGAGAATCACAGTGTTCATCAATATTAAAGACATAATACATATATTGTCTCTGCATCAATTCACATTCATGAAGCTTATCTATTGCAGAATCCAGCAGAATGTCGTCAATGCTCCACTTAAATGAAATGAAGGTTTTAAAAGTTGCTTTAACTATAATAATATCAATATAATTTCTTACATAAGTGTTAACATCCTTCCTTAGAATACATCTATTACAGATTAAAGACATTCTTAGAAAATAAAACACTGTAAGAATTATAAAAGAGTAAAATCTATGAAATGCAGAGGAGTATAATAATAATCTCTTCTTGTGGTAATGGGGCCTTGGTGCACCATAAAGTACTAGGCCTGTGTAAAACTGCAACTCTGGCCATCTATAGAACCTGTGGCTTCTTCCTCCTCCTTCGGCCAGCTCTCTCTTTTCGTCACTGTGTCAGGTTCCTGTGGCCAGAAATGCATGTCTTTTTCCGAAGTCTTGAAGGCTGGTTCACGTGGCTGGCTTGAGTATCCCGGTATTTGGCATATACACCATTATGGTGGACTGCTTCTGAGTTTAACCTCCTGACTAAGGCCTGTTTCACACTTCAGTTTTTTCTGTCAATTAAAATCCGCCAAAATAGCGGAAAACGGATCCGCAGGCGGACTGACAGAAACGGGGGTCAGCGGATCGACGGATGTACGGATCCGCCGAAGGTAAGAATTTAAAGGAACCACGCCTGGGGAAAAGAGGAGAGAGAGAGAGAGAATTTTGTCCAGCAGCCAGACAGAAACGCGGGTTAAATTGGTAAATAACGGATCCGGTCACGAAAAAAACGTTACATGCTCCGTCCGGGCCGCTGAGCATACGCCAAAATCTTGGCGGATCCGTACAAAGATGGATCAAACGGACGACCATCCGTCAAGATCCGCCGATAATGCACGTTTAAGAGGAAAAAAAACGGATCCGCCAAGAAAAATGGCGGATCCATTTTTTTCCAAATCGGCGGATCTTGACTGATGGTCACAAACGGAAGAGTGAAACAGGCCTAATCCAGCTCTGCTCCATCTTGCCTTATTGCTGTGCAAGCTTTGGCTTGGTTGGACTCTGACAAAAATGATTGGACAACTCTGCTATACTGCTGGTCAGTTCAGCCTTGGATTTTCCAACAAACTAAGATCTGATGCATTATTGGGTGACTTTGTTATATCGCTGGACAAGACGATTTTCCAATCTGACATAACTAGCTCTGCAACATTTCTGAGTAACTCTGCAATATTGCCGGTCTCTTCAGCACTGGCATTTGTGACAAACTCGGCTATGGTATATCACTGAGCAAATGTTCTTTACCACTGGTTAGCTCAGCATATGACTCTTTGACAAACCCAGCTTTTCAATTTCCTGGGTATGTCTGCAGTATAGTTGAACCAATTCTGTATAGTTGATGTTCTACCTTCTTCCTGTCATGATCTGAATTTGATCTGACAGTTTTAAATTGCACAGGGTGAACTTTTTTTTACTTTGGCAAGTGCCAAAGTGACTTGACTGTTCCCGTTGGTGGTTAGTGGTATCGCACTTTAGGTTTAATGTGCACGTAATTATGAATCAGGTGTGGGGCTCTATAAGTGAGTCTCAGGGTGTGCAATCACTGCTGGTGATACTGACTGATTCATTCTGAGTTTGTGAAGCCTGGGTGAACATGGAGCTGAAGAGGAGTCCTGCGCAGTCAGCCAGAGGAGACGAGTGGCAGCTAATGGTGTCTGCAGGAATTGCTGGCATGGCGTGGAGGAGTCGCAGTTTATGGTGTCAGCGGGAAGTGCGTGCATGGCTTTGTGGAGTGGCGACTATGGATAGAGTTGTACTCGGCATGCTCGACTTGGTGGCCGAGAGCTGGACTCAAGCTTGCTTAGAATTTTGGCAGAGGCTGACTCATCCTTGGGACTCTGTTATTGGACTGCTGCAATTGGAGATGGACTCTGCTCCAAGGCTGCACTGTGGTGTAGGATCCAGGATGGTGATGGATCTGGGTGGAGGAGAAGACGCACGCAGGTGGTGGGGCTCTGTTGCAGGAGCATAAGCACAGAGCCTAAAGCTAAGTGGTGTTTCCCCTGTATTGTCTTCTTTCCTCATGTGTGTTGTTAGTGCAGTGGTGGGATTAGTCTCCGCACTGACCAATTCCCTAGTGAGGGTTTAGGGTCAGGGCGAGCAAGGGTTTAAGGTTCGCGTGCGGCGACAGGTGCGGAGCCTGTATAAGGAACGTTAGGAGTGCAGGGACACTGGCTCAGGGGAGCTCAGGAGGTCTCCACTTCCCTATTCCATATCGCAGGGCCCACCATTGTTAATGTTACCCAGGTCCCCCTTATTATTTAAATTCGCCTTACTGGAGGCGGGGTTTCCAGAATGTATTTATAATGTGGAATACCTAAATTCGCCAGGTGGAGGCGGTGTATCCATTTGCACGTATTATTATTTAAATTCGCCACTGGAGGTGCTGTATCCAGGGTCACGTGTGTTATGGGTCCGCCTTGCGGTATCATCTGCCTCCAGACACACGTGACCGTGACACTTCCACGTTTGACGCTGTGTGGATTCCAGCATACGGCTAAACCCTTCAACTCCTCCAAGTAAAAAGACTGTATGGGTGCTTAAGTCTATATTTATTAAGATGATGTGAACAATAATGGTAGATGATAATGGATGATATACACTCACTGGCCACTTTATTAGGTACACCTGTCCAACTGTGTGTTAAGACTTAATTTCTAATCAGCCAATCACATGGCGGCAACTCAGTGCATTTAGGCATGTAGACATGGTCAAGACAATCTCCTGCAGTTCAAACCGAGCATCAGTATGGGGAAGAAAGGTGATTTGAGTGCCTTTGAACGTGGCATGATTGTTGGTGCCAGAAGGGCTGGTCTGAGTATTTCAGAAACTGCTGATCTACTGGGATTTTCACGCACAACCATCTCTAGGGTTTACAGAGAATGGTCCAAAAAAGAAAAAAAATCCAGTGAGCGGCAGTTCTGTGGGCGGAAATGCCTTGTTGATGCCAGAGGTCAGAGGAGAATGGGCATACTGGTTCGAGCTGATAGAAAGGCAACAGTGACTCAAATTGCCACCCGTTACAACCAAGGTAGGCAGAAGAGCATCTATGAACGCACAGTGCGTCGAACTTTGAGGCAGATGGGCTACAGCAGCAGAAGACCACACTGGGTACCACTCCTCTCAGCTAAGAACAGGAAACTGAGGCTACAATTTGCACAAGCTCATCGAAATTGGACAGTAGAAGATTGGAAAAACGTTGCCTGGTCTGATGAGTCTCGATTTCTGCTGCGACATTCGGATGGTAGGGTCAGAATTTGGCGTAAACAACATGAAAGCATGGATCCATCCAGCCTTGTATCAACGGTTCAGGCTGGTGGTGGTGGTGTCATGGTGTGGGGAATTTTTTCTTGGCACTCTTTGGGCCCCTTGGTACCAATTGAGCATCGTTGCAACGCCACAGCCTACTTGAGTATTGTTGCTGACCATGTCCATCCCTTTATGACCACAATGTACCCAACATCTGATGGCTACTTTCAGCAGGATAATGCGCCATGTCATAAAGCTCGAATCATCTCAGATTGGTTTCTTGAACATGACAATGAGTTCACTGTACTCAAATGGCCTCCTCAGTCACCAGATCTCAATCCAATAGAGCATCTTTGGGATGTGGTGGAACGGGAGATTCGCATCAGGGATGTGCAGCCGACAAATCTGCGCCAACTGTGTGATGCCATCATGTCAATATGGTCCAAAATCTCTGAGGAATGCTTCCAGCACCTTGTTGAATCTCTGCCACGAAGAATTGAGGCAGTTCTGAAGGCAAAAGGGGGTCCAACCCGTTACTAGCATGGTGTACCTAATAAAGTGGCCAGTGAGTGTAGTAGAGGAGATTGGTGAACACAATTGTGAATTAGATCGGAGATATAGAAGTGGATGATTTTGGAGACATAGAAGTGGATGATTTTGGGTAAAATCTATAAAGAAACAGACAGTGCAATACATCAGTGGAGCGCCCTCACTCGCCAGGACTGTGGGGTACTTGGTACCGGGCCGGTTGATCTTCTCAACGGGAGTTGTCACGGCAGCAGTGACACGGTCCGTGGCCCTGGGGCTCCATTGCAAAAGGGGTTGTTTCAGTGTGCTTAGGGTGGTGAAAGTTTATAAGTGATTCGTGATGCCACCTGTGGTGTTCAGCAAATGTTAAGCAGATGCTGCAGACAGATCCTCTGGGACAGATGGTGTAGTGCAGCAATGATGTTATAGCCCTCCACAGGTAGGGCTGTAGAACCAGGGTAGTGTAGGTGAAGTGACACTTAGATGGTGTAGTGTCGGGCACAGGAGGGATGTAGCAGGAATAAGTGGAGGACACCAGGGCATGTAGTTCCAAAGCTTTACTCACAGTCTGTTGTGGTACAGGTGTCGTCATCCATGCTGTGTCCTCCACGTCAATAGCTCAGCCAACTTCCAGGCAAGATGAAGTACTCCTTTCCAACACTCCGCCAACATATGTGCCTTTTCTGAACGTCTCCCTCTTAGCGCCTTTGAGTGAAGTACTCACAGTACTGAATTACACTGGAGTTCCTCCTGTCAGATGTTCCTAAGAATTCTACTTGTACGGCAGACAGCTGTAGCCTGCTTCGGGGACTCCTTCTACCTAGTCCCGGCTCACACACGTTGCTGTTGTGCCCCCAAGTCTGGTGTGGCAATAAAGCAGTCACTACTTCTATTCCTCCGGTGTCTGCTGCAGGACCATTAGTATCCATACAACCTCGGGGACCGGACGCCGGCATTGCGCTTAGAACTTGGGAAGGGTTCTCCTCTAACCCTGGTCCTTGTTCTCTTATTCTCCTCACGTTCAGTTACAATCCTTTCTTTCTTATGGAGAGTCAGGCTTTAAATCGGTGTTCCTTTCTTGTGCCAGCGGACCCAGATCACTGAGGTCGGCTGCAGCACTTCCTTCATCCATCCCACTGAGGGGATCTCCTTTCACAGACTGACCTCATCAGACTCCTGTGACTAACTGACTAAATCCTATCCTCTTCCTGCTCTTTTCGTGCAAACTAAACTCCACCTGCCTCTCAGCACGCTTCATGTTCCAAGCAGGGAGCCATCAAAGGGTGCTTTGCTACACTACTATTGTAATGAATGAGCCACCGAGGAGGAAAAAACAAAAAGCAAGCTAAGCCCAGAAAATGGAGAGGTTGGTAACTAGCGGATTTCAGACCCCTGATCTTATCCACAACAACTAGCAGTAGCCGTGGAGCGTGCCTACGGTGGTCCTAGACGCCTCGTCATTGCCGGAAAACTAAATAAGCCAAAAGAAAGGGAAAATCTAAGCTGCCCCAGAGCAGACCCCAGAGCAATAGACAGCCCCCAACATGTATTGTCGGTGAAACAAGATGAAAACACAGACACAGTTAGAAAGATAGGCTGAGCAAACGATGGGGCCCTCGCTAACTAGAATGGACAGGAAAGAAAAGCTGCTGTCTGCAATCACGCAAAAAACCCTGCCAAAAAGAATGTCCAACACGTCTGATAGAAAAAGGCCCTGAAGTTGCTAGACTTCAAATCACTATATCAGCACTCAGGTATATTCTGAAGACAGAGCAAAGAGATCAGCTGATCAGAGACAAAAATGGGGATAAAGCCCAGTCCCAGGCAGGGCTGGCTGAACACAAAAACTAAGTAAGCCAGACAAAAACTCATATGAACAATAGCAGAGAAAACTTAGCTTTAGGAAGGCAGGAACCAAACTGGAAACCAGGAGCCACAGTCAGGAAAAATCACCAGCAAGAAACTAGGGAGTCGGCTGCCTTAAATCCAATCAGAAACTCCTGATGTCCAATCGCAGTCCTCTTCCTCATGTGGCCAGTCTCTGCCCTTTAGATCAGCTTCATTACCTCCCTTCACCAACAGAGGGAGTGCAGATAGAGAACTCACTACTCCTCTGTCAGCACAGCCATCTCCATAACCCTCACCAGAAGCCAGAGGCAAACCTGAAAATGAGCTCACAACAGTACCCCCCCTTGAGGAGGGGTCACCGAACCCTCACCCATGCCACCAGCTCAGATAACTTCCAGGAAAGATGAAGTACTCCTCTCCAACACTCCGCCAACATATGTGCCTTTTCTGAACGTCTCCCTCTTAGTGCCTTTGAGTGAAGTACTCACAGTACTGAGTTACACTGGAGTTCCTCCTGTCAGATGTTCCTAAGAATCCTACTTGTATGGCAGACAGCTGTAGCCTGCTTCGTGGACTCCTTCTACCTAGGCCCGGCTCACACACGTTGCTGTTGTGCCCCCAAGTCTGGTGTGGGAATAAAGTGGTCACTACTTCTATTCCTCCGGTGTCTGCTGCAGGACCATTAGTATCCATACAACCTCGGGGACCGGACCCCAGCCTTGCGCTTAGAACTTGGGAAGGGTTCTCCTCTAACCCTGGTCCTTGTTCTCTTATTCTCCTCACGTTCCATATCAATCCTTTCTTTCTTATGGAGAGTCAGGCTTTCTGTCGGTGTTCCTTTCTTTTGCCAGCGGACCCAGATCACTGAGGTCGGCTGCAGCACTTCCTTCATCCATCCCACTCAGGAGATCTCCTTTCACAGACTGACCTCGTCAGACTCCTGTGACTAACTGACCAAATCCTATTCCCTTCCCGCTCTTTTTGTGCAAACTAAACTCCACCCGCCTCCCAGCACGCTTCGTGTTCCAAGCAGGGAGCCACCAAAGGGTGCTTTGCTACACTACTATGTTGTGTGGGATGCAGGTGTTGGAGTGTGGTCAGGTGTCTCCACCTTACCTGGATGGTAGGGCACCACACCTCAGGAGGAGGTGCAGTACCTCTGTGGCGACTGAGCCCTCAGGGGCGCCACATCAATACTGGCAGATATTAACACAGCAAAAATACAGGGTTCTATCTTAACAGTAGCAGGCATTATTACAGAGTGCTGTTACATTAGTAGGCATCACCACAGAGGCTGAACAATACAACACACAATGCAGTGAAAAGAGAAAAGAGATATCTAAACAACTTAAGCTCCCGTCACTCAGCGACGCTACAGCGATCCCGACAACGATACGACCTGGTAGGGATCGTTGTTGCATCGCTATGTGGTCGCTGGTGAGATGCCATACAGTCAGATCTTCCCAACGATGCCGCAACGATACGGCGACCCATAGCGACCTTTGCAATGATGTCGACGGACGTTGAGACCCTGTCACATAGCAGCTACTCTGACGATTCAGACCTCGAATCAATGCAAATCCACGTCTATGTGTCTCATTTCTGACTCGCTAACGAGGTCATTGGTAAGGTGTCAAACATACCGATGCATGCTACCCAACGGGACTTCAACTATCAAAAAAATGTCCAGGTCATTCCGACATGACCAGCGATCTCACAGCAGGGGCCTGGTCGCTGCTACCTGTCAAATGTAGCAAGATCGCTGCTGTGGTCGCTGTTGTGTCACAAAACTTGTGACTCAGCAGCGATCTCGCTAGCGATCTCGCTTAGTGTGACGGGGGATGTAGGCTGCAAGCATTGTGCTAACTGAACAAGGGAGCATCTGTCTAACATGCAGTGTAAAAGCATTACAAGGAACTGAAAATACATTGCAACATCATGGGGCTGCATCATGGCCAGCCAACACAGATATACAACCCATATCACATAACTGAATTAAAACCTCACCGGACTCCGTTTGATATAAGCAGTGATTTACAGGAAGCTGGAGATGTGTGAGCAGCTCAGGGATCCGAGGGAAAATGGCTACATGCTTCAGCCCTGGAAGATGAACGGGCGGTTCTGAACAGAATAACAATTAAAGGGAAAGGAGCCCCTAACTCCAAGAACAGGAAAAAGAAAGGCAACTATGACCTCTAATGGCCATAGCTGGAACAGCTCTTAAGAAATGTCTTGCTGCACATGAATGGGCAGAACAGTTGACATTGTTCCAAATTAAAACCTTTTCTTAACCGCTGAGTCAATTGTATCGCTGTGCATTGAATCATGCCACATTGATGATGTTCCCCTCCAGAACTTCCTGTGTTTTTCACCTCTACTTTTCTGGCTCCTAATCACCGAGACCTGCTTTCCTTGTTGACTACAACTTTGCAAAGCTGATTTTGGTCCTGCCTGTACAGATTGAGTTATTCCAAATAGGCCACCTCGCTGTCTAACATCATCTGTCCATGTAGTAAAACTACTATCTAGACCAAGGGCTTTGATTATGCACATCTCTTTGTGAGACATCACACCTGGATCAGCAATTCATCTATATTAATCTAATGACCATAACTTTAAATATTATTGCACTCAATAAAGGTATCCAAGACACTTCTGGAACTCTTCTAGTGAGTTTACTATGACAATTTCCTCTGCCATAAAGTTTCATAGTCGCAATTAAAACAATAGTCTTGATAGAGAATCCCTTCATGTTGATAAAGTTGTCATCTCTTTTCTTGACCTCTATATGTAATATATGCTCCTCATTATGGTTACATAACTTAAATAAAAACGGAGAAACATTTTTTCATTGACTATTAACATATTTGAAGACAGGTATTAGATCATCCTCCAGCAGCTTTTTTTCTTAACGAGAAATAGATAAATTGACGTTTTATGAAATTCTCAAACTAATTGCTCCTATTCTTGAGGAAAGCCATGCAGAGCCCAAATGGAAATGAAGGGGCATGGCTCGTGAGTGAGCAATATTTTCTCTTTGTTTTAGAAATGTGAGTCTCGGCACCCAGACTCACTGTGACATATCAGATCTTATTCTTTACTAAAATGAGGGTGTATGTCATCTGGATCTGGTGATTTGACCACATTAATATCATGAGGTAGCAATGCTATTCTTCCTGACTTAGAAAAATGACATTTAATAGAGAGTTTACTTTATCCACCTGCATTTAACCTGACATTTAACTTTCTGAACACAGTGAAGTTAAAATAATTTCATAAATCCACTTTCTAATCATAATAGTACACATTTCCTCTATCATTCATTTTAAAAAGGTAATGATCGTTGTATCACCATGTATGTAAAAAAATATTTAACTCTTGCAATTTTCACTGTGTCCACTAGGCTTAATGTCAGACTCAAACTTTCTGTTCTGTACAGAAGTGCTTTCTGCTGTCTCAGTATCATCACAGACAGGATTACAATGAAAATGGCTCAAACTGATACTACCACAAACAGTGTCCGTGCAACCTTACCTCATTGAGCTTGCAACACAGATTGGCATTAGTATTGTGATGTCCCTCTCATCAGGCACTATGTCTTCCAAGAAAAAAGGCTAATTGTTCATGACTTCTAAAATATCAACTGGAAGAAATTTTAGTGGTGTAGAATGTTCCTTAGCCACCAGGATGGTGTGGGTTGGAGAATTTGGGGTCAGAATAGAAGCAGATGTCATTGATGGATTGGAAATTCAGTTATCTACAATGTTAACTGGTTTAGCAGTGGAGGAGGTGGACTGGGCAGAGCGTTGACTCCAGCTGTTGATATCACTTTCAGATGTAGCATCATCAGCTGTGCTTGAGATGAAAGATGGGACATAATCTCCATCACACCTTCCAGTTCCTCCCCACCACTTGCCAGAGGCAAAGAATGCCAAGTGTGACTTGCATTTGGTAATACCACTGCCGGAACAGTTGCTGCCAACACTACTGATGGGCTTAGAGCTCCTGCTAGTGGCAATCACATTTTTGTCCATGATAATAGTTTATTTCTATTGCTTGGCTTGTTCGTCGCCAATGCCATGTTTGGATTTAGCATATATTTTGGTCAAAAATATAACGTTTCATTTGCTTATAAACTTTGTTAAGAAACTTAACCAATTTTACATATAAAATTTTCCCATCCTTGACAGAAAAAGTTTTACACTAAGAAACGTGGTACATGCACCAAAAGTAGTTTACAACAACAGCCAGCATCATTGTTGTGGTGGTGTCTACGATACAATTGTGAAATGTTACAAATCAAACAGTTGCAATAGCTTTACCTTTTGTGGTTGTTTTTTTTATTCTTAATATTTTTTTCATTTCTATTTTTTAATAATGACCATCCCCACCTTCAATCAGAATGAAAAGGAATTTAATGAAGCCTAAAGTGCAAGGTTGTGAAGTCGCCAACCATAGGTTCACAATCGGTAAAGGACATGTGGCAACAATGGCAGTATAGTGTTACGGTATTTAGAGTAGACAATTAAAACATGACTTATGGATATGGGATGGACCCCCCACTCCATCTTAAAACCACCATAACTACAGTAAACCTAGGCACTAGAATAAATACACAACACATTATTTTGGTTGTCAAAATGGCCACAGCTTTATTTAAATCACAGGATTAAAACAATCACAGTAGGAGTCAGGTGAAGTGCTAGTACATTGGGATTCATAAGTACTGTGATATCCCCAGCTGTCTGACATACAGAACCAGGACAGACAGCCATAAAGGGGCGGCACGCACTGGCTTGCCATTCAAGCAGAGCCAGTAAACTTTCAGGGCACCAATAGCCCTATTATCCTCACTCATGTGCTTAACCACTGTGCCCGCCCCTGATTGACGTTACCATTACAACGTCCTTGAGGCTGGCCACCAAAGCCGAGCCTCTTCACCACCATGAGGTTTTACATCATCTATTAGTTAAAATGAGTCCACCTTAACTTGTCTGCAACTTCCACCTGACTCCTAAACAGCTACCAGAGAGGCCCTTTGACACCTTAACCCCTTCCCGACCTGTGACACAGCGTATGCGTCATGAAAGTCGGTGCCAATCTGACCTATGACGCATACCCTGTGTCATGACTTCAAAGCCCCCCTGCGGGTCGGGTGACCGGGGTCAATGAAAGGTCACCTGACCCGCACATACAGGGGGCTTTGTAATTCACCACAGGGGGCATGGCTTCGCCCCCACGTGGCTACGATCGCTCTGATTGGCTGTTAAAAGTGAAACAGCCAATCAGAGCGATAGTAATATTTCATCAATGAAAATTGATGAAATATTACAATCCAGCCATGGCCGATGCTGCAGTAGCATCGGACATGGCTGGAGACACAGATTTGACCCCCCACCGGCGATCCCCCCCCTGCCACTTAATGACAGCGGCGATCTGCCGCCTCTGTCATCATCTGCCCCCCCTCCCATTCCCTCCGCTCCCCGCCAGCTTCCGATCCCCCCTCACCCACTCTCACCGCCCCCGGGACCTTCTAAGTCCCCCCGTCGCTCCCGATGTCCGGCGGGTCCGGTTCATGGGAGCCGCCATCTTGGAAAATGGCGGGCGCATGCGCAGTGCGCCCGCCCGAATCTGCCGGCTGCAGATTCCATTATTTCATTTTGATCACTCTCACAGTGATCAAAATGAAATAAAAAGTAAATCAACCCCCCGATTATCACCCCCATAGGTAGGCAGTACTAATAAAATAAAGAAAATATTTTTATTTTTATTTTTCCATCAGGGTTAGGGTTAGGGTTGGAAAGAGGGTTAGGGTTAGGGTTAGGGTTGGAAAGAGGGTTAGGGTTAGGGTTAGAAAGAGGGTTAGGGTTAGGGTTGGAAAGAGGGTTAGGGTTGGAAAGAGGGTTAGGGTTAGGGTTGGAAAGAGGGTTAGGGTTAGGGTTGGAAAGATGGTTAGGGTTGAAAAGAGGGTTAGGGTTGGAAAGAGGGTTAGGGTTGGAATTAGGGTTAGGGTTGGAAAGAGGGTTAGGGTTGGAAAGAGGGTTAGGGTTGGAAAGAGGGTGAGGGTTGGAATTAGGGTTAGGGTTAGAATTAGGGTTAGGCTTGTGGTTAGTGTTATGGTTAGTGTTGGGGTTAGGGGTGTGTTGGGGTTAGGTTTATGGTTAGGGTTGGGATTAGGGTTAGGGATGTGTTGGGGTTAGGGTTGTGGTTAGGGGTGTGTTGGGGTTAGGGTTGGAGTTAGAATTGAGGGGTTTCCACTGTTTAGGCACATCAGGGGGTCTCCAAACGCGACATGGTGCAACCTTTGATTCCAGCCAATTTTGCGTTCAAAAAGTCAAACGGTGCTCACTCCCTTCCAAGCCCCGACGTGTGCCCAAACAGTGGTTTACCCCCACATATGGGGTATCAGAGTACTCAGGAAAAATTGCACAACAACTTTTGGGGTCTAATTTCTCCTGTTACCCTTGGGAAAATAAAAAAATGGGGGCTAAAAAATTATTTTTGTGGAAAAAAAATGTTTTTTTCATTTTCATGTCTCTGCATTATAAACTTCTGTGAAGCACTTGGGGGTTGAAAGTGCTCACCATACATCTACATAAGTTCCTTGGAAGGTCTAGTTTCCAAAATGGGGTCACTTGTGGGGGGTTTCTACTGTTTAGGCACATCAGGGACTCTGCAAACGTAATGACGACTGCAGACTATTCCATCAAAGTCTGCATTTCAAAACGTCACTACTTCCATTCCGAGCCCTGACGTGTGCCCAAACAATGGTTCCCCCCACATATGGGGTATCAGCGTACTCAGGACAAACTGGACAACAACTTTTGGGGTCCAATTTATCCTGTTGCCCTTGTGAAAAAAAAATTGCGGGCTAAAAATCATTTTTTTTGAGGGAAAAAAATGATTTTTTATTTTCACGGCTCTGCGTTATAAACTTCTGTGAAGCACTTGGGGGTTCAAGGTGCTCACCACACATCTAGATAAGTTCCCTGGGGGGTCTAGTTTCCAAAATGGGGTCACTTGTGGGAGGTTTCTACTGTTTAGGCAGACAGGGGCTCAGCAAATGTAACATGACGCCCGCAGACCATTCCATCAAAGTCAGCATTTCAAAATGTCACTACTTCTCTGCTGAGGCCCAACGTGTGCCCAAACAGTGGTTTCCCCCCACATATGGGATACCAGCGTACTCACGACAAACTGGACAACAACTTTTGGGGTCCAATTTCTCCTGTTACCCTTGTGAAAATAAAAAATTGCGAGCTAAAAATTCATTTTTTGAGGAAAAAAAAAGATTTTTTATTTTCATGGCTCTGCGTTACAATCTTCTGTGAAGCACTTCGGGGTTCAAGGTGCTCACCATACATCTAGGCAAGTTCCTTATGGGGTCTAGTTTCCAAAATGGGGTCACTTGTCGGGGGTTTCAACAGTTTAGGAACATCAAGGGCTCTGCAAATGTAACATGATACCCGCAGACCATTCCATCAAAGTCAGCATACCAAAACGTCACTACTTCCCTTCCAAGCCCTGACGTGTGCCCATACAGTGGTCATCCCCCACATATGGAAGACCCCAGGAAGACCCCACTTCTTACCCCGAGACATAAAGAAGCCAGGCTAGAGTTTGCCAAAACTTACCTGAAAAAGCCTAAAACGTTTTGGAAGAATGTTCTTTGGTCAGATGAGACAAAAGTAGAGCTTTTTGGGCAAAGGCATCAACATAGAGTTTACAGGAGAAAAAAAGAGGCATTCAAAGAAAAGAACATGGTCCCTACAGTCAAACATGGTGGAGATTCCCTGATGTTTTGGAGTTGCTTTGCTGCCTCTGGCACTGGACTGCTTGACCGTGTGCATGGCATTATGAAGTCTGAAGACTACCATCAAATTTTGCAGCATAATGTAGGGCCCAGTGTGAGAAAGTTGGGTCTCCCTCAGAGGTCATCGGTCTTCCAGCAGGACAATGACCCAAAACATACTTCAAAAAGCACTAGAAAATGGTTTGAGAGAAAACACTGGAGCAATGAGTCCAGACCTGAATCCCATAGAACACCTGTGGAGAGATCTAAAAATGGCAGTTTGGAGAAGGCACCATTGTAATATCAGGGACCTGGAGCAGTTTGCCAAAGAAAAATGGTCTAAAATTCCAGCAGAGCATTGTAAGAAACTCATTAATGGTTACCGGAAGCGGTTGGTTGCAGTTATTTTGGCTAAAGGTTGTGCAACCAAGTATTAGGTTGATGGTGCCAATACTTTTATCTGGCCCATTTTTGGAGCTTTGCGTGAAATGATCAATGTTTAGCTTTTTGCTTCATTCTCTTTTGTGTAATTTCATTTAAGACAAATTAAATGAAGATAATAATACCAAAGAATTTGTGTTTGCAATCATTTTCAGGAATAAACTGAGTATTATCTGACAAAATTGCTGGGGTGTCAATACTTTTGGCCACAACTGTAGACCCTGTCTACAGTATTCTTCACATTTGCTTGATTTTTCTCATGTCAACATGGATCTGCGCTGGAAGAGTTTTCACTTCAACTTGGATTTGGACATCGCGATGGCTAGGGCATATGCAGTTGCTTGCCATGAACAAAGGAAGAGAGAGAGACAGGAAAGATGGCAGTGGCGGCGTATGTGGATACATCCGATTGTTGAACTCCGGGAGAGCCGTGGGGTGTACCACACCCTCTACAGTGAGCTACAGGCAAACCCGGAGAAATTTACAGATTATATCCGGATGTCCCAAGAAAGCTTCAGGGATTTGCTTGCTCGTGTCCAAGAATCCATCCAGAGACAGGACACACAGCTCCGTCGTGCGATTCCTCCTGAGGAACGGCTCCTGGTTACATTACGGTACGTAATATTTAAAAGCCAAGCAGTGGGGTCTGATGGGGTTTTTTTTTTTACAAGTACTATTCAAAACCTGGGCTAATTATTTTTCGTGAATGCACTAATTTTTTATTTTATAGTTTTAAAAAACTATATACAGAAATATTAATTTCACTTCTTTCTCTGTTTTGAAGATTCCTGGCAACTGGAGAGACCCTATCTTCACTACACTTTCAGTACCGTATTGGAATCTCTACATTGTCTGGAATTGTTGCGGACACCTGCCGGGCTCGCTGAAACGTTCTTTGTCCAGAATTTAAGCCCCTGCCCACCGCTGAAAAGTGGATGGAAATTGCTGACAAATTCAGGACAGTCTGCAATTTCCCCAACTGTTTGGGAGCTGTTGATGGTAAACACATACGGATCATCAAACCAAAAAGAACTGGATCTGAGTACTATAATTACAAAAAGTACTTTTCAAAAGTACTCATGGCCATTGCGGATGCCGGATGTATGTTTGTAGCAGTGGACATTGGAGCATTTGGCCATGGTAATGATTCCCAGGCTTTTAAAAACTCAGACATGGGTCGGAGGTTGTATGGCAACCAATTTAATTTCCATATGCCATGGCCTCTTCCCCACACCGAAGCTCCGTCACTGCCCTTTGTAATGGTTGGGGATGAGGCTTTTCAAATGTGCGCAAACCTACTGAAACCCTACTCCAGCCGTGACTTGGACCACACCAAAAAAATCTTTAATTACAGGCTGACCAGGGCCAGAAGAACTGTAGAGTGTGCTTTTGGGATTCTTGTCTCCAGATGGCGAATTCTCGGCACAGCCATTAATCTTAAACTTGAAACAGTGGATGAGGTGGTGAAGGCGTGTGTGGTTCTACATAATTTTGTGATGGCTAAAGAGCACCCGACCTTTGAACTCGATGATGTTGCTCCTAACCCATTGCCTGAATTCACTCAGCACCCTCTCAGGTCATCCATTGAAGTTGGCCAAATGAGGGACCAATTTGCGGCCTACTTTATCTCTGATGTGGGACCGGTGCACTGGCAAGATGAAATGGTGTAAAAATGTTTTCGTGTGTGTATGTTAGTAAAAAACCTGTTTTGATACCAGTACCGAGTGCACTATGTTTTTTGCACTCCAATAAAATAAAAAAACGTCCCATGTATACCTGTGAATTCATGATGTTCTCACACCTGGGCAGGTAAATACACATATGAGTTAAACTGCAGCATCACTAGTCTGCGTGAAATATATTGGTACGTAAGCAATGCTGCAGGTTAAATATGATATGTGTATTAACCAGGCCATGATTGATAAATAGTTATGATTAGAGTTGAGCGACTTTCGTAGGATCGGGTTTCATGAAACCAAATTCGTTTCAAATGAAACTGGTCCGACTAGTGGAAAAAAAGTCAGAGTTTCGTTCAAAACCCGACCCCAATGCAAGTCAATGGGGAATAAAAGTCTGCATTGAGTGGATGAATGTAATCCGCTCAATGCCGACTTTTATTTCCCATTAACTCACATTGTGGTAGGGTTTCGAACAAAACTCCGACTTTTTTTGCCCTAGTTTGACCAGTTTGTGTTTCATGAAACCAGATCCTAGTCGGTCAACTCTAGTTATTATACTAGGCCTTGGTATTGAACATATGATGTGTATTTTACCCATCAGTAGGTTCAGCACACACGTAATAAGAGTATGTTGTTAATTACAAGGTATACGTATCTATAATCCCCCTTGCCAAGTATCACAATAAGTGAAATGAGGATGGTAAAAACAGCCAATCCTCAAAACACTTTTTATGACACCTTGCAAAGTTTAAGGCGCATTGTGTGTACGGTGCAGTGTGTGTAGGCGGCGCCAAAAACATTAATCAAACTTTGTTATGGTGAACCAGAAATGTAAATTTATTTTTAGCCAAAAAAATAATAATAAAACTTTATTTTTTTCTGCGTTTGGGGGCAGATGGTTGCAAGTTGGGGGTGTGCAGTGAAGATGAACAGCTTATAGTCGATGAAGGTGTTCTAGGGGAAGGGGCAACAAAACTTGTGGGGGAAGGGAGTCCAGTTATGGGAATGGAACTAGGCACACTAGGAGGAGAGGACAGAGGTTCTGCTACAGTGGTCCTAACTGTTTGTCTTCTTAAACTGGCTTGCCTGGACCTACTTGTGCCCAATGCCCGCCTTGATTGTTGGCGCCGCCTGGAACTTGGGGCAAATAAGGAATGTGGGTCCCCCGTCTGCTGCTGTGGCTGCTGCTGTGCCTGCTGCTGTGCATGCTGCTGCTGTGGCTGCTGCTGCTGTGGCTGCTGCTGATGCTCTGTGGTGGCAGTGGCACTGCTCGTCCTTGCAGGAGGACTGGTGGCGGCAGTGAAGGTCCAGGTTTGCGGAGTGGTGGTGGCAGGGCTAGTACATGTTGCAGTGTTAGCGGCAGGGCTGTTCCACGTTTGAGGAGTGGTTACTGTGGCTGTGCTCCAAGCATGCATGGGGGTGGCGGTGGTTCTCCAGACAGGAGCAGCGCTTGCCATGGTGGTATCGAAGTGACCAGCAGCACTCAGACTTGTGGTGGTGTAATGGTGGGTGTCCTGGCTTTGAATAGAGGTGTCCGTGCAGTGGTATGCAGCACAAGTCGGTAGTGAGGTGAAGCGAGTCAATGGTGGCACAGTTGGAAATGACACCACTGACTGCTGCCCGTACCGATTATGCTGCATAGCCTGCAAGAAAGCATTGTTGCAGGCCTGCAGCACACTCAGCTGTTGCTCAGGTCTAAGGTGTTCCGCCATGCCCTTTTCAATCTTACTAAAAAAATGGTACGCTGGTCTGTTGAGGTCGGCCTCCAGACGGTCAAGGCGCTGTTCGACAGAATGGAAGCGGTGTTCCATGTGGTTAAAACCACGTTCCATGAGTGAAAAACTGCTTTCCACTCTGTCTGACAGCGACTTGAGGCTGGCATTAAAGACCTCGTTCAAGTGCATAACCTTGGGCAAGACATTCCTGTCCAAGGCCCTCTGCCGCTGGCGGGTAGTGCCTGCATAACCAGTGGCAGAGACCTGGGACAGGGGAACACCTGATTGACCAGCTTCCTGGTCAGCAGCTGTTTGTGTTGCTGATGTGCAAGGTGCTTCCTGGCTGTCGGATGGCTGAGATTGGTCCGAGGTCGTCCGATGAAGGACCGCTCCAGGGCCAGGTTGCAGGGTGCTGCTCCAGGTGCTGTGGAAGAAAGGAAAATCATTACTATCATGCCTTTACAAGAAGCACCAGCTGTGGATTAGAAAAACACAGATTAATAAAAATAAAAACCAAAAAATTATAATACTTACGATCTGGTGGCAA